>NC_044985.1:96326037-96636073 GCF_008728515.1 Papio anubis | reverse complement strand
ATTCTGAACTTCACCAATCACTAAGTGTTGTTACTCCTGAAGTCTTGGGAAACAATGTGGATCAACAAGACTTAGAATTAAATGAAGGAAAATCTACTGTGGGTAAGGAATGTGTATCTTAAGGGAAATAATGGTACTCCCTAAAGTTATCATGACCTACATGTAAAGAAATCGTATAATTCCTGGCACACAATAAGTGATCAATAAAAATTATTAAGGGAAATATCTATGTCAAAATGATGTATAGCTTTCAGAAGGCAGATGTGGGAAACTACCTTCAAAGATATTTCCATGCCAGTGACTGTGGCCCAGTCTGAGGAGACAGGTGTCCTCTTATTTCCACACCCAGGTCAGAGTTTATACGTGTGAGGGGTTTCAAGAGATTATTGTGTTTCCATTTTTCGACTTTTATTTCAAGAATGGTATGTCTGGCTGCCTTGCTCCTCTTGGTCCTTCTGGTTCTGATATCATAAGTTGCATGAAAGGGAACTTAGGGCTCTGCTTCTACTTTCTTCCTTATTGGAAAGATTTGCCAGGTTTACTCATTAAGGGATGGTGATGTTCCAGGTGGGCTGCAAGGCTAAGTTTCTTTCCTTTATCTGAAGTGTTTTTAACCCCGTCCTTGGATCCAGATTTTAAGACCACATCCATGGGAGGTTTGACATTGACACTGGAATCAAGAGTATTGCCATTCTTCTGATTCTAGTTCCTGAAATGTTATATAGTACTTTCTAAGCCTCTCCATAACCATCCTGTGCTGAAATAATGAAGGCTTTAAAGCAAAGACGTCAGCCTAGTTCAACTCCCAAACATGGAGCTCAGATTACAGACTGTTTGAAAAGGTGAGTAACCTTAGTGCTGGTGACTTTAAATTCTGAAGTTGCCTATGAGGAGTGTCCAGAGTCTGACTAAACCTGACAGTTTGCTTATTCCTTATGAAAACATTAGGTGTCAGGGCAATGGCTCAACAGAAATGACTCTCACACATTCCTTCAAGTAGGAAGAGGAGAGACATGCAGGTTCCTTTTATGTCTTATTAGGGATATGCCTAAGAGTCCCTGGGAGGCAAAAAGGGGTCATACAGAACACAGGAGTCTCAGCTCACAGTATTATTAATTTGAAGTTTCCTTAAAATGTCCAGGAATCAAGAGTCTTAGGGAAAAAAGGCACACTTTACCCAGAAAACCAGGGCTTACTGGATGAGTGGTAAAGGGAATTGGCGAGGAAGAGACAGGCTCTGCAGGCAGGGAAGTGGACAATTGTGTATTCTTTATGGTTCCAAACCTGGTGAATGACCTTTCTTCTCTCATTCTGTAGTGTTTGTCCCTGATGTACCTTTGAGCTGGCACCAGCCTACTCTAGCAAATTGTGTTAATTCTGGATTTGTGGGGTGGAGCTTGAACAATTATTACAGTTTGGGTGGAGCATCTGAGGAAACATGTTCCTTGATTTGAAGTTCTGGAATTCAAGCAATTTAGCTTGTTCTTTCAGCTAGAAACAGAAGAGGGAATATTTCCTAGGTTCTATGTCTTCATACTATTTTTCACTTCTATTTGTTTATGTTTTGATTTCTATTCCAACTGTTTGACTTTATTTAGGTTTTAATGTTGTAAATGACCTCGACATCTCTTAGGGAGTGGAGGTTAGATATAATGTGATACAATTTCTTTTTCTTTTTTTTGTGTGGTAAGTTGTGTGGTGTCATAACTAATCTGAAAAGTTAAACAGATTTCTTTGAGGAAAGAAAACTGAGATTATACTATAATCATTTAGTTAATATTCTGGTTGCTCAGGCAAAAATCTTAGTTATGTTTGCATCCTTTCTCTTCCTCACATCCCACATCCAAATCACCAGCAAAGCTCCAGGCTTTAATCCCAAATATCTCCCAAATCAACCTTTTCTCACCACCTCCAGCAAAATCATCCTTGCCCAGGCGTTGAAAGAAAGCTGGGATTTGCAATGGTCTTCTAACTTATCACCTTCATTTCACTCTGTCTCTTCCCCATTCTCAACCCATAGCCAGAATGGTCCTTTTAAAACCTAAAGGATCATACGATTTTTTCATGTTTCTCATCTCTCTTAGAATAAAAACCTAAATGCTTATTATGGCCTATAAGGCTAGGGCTGAAACCTGATTGATCTGAGCTAACCAGCTGCCCCTCCCCAGCTTGATCCTTCTGCTACTTAAAACTCATTGATGACAACATACATCTACCTTGAAACATCAGGGTTTCACCCTTTTCCCCAAATATCTTCATGACTTGGTCCTTTACCTCCTTCAGCTCTATGCTAAATGTAATTTCTGCAGTGCCTTTCATGATCATCTGACATCTGATATCACCATACTCCTTGCCAAGCCACTCTGCCTCCTTTACGTTTCTCCTAGCACTTATTAGTGCTTCACTATACTTGTTAGTCTCTCTTGTTAGCAATGTCTGTAGAGACCTTTCTCACTGATTTATCCCCAGATACTAGTCAGTTTCTGACACATTGTATGTTTCAACAAACAGCTGTTGACTAAACATTGACTAAGTTAATAATCAGGGTTAGTCTTCTACACAGAAGTAGATGTAACCACTGAGAGAAAAAAAGTTGGGTCTACTACTCTCTCCTTGTTTACTCACCTATTTTATCCAAGTCTTATTAACATGAGGTTGCATTCCACAGTTAAAAGGAAAAATTAAATACTAGTTAGCTGCCATGGTTGCTGTTCAGGAAGGGGTCCTGGACCTCTGTCAGGACAGCCATGGGACTTGTGACCAATTGTTATAAGTCATAATTCATATACAGATCTGATATATAAGCCCATTACTCCATCGTAGTCTACAATTTTGCATAGGGCTAGCCATGAAAAAAATGTGCCCTTTTGTATACAAAGTTATTGGCCTATTTCTTTCTCTAGTGCATCAAAAGTTACGAATATACACATACCCTAATCACTGGGATTATACATACTGAGATCATACCCAATGGGACAGATAAAATCTTTCTCCATCTGTGGCTATGGTAATTGTTTCTTTTCCTGGCCACATCATTTTGGACTTCTGGTTTGCTGACTCATTTCCTGTGTTTCATATTGTTCTTTTCTATAATGCTTTCTCACGTCATGGAGTTTTACATTAATTGGAGAATATTTTTATTTGTATAATGGCAGACCACTAGAAGCTCAGATTTTAAATACAGAGCTATCTATAGTGACTATTGCTATAGATTCAGTCATCTGTCTTCTAAATTGCCCAGACTTTGAGGTTTTTCAAAACACTGGTGCATGTTTTTCCTTAACTATAATATAAAATGGTAATAATAATGTCTACCAAAGAGGACTGTAGTGAGATTTAAATTAGATAATCCCCATGGAGCTTTTAGAAGAGTAGTTGGCACAAGGTAAGCCATCTATTGTTAATTACTATTGTTTACTTCAGTAGTAAGGTGACATTGTCTGTGTTCTTTGCTTTTCTTCTCTGTATTTGAGGATGTATGTGTGTCAGGAGGAAGAGTGAGACCCTATTCTGCTTTATGGCTGGAAAAGCAATTTCTGGATTGAATCCAATCAGTGAAATGATTCCTTTTTTGGGAAATTATGATTTTTGTGGCATTTCTGTTATAACACTATTGACTAGAGGACTCATTTTGAGTGCTGCCTCAGCCTTCTTGGATTTTCATTTTAGACAGTTTACATTTTCTGTCTGGTATGCAGCATTTGTTTATGGGATTCAGTTTAGCTCCACAGATGTTCACTGATCAACTGCTATTGATTGGATGCTAGGGATACAATGGCGATTGACACAATACCCCCACCTCAGAGATCTTATAGTATCCTTGGGTTTTGCTTTTTGCCACATCTTTCTCAAGTCTGTGAACCAGGAGACCACATCATTATAACCTGGAAAAATCAGTGCCAGCTCATTGCTGGATTTGACTCAAATCAGCAACCCATACTCATTTAATCCCACATAGTTCCTAATGACATCAGTGGGAATTTTGAGGGTGTATCTGAGAAGAATTTTGTTCACTCTTTGCATTCTTTCTAAGTATAAGCATATGTACCCAGGAAGTTTGATGCTTATCTGTTCTTCCTCAGGCTTCAACATGCCAGCCACCCACTGCTGTGGAACTGTTGAGAACACTTGAGACACATGGTTCTTCAGAATGAGATAAAGAGCCAGAAGAAATTTATAAATTATTAGATCTAAAATGAACCCATGGAGATTATCCTGCTGCCAGGTTCTAGAATCTAGCTCAAACTATGCATTTGACTGATGAGTTACATTAATGAGGCTCTCAGAGACTGCTCAAGGACGCCCTGTGACATCTCAAGGGTCACCCAGCTGGCTGTGGTTTAGGCAGAACTAAGAGTTACATCTTTTAACACAGTTTTTCGTAACTGTGGACTGTCTGAGTATTTCAGTTCTCAACTTCTGTGATGCTGTCAGCTATTATTCTATTTATCTTAAAAGTCTCAATATTGGCAATATGACTTCCTTAAAGCCAGAGTTGCTAAAGAATTAGGAAAATGATTTAATTTGCCATGAAAAAGATGTGACTATTAACACCTCTTAGGGAATTTCTTTCCTCTATTAGGCTTTTACAAATGTAAAATGTATTCATTATTCAAATGTGCTATGTGAAGGTGCTTGGGAATTAGTACGCTTAAATTCTATGTCATTGCCCTAGGTCTCTTTATGCAGTGCTTGGACTCTATGCAGTCTTTGGAGGGGAGAGAAAAGAGATGGGAGTTATGGAATGGTCAGTGGATGAAGAGCTAGTTCTTTTGCAATTAAGATTCAAAAAAACAAGATGGAACTGCTTCCTGCTTTATATTTTGCCCAGTTAATTATGTATGTTCCCAAATTATAATCTAACATAACCTATAGAATTTTTCAGAAGGAGGGAGCCTTAGAGACCATTAAGTCAAAAGTTGGAAGAAAGGAGACTAACTGAATATCATCCCCTGTAGGAAGATAAGATGCTAATTTTTAGAGGCACTCAGCCTCTAAAATCAATTTTTCTTAACATTGAGAATTATTGAGTGGCTGGAAAAGCATCTTACTCTATGAAATATAGTCACTGTTTAGTGCCTTTCCATTTTATTTACTATTTAAAGCATACAACAGCTAGTTAACCAACTACTTATAAAATATATTTAATGTTTAGAGGCACTCAATGTGGTTATAAAATGATTTTTAAGGGTATACAAATGTGGTACATTAGCCACATTTCATGAACTATGGTTCCCTCTGGAAAAACAAAAACGTTTTCCCTGGCATCCTGCAGCATCTCATCCTGAAGTTTGTAAATGGCCCATACTGCTCAAACTGGCTGCCTCACTGGCTTTTGATGCCAGCCACTTTAGAGCACACCCCAGAAAGATCAATATAACCCCTACATAAGTGATAGAGCACCGTGCACTCAAAGGCTGTTAGACTCTCCGATAAAGAACGGCTTGACAGATGCAGTGAAATTAAGCAGCATGCACAAAGCCCAAGTAAAGAGGTTGTAGGGCTGTAGTCTTTTCTCAGTGCACAGTGGATTGATGGGTGCGCCGTGACACAAGATGCATTGAGATGAGACTTGTCCCTGCCATGTGTATGCATTAGCGAGTTTACAGTCTATGAAAACATAGGGAGAGTCTAACAAAGGATGGGATAAGAATGGAGCCTTTTTCAAAGGAACCTGCTTCAGAGAATTATGATAAGCGAGACATAAGAGGACCTAGCATAAACTTAACAGTGAGGAAATGTTCAACACTATTTATTTTCAGGCAATATCCTAGTTCCCTGAAAACACTCTACATCACAATGTACTAATCTCTATCTTTCATTATTAAAATTCCATGGCATTGATTATTGAGAAAATGTGATGGAAATGTTGCTTTCAATTTCCCGTTCATGTAATGAAGCTGAATGTGTGATGATGTTCATTTTGTCTTGTTTACTTTGCATGTACCTCCTGCTGCATGCAGCCTGGCAGAAGGGCTTCTACCCCAAGAATACGCCACACTATAGCTGGGGAAAGGATGCAAAGACAGAGATTTAGGGCAGCCTGCAGTAAACCCATACTTTGATTTGTCATATAGAGGGGCAGTGATACTAGAAGGGGTAGTCAATGTAAAGTTCTAACCAAAGATAGTTGATGGGGAAGTAGACCAATTCTTAACCAAAAGTTTTTTTAAAAGCATAAACTATAAAGAAGTAGATAATGTTAAGGAATAAAAATAGACAATAAAAATTGTTTAGTGGGAGCTGTAGCTTACAGTGCAATGTGTTTCATTTCTCTGGGCCACTTCAAAACGTGCTAGACGGGAGTTCCAGTTTTGGTTCAGCATGTAAGAAGCTTGGAAGTCATCACTCCATTCTAACAGTTAAAATACTGAATAAACTGAAAGGCAACAAATCTTACATCCCTCAGAGAATTAAGAACACAGGGCAAACCACTATCCCCCAAATCGGGGACAGACTGGCAAATACAGAAAGCACAACTTAAAGGAGAATAAACCTTGTGGGACCTGGTTCAAGAGAGAAAAACTTAAACTGTAATTGACTAATTGCTGAAGACTCAGTATGGACAAATCTGAATGCCAAAAACTCCAGGGGAGCCCAGTTTTTGGTGAGCACCATGTTTTCTAGGTTCTACTTTCAGGAGCTCTACCAGGTTCTCACAGTAAAAAGGAAAGAAATATTCCCTATGCGTTCTGCATGGAGAGGGAAAAAGCAGCCATTGTGAAATATGCTCAGAGAATTCTGTCCTTCCTAACAAGTGCTACCCTCAAGAGAAACTATTTTGCTGGAACCTAATCTACTGGGGTTTTATCAGAGCCTAACTGACATCAAAGAAGGGAAGTACCCAACCCCAGCCCCCTCTAAGCCATCCTGTCCCACTAAGTGGGGGCAAAAACTTAGAAGCACTTGTGAAGATTACAGCCCAGCAATATAGCCTCATTATATGACTGAGACCTAATTACAGGACCGTAGCATGCTTCCCCTCCCACCATACCTTACTACCATATAACTAAAAGCTTATTTACTGTAGTTCCTTTTACCTAGTACATCATGTCCAGCTTTCAACAAAAAACTACAAGGCATACTAAAAGGCAAACAACAACAACAACAACAAAAACAAAAACCCCACGGTTTGTAGAGACAGAAAAAGCTCAGAACCAGACTCATATATAGTAAGGATTTTGTTATTATCAAGCCCGTAATTTAAAACAACTATGATTAATATGCTACAGATTCTAACAGAAAAAGGTAGACAACACTCAAGAACAGATAGGCAATTCAGCAGAAAGATGGAATTCTAAGAAAGAATCAAAAAGAACTGTAGAAGCCAAAAACACTGTAACAGAGATGAAGAATGCCTTTGATGGTGTGATTAGTAGATTAGACATATCTGAGGAAAGAATTAATGAGCTTGAGGATATGTCCACAGAAACTTCCACAACTAAAAAGCAGAGAGTGGAGTGATATAATTAAAATATTGAGAAAAAAAGAAAAAGAAAAACAAAAACAAAAAAACACCAACCTAGAATTTTGTATCTTGTATGTTATTCTTCAAAGTGAAGAAGTACATAGTTGATTGTATCATGCTTCACTTTATAGCACTTTGCAGATACTATGATTCTTGCAAATTGAAGGTTTGTGGCAATCCTGCACTGAACAAGTCTATCCATGGTATTTTCCCAACATGTGCTCACTCTGTGTCTCTGTGTGATATTTTGGTAATTCTCACAATAATTCCTTTTATCATTATTATTATATCTGTTATGGTTATTTATGATCAGCAATCTTTGATTTTCCTACTGCAATTGTTTTGGAATGCCATGAACTGCACTCATATAAGAGAGCACGTTTAACTGATAAATGTCGTGTGTGCTCTGCCTGCTCCACTGACTCGCCATTCTCCCATCCCTCTGGCTCATTCTCAGGCCTCCATTTTCTCTGAAGCACAATATTTAAATTAGGTCAATTAATAACCCTACGATAGCCTGTAAGTGTTCAAGTAGATGGAGGAGTTGCAGGTCTCTCACTTAGAATCAAAAGCTAGAAATGATTAAACTTAGTAAGGAAGGCAAGTCAAAATGTGAGGTAAGTTGGAAGGTAGGCCTTTTGTGTTAAACAGTTTAGCCAATTTGTGAATGCAAAAGTTCTTGAAGAAAATAAAAACTGCTACTCCAGGGAACACATGAATGATAAGAAAGCAAAACAGTCTTACTGCAAATATGAAGAAAGTCTTAGTGGTCTGGATAGAAGATCAAACCAGCTACAACATTCCATTAAGCCAAAGCCCAATCCAGAGCAAGCCTGTAATTCTAATCAATTTTTTTGAGGGCCAAGAGAGGTGAGGAAGCTGCAGAATAAAAGTAGAAAGCTAGTGGATCTAGCAAAGACAATGATGAAGGTGGACATATTAAACAACAGATTTCCATTGTAGAGAAGAGCCTTATACTGGAAGATGCCATTTAGGATTTTCATAGCTAAAGTCAATGTCTGGCTTCAAGGCTACAAAGGACAGGGAAAATCTCTTGTTAGGGACTAATGTTGGTGGCTTGAAGTTAAAGCCAATGATTACCATTCTGAAAATCCTAGAGCCCTTAAGAATCATGCTAAATTTACTCTGGCTGTGTTCTGTAAATGGAACAACAAAACTTTGATGACAGCACATCTCTTTACAGCATGGTTTTCTTAATATATATTTTAAGCCCACTGATGAGACCTATTGCTCAGAAAAAAGATTCCTATCAAAATATTACTGCTCATTGACAATGCACCTGATCATCCAAAAGCTACAATGGAGATATATAAACAGAATAATATTGTTTTCATGACTGCTAACATAACATCCATTCTGCAGCTCATGGATCAAGAAACAATTTCAACTTTTAATTATTATTTAAGAAAGACATTTCATAAAGCTAGAGTTGCCATACATAGTGATTCCTCTGATGGATCTGGGCAAAATAAATTGAAAATGTTCTGGAAAGAATTCACCACTTTAGATGCCATTAAGAATATTCTTTATTCATGGGAAAATGTCAAAATATCAACATCAACAGGGGTCTGGAAGAAGTTGATTCTAACCCTCATCGAAGACTGAAGGGTTTAAAACTTTAGTGGAGGAAGCAACTGCAGAAGTCGTAGAAATAGCAAGGGAACTAGAATTAGAAGTGGAGCCTAAAGATGTGACTCCATTGCTCTAATCTCATGATAAAACTTGAACAAATGAGGAGTTGATTTTTATAAATGAACACAGAAAATAGTTTCCTGAGATGGAAACTTCTCCTCGTGAAGATGCTCTGAACGTTGTTGAAATGACAATAAAATATCTAAAATATTACATAAACTTAGTTTACAAAGCAGTAGCAGGGTATAAGAGTATTGATTAAATTTTGAAAGAAGCTCTACTGTGAGTAAAATGCTGTCAAACAGCATTGCATGCTACAGATAAATATTTTGTGAAACAAAGAGTCAATTGATACAGCAAACTTCAATGTTGTATTTTAAGAAATTGACACAGCCATCTCAACCTTTAGCAACTACTACCCTGATCAGTCAGTAGCCATCAATATGGAGGCAGGACCTTCCACTAACAAAAAGATTACAACTTGCTAAAGGCTCAGATGCTAGCTAGCATTTTTTTGGCAATAAAATTTTTTAAATTAAGTTATGTCCATTGGGTTCTTTAGACTTACTTCTATTGAACACTTAATGGACTATAGTAGGGTATAAACCTAACTTTTGCACGCACTGAGAAACCAAAACTTTCATGACTTGCTTTGAGACATTCGCTTTATTGTGGTGGTCTGGAACCAAACCCACAATATCTCTGAAGTATGCCTGTTAAGACTTTCCCAAACAAACAAAAATAGAGAAAATTTGTTGCCAGTAAACCTGCCTTGCAAAAAATGTTAAGTTTTTCAGGGTCCGGGTGCGGTGGCTCAGGCCTGTAATCCCAGCACTTTGGGAGGCCGAGACGGGCGGATCATGAGGTCAGGAGATCGAAACCATCCTGGCTAACACGGTGAAACCCCGTGTCTAGTAAAAAATACAAAAAACTAGCCAGGCGAGGTGGCAGGCACCTGTAGTCCCAGCTCCTCGGGAGGCTGAGGCAGGAGAATGGTGTAAACCCGGGAGGCGGAGCTTGCAGTGAGCTGAGGTCCTGCCACTGCACTCCAGCCTGGGCGACAGAGCGAGACTCCATTTCAAAAAAAAAAAAAGAAGTTTTTCAAAGAGGGATAATAATATAGGTCAGAAACTTTGCTTTACATAAAGAGCATCAGAGAAGGAATACGTGAAGGTAAAACAAAAACTTATTCTTCTATTCTAAATTGGTTGAATATACAACAGTTTGTTAATAATAGCAGGCTGGACACGGTGGCTCACGCCTGTATCCCCAGTACTTTGGGAGGCCAAGGTGGGCGGATCACAAGGTCAGGAGATCGAGACCATCCTGGCTAACACAGTGAAACCCTATCTCTACTAAAAATACAAAAAATTAGCTGGGCATGGTGGCAGGCGCCAGTAGTCCCAGCTACTCGGGAGGCTGAGGCAGGAGAATCGCTTGAACCCAGGAGGCGGAGGTTGCAGTGAGCCGAGATCATGCCACTGCACTCCAGCCTGGGCTACAGAGCGAGGCTCCGTCTCAAAAAATAAAAATAAAAATAAATAATAATAATAATAATAATAATAATGGTAATGGCAATAATGTATTTAGTGTTTGTAACTTACGGATAACCTTGCACTATCCATGAGGTAGTACAGTGTTACTCAAAAGTAGATTTGGATTAGATGCAAATGTATATTGAAAATGCCAGAGCAACTACTAAAAAAAGTAAATAAATAAGTAAGTATACTGTAGTTGATATGCTAAGGAGCAAAAAAAAAGGATCACATACAAAATGCTAAGTTAAACCACAAAAGGCAAAAAAAGAGTGGAAGAACAAAAAACAATGAATAGAATGCAGTAACAAATAAGGAAGATATTAATCCAACAATATCAATAATTAAACATCAATTGTCGTGAACACCAATGAAAAGAGATTGTCAGAATGGATCAAAAGACCCAACTATATATTGTCTACAAGAAATGCACTTTAAATATAAATACACATCAAGATTAAACATAAAGGGATGGAGAAAGATATAATAACTCGAATCAAAAGAAAACTCAGTAGCTACATTAATTTCAGAGAGAGCAGACTTCAAAGCAAGGAATGTTATCACAGATAAAGACGGACTTTACATAATGATAAAAGGACTCAATTCTCCAAGAAGACGTAACAATCCTTAAAGTGTATGCACCGAACAACAGAGCATGAAAATACACGAGCCACAAACTTATAAAACTCCAAGGAGAAATAGATGAATACACTATTTTAGTTGGAAACTTCAACACCCATCAGTAATGGACAGATTCAGCAGTCAGAAAATCAGTAAAGACATAGTTGAACTCAACAGCATTATCAATCAACTGCATATAAATGACATCTATAAAATACTTCATCCAACAACAGCAGACGACACATTCTTCTCAAGCTCACATGGAACATTCACCAAGACAGACCACATTCTTGGCCATAAAACGAACCTCAACAAATTTAAAAATAAAAATCATGCAATGTTTGCTCTCAAATCCCCCAGTGAAATTAAGCTAGATACCAGTAACAGAAAGGTAGCTTGAAGATCCCCAAGTACTGGAAGATTAAACAACCCACTTGTAAATAACACTTGGATCAAAGAAGAAATCTCGAGAGATATCTCAAAGACAATATCGTCAATATGTTAGTTCTTCCTAACTTCATCTATAGATTCAATGTAATTTCAAGGGAAATTGAAGCAAACTATTTGTGGACATTGACAGAGTGATTCTAACATTTACATGGGGAAGCAAAAGACCCAGAGTAGCCAACACAATATTGAAGGAAAACTAAGTCAGAGTACTGACACTACTTGACTTCAAGCCTTACTATAAACTTCCAATAGTCAAGATAGTGTAGTATTGGCAAAAGAATACACAGGTCAATAGAACAGAATAGTGAACCCAGAAATAGATACCCACAAATATAGTCAACTGATATTTGGCAAAGGAGCAAAGGCAATATGATGGAGAAAAGACAGTCTTTTCAACAAATAGTGCTGAAGCAACTGGACATCTGCATGCAAAAATAAATACATAAATCTGGCACCACCTTATACTTTTCAGAAAAACTCCAAAACACTGATAACAGCAAATGATTCCAAGGATGTGGATGGGAATGCAACATGGTATAGCCACATTGAAAGACAGTCTGGCAGTTTCTTACAAAACTAAACATACTCTTACCACATGATCCAGCAGTTATAGTCCTTGATAATTATTCAAATTATATTTTATTTACAAAAAACCTGCACACAGATGTTCATAACAGTTTTATTCATAATTGCCAAAACTTGGAAAAAACCATAATGTCCTTCAGTAGGTGAATAAACAGTGGTACATCCAGACAATGGAATATTATTCAGCCCTAAAAAAATGAGTTATTGGATACAAAAAACAGAAAGAATGAATAATACCTACTATTTGATAGCACAGCAGGGTGACTATAGTCAATAATAACTTAATTGTACACTTTACAAGAACGAAGAGTGTAACTGGGTTGTTTGTAACGCAAAGCATGAATGCATAAAGGGATAGATACCCCATTCTCCATGATGTGATTATTCCACATTGGGTGCCTGTATAAAAACATCTCATGTACCCCATAAATATATACTCACAAAAATTAAAAATTAAACATAAATGAGTTCTCAAGCCATGGAAAGACAGGCTGGGAACTTAAATTCCTAATCAAAAGAGCCCAGTTTGAAAAGGCTACATATTGTATGTCTACCTATATATCATTTTGGAAAAAACAAAACTATGGAGACAGTTATAAATCCATGGTTTCCAGGGGTTGGTGAGCAGGAAGGATGCAGAGACAGAGCAGAGATTTTCAAGACAGTGAAACTATTCTGTATGATACTATAATGATGGATGATACATGCCATTATACATGTATGGGTTTGATACATTTGTCAAAACCCATAGAATGGAGAACATTAAGAAGGAACTCTAATGAACTATGGTGTTGGGGTGATAATGATGTGTTAAGGTAGCTTCATCAAAGACAACAAATGTACCAAACACGTGGGATGCTGATAGTGGGGGAGGCTTTGCCTGTGTGAAATCAAAAAAGTATATGGAAACTCTCTGTACTGTCCACTCAATTTTGCTGTGAACCTACAATTGCTCTAAAAATTAAATTCTAGGTCAGGTGCCCTGGCTCACACCTGTAATCCCGACACTGTGGGAGGCCTAGGCAGGAGGATTGCTTGAGTCCAGGACTTTGAGAACAGCCTGGGCAATATGGCGAGTCCCCATCTCTACAAAAAATTTTAAAAGTTCGACAGGCATGGTAGTGCATGCCTGTGGTCCCAGTTACTTGAGAGGCTTGAGGCAAGAGGATCGCTTGAGCCAGTGCACTCTAGCCTGGGCAACACAGTGAGACCCTATCTAAAAAAAAAAAAAAGTAAAAAGTCTATTTTAAAAAATTTGCTAGGCATTCGATGAACTTTAAAGATCATGTTTCTAACAGAAAATAAACAACCTTGCATTAGTGAATGGAATTTTTTTTAGGACAAATGCTATGTTGAAGCACAGAGAAATGTAAAGAATCTGTAAGACAACTTAGGTGAAAGCTTTAGATACTCGGTTCTATAAATATACGCAAAAACGAACGGTGAAATGGAAATCTTAATTGAAATGTTTAAGTTCTAAGCATCAAAATTTTTACCTTTTTTTTTGGAAGAATGTCAATGGGAAATACTGCCTGAAGACTTACATTCGGGTATGGCTTAACTTTCTTTTTTTTTTTTTCTTTTCTTTTTCTTTTTTTGTTTTTTAAGGCGAGGAGCACTTTTATGTAGACTTCATTTCTCTCTAAATGCTTAGAGGAGAACGGCCTGGTGGTCTGGGTCCCTGCTCCCTTCCCAAGAAGTGGCATGGAAGCTCTGGCAAAGAGGAGTGATGTGGCAAGCGGTTCACTGATTACAGTAGGAAGCGTAAAAAATACCCCCACCTTGCAAGAGTTGCTCAAGGCCAGGCCCGTGTGATAGTGGTCAGGCAGCCCACTGACCATGCTGGGGAAGACAGGACGTTCTCCCAGGTCTGGCTACTGAAGCCTGGGTGTTCTCGGGACCCCTCTGTGTGTGCGTGTGCGGCTTCGCTGGCTTAGGCGTGGCTCGCTGGGGCGCCACGGACGGTAAGGGGAATGCCCCCTCTCTCGGTGTAGGGCAGAGCTTGTGCGGATGGGGCCCGGCCGCGACCCGCGGCCAACCCTGGCGTTTTCTTCGCTTCTATGTCGGATGTGGCGCGTGGAGGAGTCGCTGGAGAAATGCCGGTCGGAGGGCAGATAGGCGACCTGGCGGCGGGGAGGGAAAGGCGGTCGAGCCCAGGGAAAGAACGAAGTGGGCGGTCGGGGGGAGCGGAGGTCTCCTCTGCCCGCTCGGTCCCCTCGGCCGTGTGGGTCCGCTCGGTCGTCTCGGGGCCGCCTTCGGCCCGCCGGGGCTGCACGTCTGTTGGCGTGGCCATGCCTGACCCACCCGGCCACGGCTTCGCGGCGGGGCAGGTCCACGCCCCAAGCGTCTGCCAGGTGGGCCAGCAGCAGCTGGGAGAGGTGGCGGTGCGCGCGCTCGTCCCAGTGCACGCCGTCGGGGAGCCGGTGCCGCGCGGCGTGGCGGAAGTGGAAATGCAGGTCCAGCACGTCGAAGCCGCGCCTCTCCGCCTCGGCGGAGCTGTAGAAGTTGGCCTCCATCACGTCTTCGCGCAGGTGGGCGCGGCGGAGATGGCGCGCGCAAGGGAGGCAGCTTCCCGAGATGGTGTCAGCCACGGGCATGGCCGTGTTCCACAGCAAGAGGCAGGACGTGGGCAGCGCCCAGTCCAGCCGCGCGAACAGGGTCTCCACGTCACGCCGGTAGCTCCTGGGGAAGCCCCGGCCATCCCTGGCCAGGTCCCAGAGGCAGGAGTTCATGACCACCACGTCCGGGGCGGGCTCGGACCTACGCAGCTCCTCCACGACGCGCTCCGCGTAGTGCGAGTACACGCGCGTGAGGAAGTAGAAGCGCACCAGGTGGTGGCCCGAGCGGAACTGGCGCACCTCGCGGTAGTGGCTGCCGTAGTGCATGCGGCCGCTGCTGCAGCCCACCAGCAGCATGTCGCGCTCGAAGCTCAGCTCGCCCTTGGCCTTCAGCTGACTGGAGGACAGCAGGCAGTCCTTCTGCAGCAGGAGCACCAGGTCCTTGTACACGGCCAGCTGGACCGAGTCCCCCATGACCACCACGAACTTGTTGTGCAGCAGCTGCCGGACTTCGCAGGCTCGCAGCTGGGCCATGGCGGCGGAGGCAGGGCGCGCGCTGAGCTCCCGCCTTTCTTCAGCGCAGATCCCAAGAGGATTCAAGGACCTGCAGGACCGCTAGGTGCAAGACCGCTAAGGTCGTCTCTGCTCAGCGCCCGGGCGTGGGCCGAGGAAAGACGCTGGGGTCGCGCCCCTGAAGGCCGCCTGAGCGCTGTTTACTTCAGCCGGGGTGTGACCTCTGAACCGCGGAGGCTCCCTTGAGAGTACTGGCTCCACCTGGCGGAGGGGAGGCGCGGAACCCCCGCGGGAGCCCCCAGCTAGCCGTGGGGCGGCGAGCGCTCCATTTGGGTGGATCTGTGCTGACTTTCAAGTAGCGCCGCCGCGGACTGCGCTTAGTTTGCTCTCAGTGCCGCCTGCCCACGGCCTTCTCTGTTTTACCAGCAGCGGCTCGCCAGTGGAGGCTGCCGTCCAGTGTGGAGGCCGCTTGTTAGTGTTGCCTCTCAGCGTTCCTGTGTCCGGTGGAGAATGTCTTCATCGCCGGCTTGGCTCTCCTTCCGTGCCAACTCCTATCCTGGGGCATTTGGGAAATGCCTCCTCTGGAGGAGGGATGCCATTCCTAGGGGTAGAGCCCGTCCTGGGGACTGACCTGCTAGGCCAGTCTGTTGGCAGAATACTCAGGGCAACCTGTACTGGACTGCTCAACTCTATTTTAGTTAAAATATTTCTTACCAGCTCATGGAGGATTCACATGCACTTATAACAAATAATACAGAGATGGCCGTGTACGCTTTACCCATTTCCCCCACCGGTGGCGTCTTGGAGAGTTGTAGTACCTCGGCGCACTCAACATACAGACTCTTTCCTCTGCAAAAGGATGCCTCCCATTGTCCTTCCAGTGCCAACCACCTTCCTCCCCCTCCATTGCCCTGATGCCTGGCAACCACTAAGCTGTTCTACACTTACAGAATTTTGCCATTTCAAGAATTCTATTTAAATGGAATGACATAATATGTAAGCTTGGGGGACTGGCTTTTTTTCCCCTGAAGCATTGTTCTCTGCAAATTCGTTCAGTGTGTTTACTTTGTAAACCCTGACCACCTGTTTTCTGTACTAGGAAGTGAGTTTCCAGTGGTACCAAGGTGTCAATACTTTGTTCCCTTTTTATTGCTGAGTACTATTCAATGGTATGGATGGATGTACCATAGTCAGTTAACCAGTTACCCGTTGAAAGGACTGGAGGGTTTCCACTCGGGCTATTACACATCACATTGTTACGAGCATTCCTGGGCAGGTTTTTCTACAAACCTAGGTTTTCATTTCTCCAGGATAAACCCAGTACTGCAACTGCTGGGTGGTATAATAGTTATGTATTTATTTAGGGCTTTAGGAAATGCCCAGACTGTTCGCCAGAGCGGCTGTACCATTTTATGTTCCCACTAGTAATGAATTAGTGGCTAATTTCTTTGTTTCTGAGGTGTAGATATGCATATCCTGGATATGTAAAAACCCTGGAATTCTTATCTATATGGAGATGGATATGACTTTCCTGGTTGTATGAACCCTGGTTTCCTTCTTCCTTGGATATGGATATATAAGTGTCAAGCTGTGTAACGTAGGTCTCCTCCATCTTTCGGTATGGATGTGAGCTTCCTGCCCGGTGTAATCCTAGCCTCTTCATCCTCGGTTAGGAATATGAGCTTTCTGCTGAATAAATCTGGACTTCTTTCTCTCCATCCTTGGTTCTGAGTGCAAAATTCTTGGACCTATTTTTAACAGAGGTTAATAAACAATCACCTTTTAAAATATTCCTTATGATTGTCCTATTTATCAGTTAAGACCTTTGTGTGAAACAGCTAATTTTGGAGCCAGTTATTGTAATTTTTAGTTATGACATAAACATTGTGAAAATTGTCAAAGTCAAAATGCAGTCACTTGTGTTAAAAATCTCTGACGAGCCGGGCACGGTGGCTCAAGCCTGTAATCCCAGCACTTTGGGAGGCCGAGACGGGCGGATCACGAGGTCAGGAGATCGAGACCATCCTGGCTAACAGGGTGAAACCCCGTCTCTACTAAAAAAATACAAAAAAAAAAAAAAAAACTAGCCGGGCGAGGTAGCGGGTGCCTGTAGTCCCAGCTACTCGGGAGGCTGAGGCAGGAGAATGGCGTAAACCCCGGGGGCGGAGCTTGCAGTGAGCTGAGATCCGGCCACTGCACTCCAGCCCCGGCAGAGCGAGACTCCGTCAAAAAAAAAAAAAAAAAAAAATCTCTGACGAATAGAGGTAAGGAAAGCCGTAAAGGGAGAATTCTCGTGCATAAATGTCCCAAAGGAAGTATCACAAAAGTGTCCACAAAAACCACAATCTTGCACAAAGGCCATCACAATCTTACAATCTTACACCTCTGTCAGAACATCTGCCCAGCAAGTGCCTGTCCAACCTTGGACTGGCACCACCCTTGTTGTTACTGATCCTTGTAGCCAGAATAATTACCTAAAAACAGTGACACAATCCTCATTTTTCCTTTAAAAACCTCTGTCTTCCTTTACTTTCCTGAATACTCGCATAGTTAACTATGGCACATATGTTCACACTGAAATACCTATTTCTGAATAAACATAATTTCTTTTTGCAGAATCTCCTTCTGTGTTTTCTATTTAGGTTGACAATGTAAATTTGTGAAAACCATAAAATTCATAAATAGACCGTTATCAAGAATTGTACTTGTCTATACATTAAGGGGACTTCATATGCTTTCATCCTTACCTATTTTATATAAATATATATATATATAATACTAGATATAAATCAATTGGTTTGGTAATTTCTTCTCATATTTTACATATTTTTAATTAGTGGGAGCGTCAAAGCCTTTTGCTTTCACTGCAAGTGAAAGCATGATTTGTATTGGTTTAACAACTACTTTTTGGCCCCTAAAATGAATTGTTTGTCCTTATTGCCAAGAAAGAAAGCTGAAATTATTCACTAGTGTATGTAAGAATTACCTGAAATTTTATATTATTTCGTGAAAACAAAGTGATTTATTTGTATGTTGCATTTTAAGGGTAATAATTGAATAAAACTAAAGTCAGTTTATAATAACCTACACAATCACCTTTTGTTCAGACTACCTTAATGGACATGCTACCCTCTCTTGGGGAGATTTTGTCACCTTCAGGATAAAATGAAGAAAAAGGTTTTAAACCCAAGTTATGGTGATATAGAAGCCTCATACTGTATCTTTTTTTTAAATTTTTGGACGGAGTCTTGCTCTGTCACCCAGGCTGGAGTGCAGTGGTGCTATCTCAGCTCACTGCAGCTTCCACTTCCCAGGTTCAAGCGATTCTCCTGCCTCAGCCTCCCAAATAGCTGAGACTACAGGTGCCCACAACCATGCCCGGCTAATTTTTGTATTTTTAGTAGAGGTGGGGTTTTGCCATGTTGGCCAGGCTGGTCTTGAACTCCTGACCTTAGGTGATCTGGCTGCCTCAGCCTCCCAAAGTGCTGGGATTACACACATGAGCCATCGTGCCCAGCTTCATTCTACATCTTTAAAATGAACATGTATGGCTAAAGAAGCATTATGTTTATTTGAATGCTATTATAATATTGAAGTTGAAACTTCAATATGATTAAAGGAAAGAAACCAATTTTAATTTCTCTTAAGGGGTTATTATTTTTTTTTTTTTTGCAAAGATAAAGAGGTCTGTCTTAAGAGCACAGTGAATAAATACTGTCATTTAACCAGTTAATTTTTACAGCGTTCTTATCTACTTGTTTATCCATATTGAGTTTTTAAAAAATCAGTTAATTTCTAGATTTGTGGGGTTTTTTGTGTTGTATAAATACAAACTTAAAAGACATTGTTCTGTGTTGTAATTCCACTCTATGTACAAAGACATTTCATTTTAGGACCAGTAAATGTTAAAGCTAATAGAAAACCACGTCAACATTTACTTTGTTTAACTCATTTTCCAATATTATCATTTTAATTGTTTATTTCCAATGCCTAAAATTTCTTATTAATGATATAAGAATATGCAATTTGTTCAATTTAAAGTATAGCATAATATGAACTTACTTTATATTTTAAAGTATTTTTTCAGTATTCTTCAGTATTTTTTTCAGTATTTTTTCCAGTATTTTTTTCAGTATTTTAAAAAATTGCAAATACATGACCTTAAAAATTCTAGAGAAGAACAAATAAATATTCAATCTTGTATTTACTCCTACCTGTTCTCAAAGATGTGTTTCCATCCAGTCCTCTTTTTACAGTGTCACAAATAATTAAATATGTGTATATGCTTTTATATTTTTACATAAAATATCCATAGTATTCTATAACTTACTTTTTCATGTAACATTATACGACAAACATCTACCTTGAGTCGAGTACCCTAGAAAACAGAGCTTAAAGAAAAAGCTGATGTGCTCACTTATTCTCAGGTAAATCCCAGAGAAATAGGAATAAGGGAGGAAAAGAGAACAAATATGATGGGATACATTACTGGGCTGACTATGTGGGTGTCAGTTGCAACTGACTGCATGATCTCATGGGATCATCTTCCCAGATGTTGAGTAAACTGTTTCATGTCAGGACAGTTAATCTCTGAAATGAAGGGAGAAAAGTGTATCTATTAGCTCAGTCTCCCACATGTGAAAAGTTCATTCTCTGTACAGGGCATTCAGTTCCCCTGTGATTCCAGATTACCAGTGTGTAGTCTGGTAATTACTTTTACCTTAAACTTAATTGTGATATTAAGTTCTCACCAGTGTGTGAGAACTAAATGGATCCCCCTGCCACTAATAGCTCAGCAGCAACAGAAAATCCCTGGGGGCCTAAGGTGGGCAGTATAGTAATGTCTGAGAATGATTTGTCACCGTAACAACAGGGTAAAACTAGGGCCTGGACACAGGTACTATCAAAAGAATCTGATGTGCTACTATGTATTGATGACTGAAACATGCTTTTCTGGGTTTCTTGTGCCTTACAGGTATAGCTCATACCTTTAAATGGCTGAATAGTACTTCATTGAAGGAATACACTACAAGGTATTTAAATAATCTAATAATATTTGTAATGATAATAAAAGAAAAAGGAAATAAGGCAAGGAAGGATGGGAAAGGGCAAACTATTGTCTTTGGTCTTTAGACAAGAACTTGTCAATGAATTCTTTCATCCAAAACTCCAACCTCTATTTCCTACCTCTAACTCACTCAAGATCCAATCCCATATGCATTCTTCCAATTCCTGTTGATACATATTAGCTAGGTCATGAAATGCCTTTAGCATGGAAGCTGGGATTATACTTCTGTGCACAAGTTGTGTTAAGACGTGATCTGGCTATTGGCCTAGAAGCAGTGAGAGATGATAATGTTACACCTTGAGATCATGCAAATTTACAATTTCAGTGTAATCATTACACAGTCTCCAGGCAAGCAGAAACTGTCCTTCTCTGGTGAGGAGGATGAGGCTGCTTATATCAGCCAGGAAATCTCAGGAGAATCCAGGGATTCAAGATTACAATGCTTATCCACCTAAATGTCATTATCCCAGATATTAATGGTCTCAATATTTTCTATCTGGGTTTTGACAATGACTTGGGAGAATGCTTGCAACTGTACATTTAGTTCTGTTTACATCTCTAACAAGGCCGTAAATGGATTCCAGTCTTAATTTTTCACCACAGTCTGTCCTGAGTTTATATTAATGCTACCATAGCAATCCTCTGGCAATCAGAACATGCCTTAAGTTAGCAATTAACTGCTTTGAGCCTATCATTTTCTTTTTACAAGTTATCTAGACCTATCAAAAGTAGCTACCTTACTCCATTATCTTTTAATTTATCATTTACCCGTACTGATTACCACAGATACTTGGGCTCCTTCTTTTACCTTTACATTAAACTTAATTGTGATATCATTGTGTGCCATGGGTTATTAGCATCCTACTTAATACAGTAATGGTATCCCTCTTGCCTTCCAATAAGTGGGCATCCAACTCCAAAATCCCATTTTAAAGGTCCGTGTTCTAGAACATTTTCTGGTCTCGAATTGCTTGAGTCCTTGTATTAGTTTCCTGGGGATACCATAACAAATTATCATAAATTGGGTGGCTTAAGACAACAGAAATGTATAATCTCCTTTTTGAAGAGATGAGAAGTGCTAAATGAAGGTGGGTGTCATCAAGGCCATCTTTCCTCTGAAATCTCTAGGGGAAGATCCTTCCTTGCCTTTTCCAGTATGGGGTAGCCCTATGAGTTCCTTGGTTTATGGCAGCATAAGTCCAATTTCTGCATCAGTCTTCACAAGGTTTTCTCCCTGTGTGTTTTTGTCTCTTTTTTCCTGAGGAGGACACCAGTCATACTGGATAAGGGCCAACCCCACTCCAGTGTGACTTCATCTTCACTAATTACATCTATAATGATGCTATTTCCAATAAGATCACACATTCTGAGATATTGAAGGTTAGGACTTCAACACGTCTTTTGGTGGGGCACAATTTAACATATAATGGCCTTCACTCCTTCAAAAAAGAGCCTGAGCCAAGGATTAAATGTTGATGGACAAGTGTAATTCCGTTGGTGAGAGAATGAGGGAAATGGGAAATGTTGGAGGGAAGACCAGGAAATAATTCACAGTCAAATATTATCATTTTAGCCACATTTCTCAACAAGGCACAGTGAAGTACAGTTGTTTACAAAGCAAATGTGCTTATTTATTCATGTATGATATTTTCAGATAAAGAATAAAGAGAAAATTAGGCTCAAGCAAGTCCATCCCAGGGAGTCAGGAATAGAGCATAACTTTTCTGCTTGGTGCTCTTCTGGATCCTGTCTCCCATTGGTTATAATTTGCCCATTAGGACTTTAACTCCTCTATAACTGGGTTGTTATATGTCATGTTATATAACTGGGTTGTTATATGTTAATGTCCTAGACCCTTTAGCAGCATCTTGGTAAACCCAGCTGTGTGGTGCTTTATCCATGTCTGGAAACAGTGAGAAGAGTGAGAGACTTCAGGCATGTGACCAGACAGTCATGTGAATGGGTGTTACGTGTATCTTTAGGTTTACAATTTCAGCTCCCATCGCCATTTGCTTGATATTCATGAGGGAAAGGAGTAAGAGGAGAAGTCTTCCTCTTTCAGGTATGATTCTCTAATTAATTACTCCGATATTTTTGCACAACCTATTCTTGCTCTTTGTACTTATTAACTCTGAGCATGGAAAACCTTTGAGAATTTCTTTGATATTCAGACCTCTTCTACTCAGGGCATTTGGGGCCATAGTTTCCCTGCTCTATTTCCCCCAGTGATCAGACCCTGTCTACTTCTAGTATCTTCTCAAATTGTCATCAGAATCTCTTATTTTCCAAAACTGCAATTTTTATTTAAAAAATTATTTTTCTATGATTTCAGAGTAATTAGGAACAAGAGGAAAAAAGACAATTGTGCTTGTTCTGCCATCTTAAACTGAATGATACCCACTTAGTTTGTTAATTGTGGAAATAAGTATCCCACTGTTCTAGTTTCACTAATAGTTCTATTGGATTTATAAGTTAGAGTTATTCTGGGTTTAAGAGTTAAAGAGTAAACCACATAGATGGTAATTAACATAAGGAGGAAAAATCAGGGCCTTAGGAAGCTACCAGACTGAAAATTTAGAGAAATGCATTATGATAAACAGATGAGCTCATTGGCCCAAGAGGTTTTTCTGACCATCCTATTTCATGTCTCCTTCCCTTTCTCCATCACTCAGAATCCACACCCTGCTTGATTTTTCTCCACAATCCTTATTGCTGCTTGAGATTTTATTATTTGTTTATTTTCTACCTATCCTGTCAGATTTCATGAGGAAATGGCTTGTTTCTGTTTGTTGCAGTATCCTCAATTCTTAGAATGATGTTTGGATGCATGTCTGATTCTCAATAAATACTTATTTAATGAAAGAAAGAATGAGCCATGGAAGTTCGTTATTGGAAGAGATATTTAAAAACTACTTTATGTACCCATCTAAAACTTGAATTGCCTAAATAACATGTCAACTAAGCAGTCATTCAGACATGATACTATGTGTGTTTATGTTTGGTTTTGGGAAACTTTCTGCTTTCCATGATGTCCATTAGTCCTCAGAAAGTTGGACCATAACAGAGTATCTCTCTGATATTTTTAAGGATCTTTTTTTATTCCTCGAGATACTTCCATGTGGTAGTGTTTAATATATTTGAATACCATTTGGATGCCATGGTTCTCCTGAGTAGTCTTTTATACTGGCCCCTGATCTCTTCAATTATTACTACCTAGGCATGATTTCTATTCTGTGTTAGTGCATGGTTCTATATACAAATAGGTATAATGATAGAATAAGAAAGATAATTCAGAAATATGTAACCATATGGCACAGCAAGAATATCTTTATATGATGATAAAGTAGATTCCTGTGGGATAATGTCCCCCTTCCCTTCCAAAAGCTAGTGAGATTTGGTTCTAGGATCCTCTGTCCTGGTGGATTTGTAACTCTGCAAGTTTTGAGGGAAGAACTAGGGAAGCAAGAGTTGCCTCTTCCACTCCTAAGTCTCTCTGTTTCTTTTATCTCATGTATATCCTGTGCTCTTCTTTGGTTTGCTGACTGAGCAGTAATCTCAACACTGTCATGTTCATGTTGTCATTTACATCAGTTATTAAAGCTAGACCAGCTTTTGTGGTTGGTTCTAGTTTATAAGCGTCTTCTCCAATCCTAGTTATTCTTTTCAGAATGCATTGCAAGTCAGATATGACATTCAAAAGTAACCCAAATTTTCCAGGTGTGGTCTGATCAACACAACCTAGGTTTGAATTATTACCTCCTTTGTTCAATTAATACTGCTTAAAACCTAATCCGCTTTTTTGGAGGATCTGCCATGCTCATGACTCACATTGACTTTACCTCCCACTAACCTCCCTGAGTCATTTTGTAGCTGATAAGTATTGTCTTCCCTGTCCCAAACTTATGCCTCTGGCTTTTTGAATTTGAGAGCAATTCTCAAGACTTATTACTGCTAGATTTATTCTATTGTTCCAGTTGGCTAAGATCTTTTTATTCCATTGCTACAGCCTGTCAAGATCTTTCTGGATTCTAATTATTTCATCCCAGTTAGACAATGTCCTTCTCAGCAATCTGCAAATGATGCTTTAATACGTGTTCCTTTTATATCTGCAAGTCAATAATAAAAATTCTGAACTAGATAGGACAGGGTAAAGGAATTGGGATACATACGCAACTCCCTTCAGTTTTACATTGATCCAGTTTTCAGTAGACTTTGGATATAGTTGTTTAACCTATTATTGATCCACGTAATTATTTTGCTTCCAGTACTTATTTCTCCATCTTATACAAAGGAAAATTGTGAAATTGTGTCAAACATGTTTCTTATAGATTAGGTTTACTAGGTTTCACAGATTTAACAGCATAACCTCACAAAGATGTGCAGGATGATGACTGTTATCTTCTTCCTGCTTCTCCTAATCCACTACACCCTGATTTGTGTCCCTGGAAGCTGTCCTTCGTACACTGCATTAACTAGATTCCTTTGTCCTGCACTGGCAGGAGATTGCAGGAGGGCAGGAGGAGAATGAGATCACAATATGTATTTCCCCAGATTGCTCTCTTCATAGCCAGAGATAATCAGTAGTTTAGTGTAAGTGGCTTAGTTCTTCTACCAAAGTCCACAATATCCCTCCAATGAACTCTCCAGCTGAAGATACAGCTACAACCCTCTCCAGGTTCCCATACATATTTTCCTCCTGGCCCCTTCAAATCTAAAGTCCAGGGCAGGCTGCATGGTCTTGCAAATTGTGTGGTCATATAGGGTCTCATGCTTGGTTTAATGCTAGGCTATCTCTATCATGAAATTCTTAATCAATTTTTAGTGTGGGGGGGGGGCTACATATTATTCAGACAGTCCTTCTGTGGTCGGTACTGATTCTCCCCAGTTGTTTTACTGCCTCTCTAAGTTTCCTTTAACCCTGACCCATGCTTTTATGAGGATTCTCTTTTCTAAACTCTCCTCTAGTACATTAATTTGTTATATGTGCATCTGTTCCCTGCCTGGACCTTGACTAATACAGAAGGAAATGAGGTGAGTCTAATATTTTTTATGCGAGTCTTTGTTGGCTCCTAGTGATCGCTGCTTCTTTAGGTTCTCTATACCTATTCCTTTATATAAAAGATTCTAAAATCTTAGCTGAAATCAATGTAACTTTTACTTGTCTTAATTTGCCAAATCTTTCTTTGTCCCATTTTTCAAAGATTGCCTGGTGTTTGCCTGTCTCCAGTTTTATTCCTCGTTACTGTTTGTGATCATCCCTCAAAGGTCACTGGAAATGTTTGGTTTAATGATTTAATTTGAAGATTCTTTAAAGACCTTTAGAAATAATTCAGGACCAGCAGTTTAACTATGCTTTCTTCTCCAGCTAAAGCTACAGTTTTCTCTTATAAACATGTTTTGTCTTTTTTTCAGTCCAAAGAGAGGTTTGCTTTTTCCTTGTCATTAGTCAATATATCATTGGTCCCCAACAGAGAACATTCCCTTCCTTTCCTTCTACTTGCACTCATAAAAGACTTGAAATACTTTTTTTTTTTGAAAAAAAAAAACAACCCCAAAAACCCTTCCTTTATTTGGTGCTACAAACATCCTGAAACTTAATTCTGTGCCACCATCTAATATTAATTATTTCCTCACTGTTTCTTTCATCAGATAGATCTTTTGAACCTATAGAGAGGACAGAGATATTAACATACAAATTCAGAGACTGAAGTCAGCCTCCACTCCCTTCCAGGTCTAAGAAGGAAGGATTCTTTACTGTTTTTGCCTCCTTAGGGCTGGAATCCTGTCATTCTGATTGGAATCCTCAGAATAGGGACATATCAGATTGATTTTCAACAGAAAAGGCCTGTAAATAGAAATGATTATAGGGATTCAAGTTTGGACTGCAAAGCAGAAAGGTTTCAGGTAAGAGTTGTAAGGAAGAATCCAGAAATATGGTAGGTGTTAGGGAGGCACTGTCATGAGGATGGCTGAGGCCTGAAAAGAGGGCACATTTTGTTTTGCTACAAACTGTCTGTTCAAGAGACTTATATAAGGATCTGAGTACTTTTCAATGCTTTTTTGGTGATTGCTGTGTTACACGTATGCTAAGACCAGTTATGAGAAGGGCACTTCAAAATCTGAGCTCAGGAACTACATTGGTTTCTTTAAGATATCTGGTATTTTTCTCCCTCTGTGGCTTCATTATTTACAATTGCACAGTTAGAGTTACATTTATGTGAACTCTTGAAGTCATCTTCCATCTCAGTATTTCCTGGCATAAAAGTCAAGCTTATCTAATTTTTTAAAATGAATATCCTGAAATCTTGGTCACTATTTCTGCAACTATATTCCATGCTATAATAGTCCTGGCAGATTTTATTTACAATAGACTAAAATAAAAATATTCTGTGGGAAATGTTTAGAAAATGCTATTTATTGTATATCCCTTCCAAGATGAGTATAGGCACATTCACATATTAAGGATTCTGCAAAGTGTTGCTATAAAGGCATTTGCTTAACTTGGTTTAGCCAAGGAATTCCCCAAACCATTTATACCTAAGTTTATTGTCTATACTCTGCACTAACAGGACTTCACTATTTGGTTGTCTTGTTTTACATGATTTTACTATTCAATAAACTTAGGAAACTAAAGTTGTAAATATCTTTGTTGTTAAAATCAGGATCTCACAGAAAATCTATTTATCTAAACATTGCATTTACCCTTGTAGAGGCCATAGAATAAAAATT
This sequence comes from Papio anubis, assembly GCF_008728515.1. Taxonomy (NCBI): domain Eukaryota; kingdom Metazoa; phylum Chordata; class Mammalia; order Primates; family Cercopithecidae; genus Papio; species Papio anubis. The sequence goes on along the minus strand of NC_044985.1, from coordinate 96,608,893 downwards.
TCTTTTTCTCTGAAGTTTTGCAGAAAATCAACTTAGAAATGCAGATGAATAGGAGAAAGGCATATAAAATTTATTTTACTTTGCATAACATAAGGGAATCACAGGAGAATGATTACCCAATGATCCAATGGGGTACAGATGCTTATATACCCTTCTTCCTAGGGCAAAGGGAGATGGGGGAGTGTGGCAATTTGAGACATAATAAATGATTTTTAGGAGAAAATAAATGAATTTGAAGAAGACACAATGGCCTAGGACAAAGTCTTTTGATCCCACAGAACAGACAGTGACTGGTTAAATGATTCTCTTTGAAGTACTGAATGGACCAAAAAGGAAGACAACGGTTTGGACAAAAGTCTGTCCAGATCTTTTAGTATTTGTTCCTGCCATATGAATTAAGTGAATGCAAATGCAAGGAAGAGAACAGAGGTAATTGTTTTCTTCTTTGGTGGGTCTGGATTTCAGGCAGATAAAGGAACTTCAGAGACCAGCTTCATCAAGTGCTTTGATAGAGACAGAGGATTGATAGACAGGAAGGGGTAGGGGAAGGTCAAAGAGACCTTGAGGTTGATTCTTAGTTCAGTATGTCAAAGCTGCTGGGGTACCAGTTTCTGAGCCCCAATAACTTCATCAGAGTAAATATTCTCAGGACAATATAGCGTGAAAAGAATGTTTCCTCTTCAAAAATTCTATTTGAAACCATATCCATGCCATGTTCACCAATCCTAAACAATAATTTTGTGAATCTTCTGCAGTCCTAGTCTAGCTCCCACTTTGAAGGATCCACTGACCACCCCCTACATCTTATTAATACCTTCCCTTTTTTCTCTGAAATTCAGATGCAACTAAGACTGTCAAAATAGCAATCTCCCTTAGCACAGTAAGCAAATAAAACTAGCTTTGCTTTATCAACAGATTATTTTCAGGCTGGTGTCAGCATTTAAGGGTCTGGTCACAGAATACTCTTTTCACATAAACTTATTTCCATCCTGGAGAACAAGTGTTTGAAGGATACACTTGAGGGGATGTAGGCTCACAGGATTGTGCAGGAGGATTCAGTCCCCAAGAAGACCTGGATTCAAGCTATCAAAAATCATCTTCTCAGCCTGGCACAGTGGCTCACACCTATAATCCCAGCACTTTGGGAGGCCAAGGTGGGCGTACCACAAGGTCAGGAGATCAAGACCATCCTGTCTAACATAGTGAAACCCTGTCTCTACTAAAAATACAAAAAATTAACCGGGTTTTGTGGCACACGCCTGTAGTCCCAGCTACTCTGGAGACTGAGGCAGGAGAATTGCTTGACCTGGGAGGCAGAGGTGGCAGTGAACAGAGATCGTGCCACTGCACTTTAGCCTGGGTGGCAGAGTGAGACTCCGTCTCAAAAAAAAAAAAAAAAAAAAAAAAAAAAAAGAAAAAAGAAAAAATCTTATCTTCAATCAAATTGCATGATATTTCTTAAGGAAAGCATCTCTGTCAACATGTTTATATACACTAAGAGGAGTTAGTCCTTCCTTCATGTAGTTCTTCTATGGATAATTTAATACCAGGTGTTATGATCTGAATGTTTTCCCCAAAATTCATGCATTGACACTTAATCACCAATATGATAAGACGTGGGGTCTTTAGGAGGTGTGAAGTCATAAGGGTAGAGCCCTCATGGATGAGATTGGGGCCCTTATAAAAGAACTTGAGGGAGTAGGTTCGTTCTGTCTCACTCTTCTGCTATGTGAGAACACAGTGTTCATCTCTTTTTCTCTTTCTGTCTCTTCCACATATGAGAACACCTAACCAGTACCATCTGTGAGGAACAGGCTCTCACCAGACAGCAAACTTGCAGCGCCTTAATCTTGGACTTCCCAAGCTCCAGAACTGTAAGAAATAAATTTCTATTGTTTATAAATTAGGCAGTCTCAGGTATTTTGTTACAGCAATACAAATGAACTAAGACACAAGTATGAAGAATTTTATTTTCAATTTTCATGAAATGAAATCCAATTTGTCTTTCTTCTGCATTTTTTCTTATGAAGGGTGGATCTCAAAAGTTTGTATCTGGAATTTTAAAGAGAATAGACTGAGATAAAGAGCTCTTAAAAGATCCTCCAGATGGAACTTTAAAATTTCCATTAACTAATGCAATCTAGTAAGCCTCATCTCAGTAAGGACAAGTCTTTGTCCCACAGCTATCTGGGGTTTCTAGGAAAGCTACATAATTTTAGGAATGTCTCAGTAATCTGTTCAGTAGGCTTTATACAGGGAGATGAATCTGGGAGAATATAGCCGATGAGGTATATTCCCTGTGTCTAATACTCTCATCTCTCCAGATAGCTGTCGTCTGCCATTTTGTCACCTGCTCATGTCCTGTCCTCTCTGCCATTTCCTTCTCCACTGTACCTCCTACCCCAAGCTGACCCCACCAGGTGAGGTAGGCAGAAAGCAGAAGCCTAATTCAAACCATTGCACAATGTTACTGTATCTCATAGCTAAAAATATTAACATTAAAAAAGTTATACCTCTGTAACTACCTGAGCCTCACATTTTTCATTTGACTGATGACTATTATAGCAACAGTCCTTAGTACCTCAAAGGTTGTTACCATGACTAGAACATGAAAGAACTAAAAAAGTAAAGCTTTAAATGAATGTAAACCATTATTGACATGTAAAGGTGGTAATAGGTGTAGGTACTATTTCACATTAAAGTAAAAGTACAGTAATAGGAAAAATGATGTACTATCCTGGCCACTCTAAATATTTTTACTATGTTAATACAGTTTTCAGAAAAATTTTAGTATAAGGTAATGGCTGTCATTTTTGCCTATCAGCTCAGCTTTAGTTTTGAATTTAATTCATTCAGGCTAGAAAACCACAGCAGTGATCAAAGGCATAATTATAACATATTTATAGCCTATTATTATTGTAACATTCTGAAGTAAAGGGCAAAAATTCCACCCAGTGAACTTGTTCTTCCTGTTACTGACACAAGATTGAGACATTTAAATGCTAAGACATGGATCCCTGAGGCAGAACATAAAATATTTATAATGAAGGGAGTATGAGCCAATAAATTTCAGTTATGAATGTTTTTAGCTAGAAGAAATAATAAATAACTTTCCACAGGCAATATTTCAGTTTGCATTTATTGTACCTCGTCATACCAGATTTTCAGGAAACAATAATGATTGCATAGTAGGACACTAAATTACTCTCATGTTTAATGAACAATTAAACTGTTAAGCTTTGATTAAGATATAAGAGCCTCCCTAATTTGACTGTGAGATGTGGTTTCCTTGGAAAGGTATAGATCGTGATAATACCAATAAAGAGATTTTAATTTATATACTTTCTATTGAATAAAAGTAATTTCAGATATAAGTAAGCCTTGTAAAAGGATTACCAAACTCATAGGTTTAGGGAAGAAGGGAAAGAAGAGCATTTAACTAATAGGGAAATGAATTATGTACTTGGGATGTCTTATCTCTAATCCATTTAAACAGTTTTAAAATTTGGCAGGGAAAATGGCCTAAATTACATATAATGATGCATAAAAATTGCTAGGACAAGTCAGGCACAGTGGCTCTTGCTTGTAAACCTAGCGCTTTGGAAGGCCGAGGCAGAAGGATCACTTGAGCTCAAGAGTTTGAGACTAGCCTGGGGAACATAGTGAGCCCTTGTCTCTACAAAAAATTTAAAAGTTCACTGGGCATGGTTGCACATGCCTGTAGTCCCAGTGACTCCAGAGGCTGAGGTGGGAGGATTGCTTGATCCCAGGAGGTAGAGGCCGAGGTGAGTCATGATTGCATCACAGCACTCCAACCTGGGTGACAGAGAAAGACATTGTTTCAAAAAAATTAAAATTAAAAAAATTTCTAGGAGATATTGTGGTACGTGGGAAATAATGCAAGATGAGAGGCAGAAGACTTAAATCAGAGTTCTGCGTTTGTAACTTACTAGCTGTGTGACTCTGTACAAGTCAGTTATCTTGCTAGACTCTCCTGTTCCTTTATTTATGAGGCAACAACAAGAAGACATACCTTGCATAGTTGTAAATATGAAGTGAGATAACTCAACCTGGGCTCTCCAGGAAGCAGAACCTGAGTGCAAGCTTGTTATCGGCATTTGTGATCCTGGAAAAAGGTAGGAATGAGGGACAGGGAAACCAGGCCAAGAAGGAGAGAGAGCCAATGAGTTGCCAGTAGACCACGGTTATAAGTGCCACCTTGCCAATCACTAAGAGATTGAGAACTGTCACATGAAATGTCAATCAGGATCACCCATCTAGGGGAAGAATAGGAGAATTTATTAACTCTATTTCCTTGCCCCGTTGATCACCCATGCGGTGTGTTATGGGCTGAATTGTTTCTGCCCCAGTCCTTGATTTATATGTTGAAGTCTTAACTTTCAATACATCAGAATGTAACTCTATAGGGTAACTATATTGGATATAAGGCCTTTAAAGTGGTGATTAAGGTAACATGAGGCCCTTAGGATAAGCCCTAATCTAATCCGACTGGTGTTCTGATCTAAGAAGAGGAAATGTGGACATGCAGAGGGACACCATGGGGTTTGTATGCAAGAGGGGAAGACCATGCAGCCATCTGAAAACTAAGGAGAGAAGCCTCAGAAGAAACCAAACCTGCTGACACCTTAATCTTGAACTTCTCACCTCCAAAACTGTGAGAAAATACATTTCTGTTAGTGAAGCCACCCAGCCTGTGGTCTTTTGTTACGGCAGCCTTAACAAACTGATAGAGGGTGTTAACTTTCCCACACTCCAGGTGCTACATGTATAAATAGAGAGTAGATTTCATTCCTAGTCCCAAGCTGAGGTGCCAACAGAATAGCCCCAAGTGAGAAATGAGAGGTAGACTCTTGGGGTGAAGTGCTGTCATGTTCTACCTGAGCCCTCACACATCAGGTGGTCAAGTTGGTGTCTGCAACAGGACAGATGCAACTAAGAAAACCTGAAAAGGTGCACAAAAGGTAGTAATACAGTATACAACTGTATTTTTAAATGGCAAGTTTGTTAATAATAATCAAAACTACCTTTTAGTACTTTATGGATTTATGTAGAATTCCTTAGGAATGCGTATGGCTCATGAACTCAGTTACATCACTCAATTTCATTTTAAATCATGTTCATGTACAACTTTCTGAAACCAGAGAATTGTACCAAATAGCCACATATTTATTTCAAAGAGCAAGCAAAATGTTAGAGTCTTTCTAAAAGAGTAAACAAACTATATACCTAAAAAGATAAAGCATTAGACAAAATATAGCATTGCTTTCATTGTTTTTGTATATGTGCCTGCTTCCCTTGAAATCCATAGCACCAGGATTTGGCCTTCAAATTCCATGTACCATGGTCTATTGCAAAGAATCCTGAATTGGACACACTAGAAAGATGAGTGATTTTCTTGGTCACAGAAGGCGTGCATATGGTTATAAGTTTGGTTACATGAGACCACAAAAGCTTTCTGTTATATTTGTGTAGATGTCGGGAAATATCTCCATATTTCAGGGGTAGTTAAAGGGTTTGTGGATTGGTGAAGTGAGAAGGAGTGAGAGGAAATGTGGTTTCTGTGGGTGCAGAAATGGAGTCAGGAGTCCTGAGTGCTATGACATGAACAAGTACGGAGGGATGTGCCCACACAGAAATATCGGCAACTGAAAACTTACCCGTGACGAATTTCACATTTCAACAAACTCAACATCTGACATGCTTCTTATGTACGTTCTAGTCTAAGAAGACAACAGGCTGAAATCGCTCCACAAAGATGGCACTCAGTAGGAAGTCAAACTGGTTTTCATACAGATATAAAAATGTTGCTTTCTGAGAAGCCTGATCAATGTTGGTAAGATGAAATGTGAACACTAAAATTGCAGGCTTTGCATAAGTCATCGTTTAATAACTACCTTATTTACCTAATAGTTGAACATGGGAAAACAAGAGGAGACATATGTACTTGCTCACCCACTGTTTAGCTTTGTGTTCATCTCTGGCTGGATGCCATTTCCAGGTGTTTGGCATTGAGCCAAAGACTAAAATTAAACATTTGCTACAGCTCTGGGTGAGACACAGGGGTGATGTAGGAAAGCTTGTTCAATTCTTGGCCCCTGACACTACTATTAGTGCCTCACTTTTCAGGGCTGTCAAGTATACCCACCCATTTAAAGGAAAGTAGAATAAGATAGAAATGTGATTAGAAAAAAATCTATTAATCGCCATATATCAAAGCAAAGTCTCCCTCATAGTACATTATTTACTTAAAAACTTTAAGTACATTTTCATTTCTTTGGAAAAAGCATGTAGGATGAGTAATGCTTTTATTCTTTTCAGGGGTTGGTCCAAAGCATATTCTAACAGTGCTCATAGATATATGACATTGTGAAAATAAAATTTGGAAAAGCAAAAGCCAGAGATTCAGACATCAAAAAATATGTAGGAGTTTGCCTACAGATGAATTCATCAAGTTGTATAATTTAATTCCCAGTTTTGCAGGTATGAAAACTCTATTTTGGTAGTACTACAGAAGGGACTAGATTGGTGCCACAATCAAAGGCCCAATAGAATGATATCTAATGTAAGTTAGAATGAATCTGGATTAATTTATCACTAACATGGAGAGGTCTGCTTGATTTGCTATCCATATATTATAGGACAATAGGGCCTTAGCAAGTGCTTGTCTTCTGGATAAGTATACTTCATGGCTTTGAATGTTTGTGTTGTGTATTGAGGAAAAACAAAGAAAGGTTGAGAAATGACATAAATGTAACATTAAAGAAAAGTGAAAATAGTTCAAAAGTAAAGGATCAGTGGATTTCTAATCATGGCTGACCATTCCTTCATTTTTATTATCAGAGAGTACAGATCTTTGTCAATCAGATAAGCGAAGCCATACTGACTAGCCTCTCTCCACTACCACAGAGACCCCAGGGACAGACCTGATATGGTTTTCTATGCTAACATTTTATAAAAAAGCTTTAAGAGCTCAGCAATAGCCACCAGGTGTATTGGTCATGGGTGGAATGGTCAGAGAAGCATTTGCCCAAGTATAGCTAACTTTTATTGCATCAGAGATGAAGCCTGGGTACTGCCTACTTACTCTTTTTAATCTCCAATGTTTTCAAAATGCCCAATGTCTAGGATTCAAAGAAAGGAAAAGGGTACAGGAAGATATGCATGTTTAACATTTTGATACCTGTATCACAATTAATGGTGGCTCTGCTTTAAGATCCTCAATATGGACTGTGCTTACTTTGGTATCACACACATTAGAAAGGAAAATTGAAGGGCTGAGAGACGAATCCTTTCTGTGGATTTATGGCCTAAAATTATAACCAGAGTACCCCCTTTCCCTGTCTTGAGATACCTGGAAAGCAGGAATTTGCAATCATGAAGGATTTAAGGCAAGGGGAGATGGTTCACCTTGACACAGGTGATGTTTTATCTCAGCCGTGGGGAAGCCTGATAATGCACTTGACCCAATATGCCCATATAGTGAACAGAATTCCCACCCCTAAATTCATCTCTCAAGCCCTATACGGTCACTTTTTTTACTTTCTTGATTACTATCTTACCCTCCTATAATCTCACCTTCCTTTATTTTTCACACACACAGCCCTCTTCTGTAGCTTTGTTAAAATAATTGATTGACTCTAGTTAAGCCCTTTCTTTTGTTTTTTGGCATGAGCAAATTCTACTATTGAATATCGCTATTCTACAGGTTGTCCATAAAAGTCTGGAATCATTGTCAAAGAGTATGTTGGCTATATTTTCAAATAATATATGAAATATGTTTTCCTTCAACCTCCTGACACATTTTCAGATGAAATGTTTTAAAATTTAAAGCATATACCTAAATACTTAGGCATTTGTTTTTAAAATACAGTAAGCACAGTACTTTCCTTAGGTTTCTAGACTTTTTGGACTCTCAGTTCTATATTCATTGTACTTTCCCAGAGTAAAAGTTAAACCCCTTGCTTGATATATCAACAGATCATACCCAACAAAATGTAGAACATATTATTTTGAAAATATAATTACCGAACAATTTAAAAATAGATTTATCCATGTTTCCCAACTTTTTAGATACCTCGTGATTCTTTTAGACAAACACTCAGGGTCACACTGTTTGAAGCTTCAAATAGAACCAGACCTAATGGTATTTACTGTCACTTAATCTTTGCTACTGACTGATTTATTACTGAGGCTCTGTCTTTTTTATTTTTTCCATGTCACATAGTCAGGTTTTTGAGATAGGAATTTCAGAATTCTATTTCCTGAATAAATAATGAATGCTCACAAAGAATTCCAAATGTTCTGCCCTTGACTTTGTATAGTTTGCTCCAGAACAATTATTGTAGCACCTAAATCAGCAGGAACTGTTCATTAGAGATGTGAACTCTGGAAAACAAATCCACCATGCCTTACTTGGCAAGGCTGTTGTCAGCCCTGCATGCAGCTTGTGCCTATAATAAATAAAGAAGTAAGCAATAATAATGGCACAAATTAAATTTATGCCCCACAAAGTTAAAAATATTGCCAACGTTACTCAAAACATCTGGGTGCAGAGAAAGACTTACTATGACAAGAGAAATTAATAATAATAATAATCAGAAGAAGAAAAAATAATAATAAGGGGAACAGATAGTGTGTAACATTGAGAACCACTCCAAAAGTATTTTAACACCTCAGCTGAATTCATAGTTGCAGCTTCTCTCGTGTGATATTAAGTCTTAACCAGAGTCTGGCTAGGTCTGTAGGCCTCTAGGGCAAGCCTTGGAGCTTCAGTGACTCGTGCAGGGACAACATGTGGTTGAAAGCCATGGTAATCTCTGTCTGGGCATCAGGGTCAGACAGTCTCCTGAAGCTGGTGAGCTGCTTCTGTTTGAAATCTCGTTTCTGAATGTTCTTGAGCCTGTGATGCTTACCTTCTGAAACCTGAATCTAGGGTCTGACAAGTCCTAACATACCATAGCTCCTGATACCTACAAAGTCTTTACTCAGTCTAGCCTATTGATTCCCTGAACTTGTTGCCTGAGGCAGAGAGGGAGCTAATTAAAAGAAAACGGAGCTTTGAAAATCTCTCAGAATCTCTCTGAGATGCTGCCACAAACCTCGGGAATTTGAATCACTGCCCTACCTAGGAGCTGACAACAAATCTTTCTCCATGCTGCTGAACCAGGAGTGAGATGCCTTTAAAATGGGAAAAGAAAACAAAATTACAAACCTCCCTGTTCCCACCTTATTTTCTCTCTAAGATTTTAAATGAAGTAAAAGATATTTTAGAGTAAAAGAAAAAGGTATGTGCATGCATGTATGCGGTGTGTGTGTGTGTATTTTGCATCACCATAGCATGTATTTCCTGGGTATTTATAAATATCAGTTAAATTTTAAAAACATTCTTTCTGTGCTATAAAGGTGGTTTATTTCATTGTATAGGTAGGAAAAATGAAACAGAGAGAAGTTAGGTAATTTTTCTTAAGTAATCTGAGTCAGCCAGAAAGACAGTTGGATGAGATTACAACTCATAGTTGCTGACACTGAAATACATGTGGAAACCACTAGACCACATCATTTTCTTTCGTTATCTTTCTTTTTTGAATTGACTAAAACAAAACAGCACTTCTGTGCTTACAAAATCCTTTACTGTTGTTTTTTCTGAAGCAGTTGCTAGGTAGACAGAAAAAATAAATCATAAAATTATCACTTACCACCAGCCATGATGACCCATCTCTTCCTTTTTGAATACATCATGACCATCAGAGACTGGGGAAAATATCTAAAGTAACACTGAGACCCTAATATTCATGGGTTACACTTACGGCCATGTTCAGATTGTATCACTTCCAAAAAGCTGCAAAGGCATTTTGCCAGGATGGCTCCTTCTTCCTAGGCAAGGGCCAGAAAGATGAAAATAGACCATAAGGCTATCATTAGATGAAAACCATAGACTGGGACTCACCGTTCAGAAATCCTGAACCTGCTTCCCACATCAGATAATTTGCTAGTTGCCCGTGGAGATTCATCATCCTACATTTTGAATAAAATGACAGGTAAAGAAAAATCAGAAGACAGAAGTTTATTCCTGAACAACCAAAACAGACCTTTTCTAATGACCAAGAATGATTCACATTCAGGATTCAAAACTCAAAATATAGGGTACATGTCTTGGTAGCATAGGGTAGGCCCCTAAAAGTTAACAACTACGGATCAATCCAGGTTCAGACTCTTGTATTCTCATTTTCCCCAGAACTAGAGAGGTGAGAAGCATAAGCTGTTATTCCAGATATAGCAGAAAACCAGAACCACCTGGAGGAAACGGGACTTTCATGTAAAATATACCAGTTATCTACAGCTGTGTAACAAATCATCCCCACACTTGCTTTGTGAAAATAAACAAATTTATTATTTATCATGGTTCCTTGGGTTGGCAGTTTGGTTCATCTGCTGCTTTGCCTTCTTGGCTCATTCAGGCAGCTGCATTCTACTAGCTGGTCAGCTGGACTGTCCAAAGTGGCCTCATTCTCACATCTGGCAGTTGGTGTTGGCTGCCAGTGGGGTCACATTGGGTCTCCACGTCTTCTGCTTCTTCAGCAGGGTAGATTGGCTTTCTTACCTGGAAGTTTTAAGGCAGTTTCCCAACACGGCAATAGTAGTGCTTAAAAGTTCCAAACAGAAACTCTAAATAGTGTTTTTTAAGGAGTCACTTTTAATTAGTACCTGACAAAAGAGAGGAGAGTATGATGACAATTTTTAAAAAGTACAATTAATAAAGCTGTTGTTTTTAGGGCTACAGCTTTTCTCAGTGCTTTTGGGAGAGACTAATTCTGTGGCGATTGAGGTTTTACATTTCTACGCAGTTTCCATTTAAAGAATGCTTGAGAAAAACGTGTGAAGATCTATAATTTTGGTTTTAGAAGCTTCATTGTTGAATTCCAGTTATTGGACTAATGTCATTAGAGAACTTTCAATGTGACCCTTCTGTTTGAATGATTCAATTCATATCTGTATCAATTTCTTTTTCTAAATCTTGGATTTATGCAACCTAAACACACTGCTGGAAGGAATAAAAATGGTGGTGAGACAAGGAATACAACCTAATGGTTTTGTCAGGGAAAAAAAATAGAGGTTGTTTCTGTAAGAGTTCCTATGTGTCCATGGTTAGATACATTATTATCTGGGAAAGAGAGTGATGGGCATGGGGGTTGGGGTGTCAGATAACATGGAGAATTGGAAAAAATAGTGCTTGTTTCCAGATCAAACTTCAGGGGTTAGCCTTAGTGAAATGTTGTTTAGTTTTTCTTTATGGGGCAGACAGGCTCTTGTGAAATGAATGAGAATTTAGAACTTTGTTATGCCTCCTTATGGCTTTAAAACTTCCTTTTCTCCAGCATCTCTCCACCTGTGCCCATGGAAGTCTGAGTGGCAATATTATGACCCTCCAGTATGTGTTATCCAGACCAGCAGTCCCCAACCTTTTTGACACCAGGGACTGGTTTCGTTCAATTTTTCCATGGCCAGGGTTGGAGGATGGTTTCAGGATGAAATTATTCCACTTCAGATCATTAGGCACTAGTTAGATTCGCATAAGGAGCATAAAACCTAGATCCTTCATGTGCACAGTTCACAATAGGGTTTTCACTCCTATGAGAATCTAATACCACTGCTGATCTGACAGGAGGCAGAGCTCACATGATAATGCTTGCTTGTTTACCACTCACCTCCTGCTGTGTGGCCCAGTTCCTAACAGGCCACTGACCAGTACCGGCACCATGACCCATGGGTTGTGGACCCCGATCTAAATCATAAAGCTCAGGAATGGTCTCAGCTGAGGAATAATATTGGCAGTAAGAAAGTTTGTGCGTGTGTTCTAACTGTTATTGTGCTAGCCAGCCTTTACTAATATCTCTTCAGCTGAATAATTGTTTGTTATCTAGTTGGAGGAGATACAGAAGAAAGTGTTAAAGATAAAAGTTTTCATTCTCTTTCATTTCATTTAGTTTCCTACCTCTGGAAGGGAAAAGAAAGTTTAAATTTTAAGGGATTTGATGTCGTTAAATAAAGACATGGTGTACAAATTGGCATATGTTATCACAATATGGTGCTGGAGGAGTCATGGAATCGGAATATATTAGAATTTTTTAAAAATCTCAACTACATTCCAGTATAGATAACCACTGCTTGGGTGGATGGTTTAACTTCTAGTGGTATAATGTTCACTATTGTGAGACAGCTAGTTTCACTGTTGGATAGCATAAATTGTCAAAACTAATTTTTATATTGAATCAAAATATGCTAACACTTTCATTCGTTGGACCTGCTTTGGCCTAGTGGGTTGAATAAAACAGTTGTATTATAATGATCATCTGTGTAGCATATATTGTTTTAAATGTTTTACATATGATAATTTATTTAACCCTCACAACCCTGTAAAGTAGATACTTTTATTAAACCCACTTTACAGATGTGAAAACTGAGGCATTGAAATACTACTTTGAGTTTCCCAAGGTTGTGTAGCTATTGAAAAGCAGGATTGGTATTTGAACCCAGGCAGCTAGGTCCCAAGGCCTTTGCTATTAACAAGTACAGATACATGTCAAACTGCTAACAACTGCCAACAGCAATATTTAGTAATTGATATAAGAAAGTATACACATCAGCAGCTGTTGCAACCAATAAGCATTTTTTTACATTCCCAAGCATCTAATTCTGCAAACTCAGAAAGCAATTAGCCATAATTCACTGAGAAAAGCACCGAAGTTTTTTAATACTTATTCCTGTAGGTAGTCCTTGAATACTTGAGACAAATGCCCTGCATTCCTTAAGATTTCTTTACAGGCTCAACATCACTAGTTCTTAATAATACTAATATGTCATGTTCATCTTCAGCCAGAAAATACTTGTTGAGCACATAACTTTCCCCCAGACACTGTGCTAGGCACTGTATAAAAATAAAACACCTACAGATTCATTTCTTGAGCAGCTTATGGGTTTGGGGGGAAAGAAAAATAAGTTTCAATTTTTTTAATGTTAAAAAGAATTATAATAGAATTAGGCTGAAGGTTCTTTGGGAATAGAGACACCTCTAAATATTACTGAGGCATTAAGGAAGGATTTCCAGAGGTGGTTATACTTTAATTGAGACTTGAAGGATTGGCAGGAATAAGATAGGAGGGAAATACTAAACAGCAGAAGAAACAAATGGGCAAAGCCTTGGCAATATGACAATATGATTTGTGCAGAGAACTGCAGTTTAATAAATTAAATAAAATGTACAACTAGGGAGATGGCTGGAGATGAGAGGCCAACTGGGTTTTCTATTCTAGATTGAGATGGAAGGAAGCCATTGTGATAAGTTTAGTTTGCAAGTGATTTCATTCAACAAATATTTGTTGGGTTTGTACTATATTTAAGCTGTGCTAGACATTTGGTATTTGTTGTGAGCAGGATAGAAATCATCCCTGTCTTCTTAATACTTTTAGTCAATTGGAAAATGACAAGCGATAACGATAAATGTGGTGCTATGACAAGGGACATATAGAAAGCTGTAAGGGTACACATTTCCAGAATCTAATTTGTTCTGGGATAAGGATCCCTCTCCCTAAGTGAGTGAAAGTAATTAATTTGGAAGGTGATTGGGGAAGAGTGGGAAAAAAAGATTAAGAAAATAGGAAGCCCAATATGGAATGCATTAATGACCAGGTCACGTATTGGAACAATGAGGGATCAGTCCTACTGTGGAACTCTGGAAGACTGTGTAGAGCATGCCTCAGAACTTTTATATCTGAGGAGTGAAGAAGCCAGGATATTTATCTATCAGATCCAAACTATAATTGATTGAAGGTCATTCTTAAAGATGTCAACTCCCCAACATTTCCAGATTTACCAGCATGTAAGTTGAGTGTAGGTTTGCAAACTCCTATAGCCAGAGAAAGCTCTCATGCAGAGTCATGGTGCTTGCAGTAAAATGTATTCAGGTATAGTGTCCCATATTGAGTCTTTTGTTTTATCAGTGGATAGGTTGTTGGTCACAATCTAAAAAAATATAATGGGATTGATAATGAGATGAGCCATTATCTCTGTTGCTCTATCTGGTTCCAAGGCCAAATTTGAAATATATCATTTGCGTTTTCTACCAATCATTCTGGATTTCCCTCACCTTGTCAGCGCTTTCATTGATCTAAATTGTTTGCCTGGTGAGATTGCTCAGAACATCTTCTTTTCATCCCTGAGTGGTCTGAACTTTTAGTTCTCCCTTCACAGGAAGCTGATGACCAGGTGCACTGTTCAGTTTGCCCTTGCCATCATCTTTCATGGCCACCCATGAGTTGGGCTGAGTGCAAGAGCAGTCACCTGATTAATGGCTTGCCCCAACATATAGAACAAACCTATCAGGATATAAGGAATGTACCATGGGTCTATATGTGTGACTTGAAGAAGAAAGATTGATGACTTGGGGATCTGGGCCACCTCTTCACATTAACTTATCTGATCTGGACTTTTTAGAACACAATCCCCATTTCCACTGTACTCTGAATTTTTACTGTTTTAGGGTAAACAGCGAAGGATCTGAAGATGGCTAATTCCTGATGGGCATTTTCAGTTTTCTTGTCATTTGATATCTCATGGCCTTGCATTTAGCATCTACCAGGGCCCATACAACTAGTTTCTACTGGTAGTTTGCCAGAACTTCTCTTTTATTTATTTTCTTCTGCACATGAGATGACCTTGCTCAGAAATCTTAGATTCTGCCAAACATTTTAATCTGCCTTATATATCTCTACCAAAATGAAATCTGATGGGTCAGATGGCCAAATGGCAGATCTTTAATCTGCTACAGAATCCTCTCTTTACCTAGTCTCTAAAAAATTTGGGAGTGTCAGTATTACCCCCTAAATGTGTAAAAGCAGTAGTTCCAAGTGTAGTATATGCTATATCTAAAATATAAGGAGGTCTATTAAGGGCTATTCTTTTTTTTCTTAGTGGCAGAAGGGGCAGGGTTTGTGAATTTGTCCCGTAACTTTGAGGGTATATTCAAGCATTCCTCCAGGCAATAAACCTCTAAAACTTTACCAATATGTCAGGATTTTGATTTATTTTGGGGGTTATTTGTCACCAATGTACATATGGATATTACTAGTGGCACATGTATTTGCATTTCTTGCTCTCCAGCAATATCAATATGATGCAGAAGCTTGATGTTTGTGAAAATTTTAAGATTATCCAGAACTATATTATGACAGAGAGCAGAAGAATTACCTTAGCTAGAAGCAAAACTGTAAATATGTCCCGATGTTCCCCCCAGGTAAAAGCAAACTGCTCTTAATCCCTCTTTTTTTGATGGAGATGGAAAAGAATGCCATCTCTAGATGAGTAATCTCACATTAAGTTGTAGAGCCCATGCTCATCTGTTCTGGTTAAGATACTTCATCTGACTAAATGTCTGCAATTCAGTCTTTTACCTTCAGACCTCTTATGTCCATCTGGTTGTGTAGGTTAATGCCAGTGAATTAAATGGAGATAAGGTGGGCACCATTATGTCTGCATTGTTTAATCTTTGAGAGTCCTACAATTCTTTGCTATTCTGTCTGAAATGTAATATTGCTTTTAATTTATTATCTTGACCTGGGGGACGAATCGTTTCAAGGGTTTTCACTAGGCCTTTATTATCCAAAATGGCTCTAACTCCATATGTCAAGGAACCATTGTGAGGATTCTTCCAGCAAGCAAATATATCCAAAAAGATTATACACACGTGATTCTAGTAAATGATCACAGGGTCAGTGGACTCTCAGTGAGATAGACTTTGACCAGGACTCTATTTGTTGCCTGACCTCTGTATGCTTTCACTTTAACAGTGGACCATTGAGACACATTGGGTCCTATATTAGTCTGTTTTCATGCTGCTAATAAAGACATACTCAAGAATGGGTAATTTATAAAGGAAAGGGGTTTAATTCAGCATGACTGGGAAGGCCTCAGGAAACTTACAATCATGGTGGGAAGGGAAGCAAACATGTCCTTCTTCACATGGCAGCATCAAGGAGAAGTGCCAAGCAAAAGGGGAAAGTCCCATTATAAAACTGTCAGATCTCGTGAGAACTCACTATCACCAGAACAGCATGAGGGTAACCACCCCCATGATTCAGTTATTTCCCACTGGGTTCCTCCCATGAAACATGGGGATTATGGGAACTACAATTCAAGATGAGATTTGGGTGGGGACACAGACAAACTATGTCAGGTTACCTCATATCAGTATCAGTTTAGACCTTGTATTCAGTGGCTTTCATAGAATTTAAGTATTTTCCCTTCACAAACATATAGAGACTTAGGTAAATGGCCTTAGATCATTGTGAGAAAGAATTAGAGTGATGGCTATTGTATATATTTGCTGTGACCTTATGGAGTCCTTCTTCAAGGCAACAATCATGTCATTCATTTAAGGAGTCCTGTGTCTGAAAACTGACTCAATCATAGGAACTGCATGAGAGATTATAATCTTCCATTGCAGTAATTGATATTAGCTTTTCCCTTACCAGTTCTAGATCTTTTTGTTGTTGTTGTGATCATGTCACATACTCTTTGGCTAACCATTAATATCCTCCCTTAAAACATCAATAATCTATTTGCAATTACCTCAAATATCTGTAGGTCAAGCCCCATGGTTGTTGATATGATTCAACTCTGTGTCCCCACCCAAATCTCATCTTGTAGCACCCATAATTCCCACATATTGTCAGAGGGGCCCAGTGGGAGATAATTGAATCATGGGGGTGGTCTTTTCTGTGCTGTTCTTGTGATAGTGAATACATCTCACGACATCTGATGGCTTTAAAAATGGGAGTTTACCTGCACAAACTCTCTGTTTGCCTGCCACCATCTGTGTAAGATGTAACTTGCTCCTCCTTGCCTTACCCCATGATTGTGAGGCTTTCCCAGCCATGTGGAACTGTGAGTTTTCCATTAAACATCTTTCCTTTGTAAATTGCCTGGTCCTGGGTATGTCTTTATCAGCAGCATGAAAACAGCCTTGATGTTATTCACTGTAACTGTCAACATCTGACTTGCTATTACAGAATCCTAACGTCTCCATAGACACTCAGTCCAGCTCCATTGCAATATCTCCTTCCTTCATAAACACTGCACTATAGAGAACAGCCATCCATGAGCTTTTCAATAATGCTCGTGCTCCATTCACTACTGCACTTCCGATTCACTACTGTTTCAATGGAAAGAGTGTCTTCTTCTCTACTTCTACCCTCAGTGGGAAACACAGAAAACTGCTGGGCTTTCTCAGGTTATGTAGTAAATTCATCCCAGCATAGCCACATCTTTAAGAACTTTTACATCCTCTTCAGTACTTTATCAAGGCTGTTTTAGCAACTCTACTTCATTTACTATAGGCCATTGTTATTTCTTTGATTCAAACTGACATTGTGGTGTAATATCTACACCGTCTCCAGGCACTCTTATCAGGATATTAAACTAGAGGCACAGAAGAGATCTCTATCATTCAGCTTATCCTTCCCCAAATTCCCATCATTACCCTAAATATCAATCCCCAGGTATGTTCTCCTAGTTCTTGCTTTAGCCAGGTCCTCCCATTCTTTCAGTGAATACTTGCTTTGCTCCTGTGGTAGGAACAGTACTTCCCTGCTCTGTTGATACTGAGATTCGACCCTAATTGCTTGTCCAGAAACAGTGAGTTGAGGCAAATACAGCTCCTGAGAAATGAGCGTTCTCTTGCAAATCCTTTGTCTTATGGCAGGGGAGAGATTTTCCATAGACTTCAGGCAATAGGAGCCTGCCCTCCAATAACAAGTGAAGTCACTTTTGCCATCCCACAGCATTCTGGAGGTTCAAAATTCTCAAACATATTTACTCAGATGTCTGCGTTCTACATCATAGAATCTAATTCCTTTCCTGACAGAGACTTTTAATTCAGTCTCCTTGGTAAGTCTTTCACCCCTCCAATCAAATTTTGGGGCTGATTTAAAGCAATGTGTACTCCCTGGCAACAAGTGATAAAGATTTTGTTTAAATGTTGCCATGAAGACATTCTTGCTGTCACCCTGAGCCCTGTTGACAATTGTTGACTTCAGAGTGTCATTTTCTTCCTTCAGAGGTTTTATGGCTATTAACCATACCCAACCAATTTCACAGACTTTAAGATCATGTGTTGCCTTCTTACTTCTACCTGATCCCAGTTCATCAAAGATGAAATCTAAGAATTTGCTTAGTAATAGTGATGCTATTACCTACAGCATGCTACAACTTACCACCAGCCCACATATTACCAGCAATGGGACCTTGTTGCTATCTGACTGGTGAATAATCAGTTCAAAAATACAGTCCGAAGTTTTGCTTTTTAGGTCTATTTTAGCACTAATTGTCTTAAGTTTAATTCTTTCAAAATCAGAACTTGAGATAAAAGATCTGAGTGAAAGCAGTTTGAGAGGTGGGTCTGAAAAAGCTTTTGTAGGTAAGGGAGGAAGAAAGACAGAAGATAACAAAGTCAACACAGGGTGCATTAACAGAGCAAATCACAACTTAGGAAACTAGTGCCTAATCCCACCAGAGACCTCTGAAAGACTATGCAGAGCATTCTTCAAAATTGTTCCCCTCAAAGTGTGAGGAAACTGGAAGTTTATTTACAAATTCCCATTCATAGTTTGTCAATTGCTACTCCTGGGTATGCTAATCCCCCACCATGTCTGGCCTGCCCTACATGCTAGCCAGGCATACTCTTGTAACTGGAGAAGGTGATTGGGCATAGTCACAGGTGTCTACACTATGAATATGTCAGCCTGTACAGAAATGGTGAAAACTGACCAGATATGGAAGAGGAACGAGCATCTGCTATAATGCATCAAATATTAGTAGCAGTATGGGGAATTACACAAGGCCAGGCATAAACTATTTTAAAAATGGATACTTTTTTATGTTTTTTAAGAATGTAAGTGTTTTCTTCTCCTTCTTCTGGAATCAAGTATATTGCAACTAGGACAAAGAAAAGAGACAGACATTCTTAAAATAACAAAAGATAATGAAAGTCCACAGCACTGTGAAAATTCTGATCATCTTGCAGGTACCATTCAAGGAGAATTGGCCAGTGTGAGATTGCCTTTCCCTGTATCTCTTCTCCATCTGCATCTAGAAAAAACTTAACAGAACTGACAACTAACATGAGAAGAGGTATGACCCTGAGAATGAGGAAAAAGGGGCAAAAAAAATACTTGTTAAGGGAAAAGAGGACACAATGTTCAAGAGCTAAACATTCCTGAGGCTGGCTATTTTGGCGGTGAAGTTAGTAGAATGGAATAAAGGGACTGCTCTTGAATTTCCATACCTCCCTTTTGGACCTTCTAATGCTTTTGAGTAACTACAACTTTAGCCTGAAGTAAAATATTGTTTTATAAAGGCTCCTAGATCCTTTTGTGTTCTTGACCCAGAAAAATAAGAGCTTTGGGGATCATGAAGTCTACTCCTCCTTCCCACCCCCATTTTATTTAATATTAGGGAAGTAGTACTGAGGTTACCAAGGTATTCTAACAGGGGACATGAACAGATTTGCATGTCTGGAAAATGACTCCTTGCTACCATACCTTGTGAAACTACGTTAAATAAAGAAAGAAAAAATGGAGAAAGGGAAATTCATCAGAAGGTTGTCACTGTAGATCAGGCAAGGAAGTATAATGGTTTGATTTAGGACGGTGGCATGAGGACAAAAGGAAGGGTGGAGTTTTGAGATATATTTAGGAGGTGGTGACTCAATGATTGATTTAATTTGAAGCAAATAGGAGGAAATAATGGCTCCTTTGGCAACGGGGTAGATACTAGTGCTATTTCATGAGATATTATGTAATTTGAGGAAGAGAAGGATAATTGGAGATAGATGCATATAAGGAATTTAGTTTTGAGTTCGAAGTGTTTAGGACACATTCAAATGGAGATGTCTAGTAGGAGTTAGATGCGGAGCTCAAGATATGAGTTTGGCTGGAAACAGAGTTTTGGTAGGAGTTGTAAGATAGAAAGTACTTGGAGTCATGTAAGAGCACAAGATGGCTTGGAAGTAAAATGTAGTGGGAGGAGTAGGAGACCTAACTTGGAAGTTACTAGGGATTAGGTCAAGCAATGAGCAACCAATATTTGCATGTTTTGTCTATGAAACACTACAACAAATAAATATTATTTGGTAAAGAATTTAGAATTTCCAAAGTATTTTGTTGTGGAAAGAGATATTCAGAGATCGCAGCTGAAGGCGCCAAGAAGGGATTTCAAATGTGGCCATTTGGATGAAGGAAAAAGGGATTGAGGTAAGAATCCATACTCTGGTGATAGCTGGGTGGGCTAAGAACTAACTAAAGTAACAACTGGTGGGTGGCAAAGCATTCCCCTTAATCTGAAGGTGGCAGCTCAGTGGAAATTCTGTGTTGGTAATTGCAGGAGGATTGGCGACCATCTCTGAGTAGAGTAATGGGCCTGACACTGTGGCCTGGGGCAGTATGAGGATTGAGAAGTGTAGGAATATTGTACACATGAGGATAGGACCCTACCTGTCTTATGATGAGATTTGCATTTTATAAAGATTACTCTGAAAGGTGCAGATGACAGATTCTGGAGGTGCAGCCTGGCTCCAGGGGGACAATTTAAAAGGCTACTGCAAATGCCCAACAGAAAAATAATGGGTCCTTGAATTAAGGCAGCGGCAGAGGGAGTAAAGAGGAATCTGCACACATGAGAGACACTCATATAAGGGAATCTCTAGGACAAGCTGGCTGATGAGATGCAGAGGATGAAGGGCAGTGGTGGCAAGGGACGAGTGTAGGATGGCTTACTATTTTTGACTTGCTGACCAAGTAAAGGGTGGTGTCAACATCTGGGGTAAGTCATGAAGCAAGAGGAGAAGATTTTGGAAGGAGGGGGAGCAGAATAAAGATTCTCTTTTAAAGTTGTTGATTTTGAGATGCCTTTTGGAAATCCTGCCAACAATGCCAAGTAGTCATTTGGCTCCAGAGATCTAGTATTATAGCTAAAGACGTGGGTTTGAGTTAATGGATGTATGAATCATTAGAACATAGATGTCTACTAAACAATGGGTATGGGAAGGACACTGGAAAAGACTAAGTGTATGAGAAGAGGAGTGGTTGAAGATGGAACTCTGGGTCACATCAGCATCATAGGGGCAGATGGAGGAGGCAATGAAGGCTAGAGAGATCAGAGCAAAAGGTAAAAGGAAGATCAAGAGTAATGTCACAGATGAAATGCAAGACAGTTTCAAGAAGAGAAGAGTTGTGTAGATTCTCAAATACTGCAAAAAAAAAAAAAAAAAAAATCAGGAAATCACTCATTGGATTTGATAACATGAAGCTCAGTCATGACCTGAAGCAGAACAAATTTTGAGGAGAACTGCAACACGATTAAAAATGCGTGTATAGAAAACTGATAGGAGGACCATATCATGCTCAGAAATCGATTCCAGATGGATTAAGGGATTAAATGTGAAATCTTAAAAACTTATAGAAAAAAAAATATAGGAGACTATCTCAGGTCTTTTGGGTAATGAAGGACTCCTTTAAAAAAGAAGTGAATAGTGTTAACGTAGAACAAAAGGCTTAAATTTAACTACATTGGATCGAAAAGCTTCTGTTCATCAAAAGGTACATAAATAAAAGTTTCCAAGTAACTAAGACAAAATTTACAACACATTTAACTAATAAAAGATTAGTTTCATAAACACACACACACACACACACACACACACACACACATTTTTAAAACCCTTATAAATCAATAAGAAAAACAAGTAACAAAATAGAAAAATAAACAAATAACATGAATACACATAAAACAAAATGAGAAATAAGTGGGGAAGAAAAGATGCTTAATCTCTTCACTAATCAGAAAAATGTAGATTAAAAGCATAATTGCATATAATTTTATAATGACAAAAATCAAGAAATCTGACTATATCAAGTGTAGAGAAAGATGAGGAACTATGTTAAAGTTTATACAGTGCTGGGGGTTGGTAAATTTGTGCAATAACCTCAGAAGGCAATTTGACATCTCCTTGAAAAGTTGGCCATTTGCATTTCTTTCTTTTCTTTTTTGTTCTTTCTCCTTCCTTCCTTCCTTCCTTCCTTCCTTCCTTCCTTCCTTCCTTCCTTCTTTCTTTCTTTCCTTCTTTCTTTCTTTCTTTCTTTTTCTTTCTTTCTCTCTCTCTCTCCTTCCTTCCTTCCTTCCTTCCTTCCTTCCTTCCTTCTTTCTCTCTTTCTCTCTTTCTCTCTTTCTCTCTTTCTCTCTTTCTTTCTTTCTTTCTTTCTTTCTTTTTCTCTCTCTCTCTGTCTCTGTCTCTCTCTCTCTCTCGACAGACTCTTGCTCTGTCGCCCAGGCTGGAGTGCAATGGTGTGATCTCTGCTCACTGCAAGCTCCATCTCCTGGGTTCCAGCAATTCTCCTGCCTCAGCCTCCTGAGTAGCTGGGATTACAGGTGACCACCACCATGCCTGGCTAATTTATTTGTTTTTAGTAGAGACGGGATTTCACCATGTTGGTCAGGCTGGTTTCAAACTCCTGACCTCAGGTGATCCACCCACCTCGGCCTCCCAAAGTGCTGGGATTACAGGCATGGGCCACCTTGTCGGGCCTGCACTTCTTATAATGAAACAACTGCGGTTTTCGATGTATACTCTAGTTTGTGGTATTTCCAAACTGATAATTTCCTTTTTACGTACCTCATGTTGTAATACTTTTTTTAGTGAATAGGAGGATTGTCAACCAATGTAGACTACACCTTTTAAATGCTTAAGTATGAAGAGAAAAAAATAGATAACTTATGGGTTTCTAGTTGTGTTTCTCTGGTCTTTCTTGGACATATGCCTTTTCAACCATGACCCCAGAATTGGTACATGGCTCTCTTGTTCCCGGTTTGTTTTCATTCTTGTACAGTGTTCACTGTTAATGTAGTCAGTAATTACCTTGGCTTTCTGAACTGCTCCTTCCTATTTGTCTCATATTGAATTTGTGGTCAGTTTTTGGGCCAACCCGAGATTCTGACCAGCATAGAAAGGGTAGTTTCTGTGGATAACAGGAATTCTGGACTTTCATAGCAACTTACAATTGCAATAATAGAATAGTGAATAGTGAGGTCCAATTTACTGATTTCTAGAGCTTTCTGACATTCCTGGAAAATAACTCAGTTTATTTAAGGCCTTATGGAATTAGAAAAATAATCCTAGATAAGGATGATGTTGTTATTTATAGAACTTTATAGGCAGCATTCCAAGTGTTTCTCAGATGTTACAGCTGTCTGGAAGAGACTCCACAAACAGTATTGCCAACATTATTTTTTATTTTTAGTAAATAAAATTCAGTATAGGCTGAATCAATGTCCCATTAAAAACACTTTCAGAATTGGGTCTGAGTCATCTTGGTGTTTTCTTCTCTAATTCATTTGTTTTCTAGACAGGGTGATTGAGTGGTTTCTTGATTGAGTGATTTCCAAATTTGACTCAAACCAACTATCATATGCTAAGCCTGTAGCTTGATTCTATCAAGTACAGTGAGCAAAGTGAGCACAGCTCTAGAGATGGGAATCCTTCAAAGCTCATCATCATCAAAAGGCTCGGGTTGAATCTATAGCCGTCCATGGCACTATGCTGTGTTAGTAGTGTGCAGTTTCAGAAAGGCTGCTGATTCTTCAGAATAGGTAATGAGTAAATATCCTAAGGAAAAATAACTTAAAGAACACGTTACAGAATATGCAGTCTGAAGTTTCCACCATTTGTGTTCACTGAAATTTCTATTATTTTCCTTTCATGTATGCTGCATATTTCAATGCATAAAAGGCTTTTGTATATACTTTGACTTTAGAATCCAACTGTGATATAAGCAAAGGGCTAAATTATCACTCCCATTTTAAAGATAAAAAGATTTAGATTTAGGGGCAGTAAATGACTTGCACAAAGTTACAGACATAATGAATAATGGAGAAGGGGTTTGATCTCAGCTACATCTTTTGATTCCAAGTTTAATGTTTTCTCAATTGTACAACACTACAGAGTTGTCCACCAGGTATGGTAAAATGCAGTAAAATGATCATGTTCTTAAATTCTAACTAGATATGTTTTCGTTTCTTTCTCCATGTGGCTGTGTTTACTTAGCTGGTCATTAATTCCAAATGATGATTATCATAAATTTAATGACATAAAGTTATTATATTTAGCTTTGTAAAAGTAACTCATAAGAAGGTCATTTATATATTTAGCTCTGAGCTATTTTTTGAATTGCAGGTTAAGTTTATATGCTCAGTGGCAGGGGTATTACAAAATTTCATTTCTGCAATCTCTTATAGTCCTAAAATTCTGTGATACGATTTTTAAAACTCGACTGTATATTTTGCACTAGCAGCATTAATATAAATAAAGCCATTGGTTATATGACTAAGCTGTATTGGTATTTATTAAATGCTGTACAACTTGTGAATAGGTACTATTATTGCCTTTTACAAATACTAATACAGAATTTAGGATCTGAGTAATCTTAGTTCACCAAACTAATAAATATGCTAAGGTTTGAACAATCTGCCTTATTTTGCAATTTTTACTCATACCCCCATGTTCTACTGCAGAACTTTGAAATTCATAAAAGTTTGAAGTCTGAGAAACAGGTATCAGGCAAAACTAGATGCAATGCTTGATGATGCATATGAAAATTTGGGGTCAAGACTTTCGACCTCGTGGGGGAAAATTCAGGCTTTTTGAGTTGTACTCCTCTTTAAATGAAGATCAAATACGAACTTCATAAAGTCATTATAAAAATTAAGCTAAATAATGGATGCAAAATATTTGATATGTAGTATGACCTCAATAAAGTGAGTTTTTCTCAGGCTTTTCTTCTACAATATGTCACTTAGAATCTTTTTTATTTAAAGAAGCAGAAAATCCAATGAAACATATCTGAGAAAATAACTTACACAGCAAGAAAACCAAAGGTAGGCAATTCTGGATACCATTAAATAACACAGAGATTCGACAATGTTCCATGCACCCAGGTTCTCTCCTTTTTGCTCAGCAGCTCTATCTTGTTCTTTCATGGTCACTGGATGAGTCAATTTGCCAGATATTCCATGTAGACACTGCTATATCCAGTAGAAAAAGTGGAAATCTTTCTTCCAGGACTTCAGACTGCCATCAGATAAGAATTTTGACACATCCTTTTCCAGAACAAATCACTGTCCAGGGAAATAGAATTTGCGTAACTAGCTTTGACTAAGTAAATTCCCCTCCTAGGGTGGGACGGGGCTGACCACCCCTTAAAGCATATTGTCACTGGAGATCTGAACAGAATTGGGGTTATATTAACCAGGAAGAAGAAGGTAGAAAATGGCTGTGAGGTAGGCAGTTATAAGTGTATAATACCATACCTAAGAAGAAAGTGAAGTGTGAGGTAAAAACCTCATTTCTAGAGCGATCAGCAAGAATTGTTAGAAATAAGTCAAAGTGAGAACTCGAAATAGAATAATTGGAATGAATTGAGGTTTAAGTCGAGGGCTAGGCCACAAGGGATAGAGCCAGAGCCCAAGAACTAGGACCAGTAACAAAGTCAGCAAGTAGCAGAAAGCAATGAGGGTGACTTCAGACTCCGACAGTAGCCTAGAGCTTGTGGCATTTTCTTTGGACAAAGAATTAGTCGAAGAATCTAGGGTGATAACTGAACATATAGATAGGATCCAAAATGGACCCAGAACTCAGCTCTCTCAGCTTGCCTTCAATCTATTTTATTCTACTGGTTTCTTCCTTTCAGACGATGAATATGCTCCTTTCTCCAACCCTTAAAAACAAATCTTTCTTTACCTTATTTCAGTAGAATTCTTCTCCTTGACTGCCCCTATCAATTTCCTGGCTGCTCACAGCCCCATTTCTACTTAGAATCCAGATTTTCATTATCCATTCTGCTTCACAATGTACTTTATCTGCCTTCACAACTGTGTTATAGTTGCTCTGTGAAGTAATTAATGTCATCCTAATTGTCAGTGCCAATGGTCACTTTCAGGCCTTTTTCATATTCAACTTCTTTATTGAGCAAGTTCTCTCAAGCTTATTTAATATACTTTATAAGGGAAAAATCCACAACCCTTTGGCTTTCATAATAAGGCTCTCTATGACTCTCTCTGAGCTTTTCAGACCAACCTTTCTCTATGCCTTTTTGAGCCCCTCTTCCTTAGCTCACCCTGTGATGTTTCTGAAGTTTCTGATCCTAAATCCACTTAAAAATTGTTTTTTACTTAATGAGATAGAGAAAACCATCTGTTAAAGTTAATAGAGCAAGATAAGAGGTTAGAACTAAATTGTTGAAGCAAGAAAAGCTATCCTTTCCCCCAACATTTTTTTATTTTGCCAAGATAGAAATGACTGTCTTATCTTGTGTCAGCCCAGCATCTATCATTTTATATTGAGTGCCAACTTAAATCAATTGAAACTCATCAAACTCCTGTGGTAGTGTGGTGATGTAACATGCAGGAGTAGTATGCCAGAAGGCTCCTCTTTGTTAAAACAAAACAAAACAAAACAAGCCATGATTGTTGGCTGTCAACCTGACATATTCTGGCACCAAACCAAACCAACCCTGGGGCCTTTAGAGGATTTCAAGGCTGTGAAAATTGTCTTAATTGTAATATGCTGTGCTTCCATAGATATGTTTTTAAGAGGATCTCATGTAGCCTAATCCACAATCTCATGATTAGCTCCTGCATGGTTATGTAATGTAGAAGAGTCAGCATTAGGGCAGAGTGACAAAATAAGGCAATCTAACATACTCAGAAGCAACAATGCTAGCAAAAATAAGGGAAAAAATCTGCATTCTTCACTCTAACTGTGGTGCAATAGTGGAGTCAATCATTTCTTTCCCTTAACCCTCCTACCTACTCATCCCTGACCCCAACACTAGGTTACAAAATAGGCATTTCATGAATCTGGGTGCTCCTGTATTGGGTGCATATATATATATTTAGGATAGTTAGCTCTTCTTGTTGAATTGATCCTGTTACCATTATGTAATGGCCTTCTTTGTCTTTTTTGATCTTTGTTGTTTTAAAGTCTGTTTTATCAGAGACTAGGTTTGCAACCCCTGTCTTTTTTTGTTTTACATTTGCTTAGTAGATCTTCCTCCATCCCTTTATTTTGAGACTATGTATGTCTCTGCATGTGAGATGGGTCTCCTGAATACAGCACACTGATGGATCTTGACTCTTTATCCAATTTGCCAGTCTGTGTCTTTTAATTGAAACATTTAGCCCATTTACATTTAAGGTTAATATTGTTATGTGTGAATTTGAGCCTGTCATTCATTGTGATGTTAGCTGGCTCTTTTGCTCATTAGTTGATGCAGTTTCTTCCTAGCATCGATGGTCTTTACAACTTGGCATGTTTTTGCAGTGGCTGGCACTGGTTGTTCCTTTCCATGTTTCCATGTTTAGTGCTTCAGGAGCTCTTGTAGGGCAGGCCTAGTGGTGACAAAATCTCTCAGCATTTGCTTATCTATAAAGGATTTTATTTCTCCTTCACTTATGAAGCTTAGTTTGGCTGGATATGAAATTCTGGGTTGAAAATTCTTTTCTTTAAGAATGTTGAATATTGGCCCCCACTATCTTCTGGCTTGTAGAGTTTCTGCTGAAAGATCTGCTCTCAGTCTGAGGGGCTTCCCTTTGTGGGTAACCTGACCTTTCTCTCTGGCTGCTCTTAACATTTTTTCCTTCATTTCAACTTTGGTAAATCTGACAATTATGTGTCATGGAGTTGCTCTTCTTGAGGAGCATCTTTGTGACATTCTCTGTATTTCCTGAATTTGAATGTTGGCCTGCCTTGCTAGGTTGAGGAAATTCTCCTGGATAATATCCTGCAGAGTGTTTTCCAACTCAGTTCCATTCTCCCCATCAATTTCAGGTACACCAATCAGATGTAGATTTGGACTACATCTACATCTCAATATGGGACTTTTCACATAGTCTCATATTTCTTGGAGGCTTTGTTCACTTCTTTTTACTGTTTTTTTCTCTAAACTTCTCTTCTCACTTCACTTCATTATTTGATCTTCAATCACTGATACCCTTTCTTCCAGTTTATCAAATCAGCTACTGAAGCTTGTGAATTCATCACATAGTTCTTGTTTTCAGCTCCATCAGGTCATTTAAGAATTCTCTGCACTGCTTATTCTAGTTAGACATTCGTCTAATCTTTTTTCAATGTTTTTAGCTTCTTTGCAATGGGTTCGAACTTCCTCCTTTAGCTCGGAGAAGTTTGATTGTCTGAAGCCTTCTCTCAACTCGTCAGTCATTCTCTGTCCAGCTTTGATCCATGGCTGGCGAGGAACTGCATTCCTTTGGAGGGGGAGAGGCACTCTAATTTTTAGAATTTTGAGCTTTTCTGCTCTGTTTTTTCCCCATCTTTATGGTTTTATCTACCTTTGGTCTTGATGATGGTGCACTGTCAATATTAGACAGATCAACGAGACAGAAAGTAAAAAAGGATATCCAGGAATTGAACTCAGCCCTGCACCAAGCAGACTTAATAGACATCTACAGAACTCTCCAGCCCAAATCAACAGAGTATACATTCATCTCAGCACCACATTGCACTTATTCCAAAGTTGACCACATAGTTGGAAGTAAAGCAATCCTCAGCAAATGTAAAAGAACAGGAATTATAACAAACTGTCACTCAGACCACAGTGCAATCCAACTAGAACTCAGGATTAAGAAACTCACTCAAAACCACTCAACTACATGGAAACTGAACAACCTGCTCCTGAATAACTACTGGGTACATAACAAATGAAGGCAGAAGTAAAGATGTTCTTTGAAACAGATGAGAACACAGGCACAACATACCAGAATCTCTGGGACACATTTAAAGCAGTATGTAGAGGGAAATTTATAGCACTAAATGCCCACAAGAGAAAGCAGGAAAGATCTATTTTTTTATTTTATTTTTTATTTTTTATTTTTAAAAATTTATTTATTATTATTATACTGTAGTTATAGAATTTTTATGTGCATAGCGATGCAGGTTTGTTACATATATGCTTGTGCCTTGTTGGTGTGCTGCACCCATCAACTCGTCATTACATCAGGTATAACTCAATGCAATCCCTCCCTCCCTCATGATAGGCCCGGTGTGTGATGTTCCCCTTCCTGAGTCAAAGTGATCTCATTGTTCCTTCCACCTATGAGTGAGAACATGCGGTTTGGTTTTCTGTTCTTGTGATAGTTTTGCTAAGAATGATGGTTTTCAACTGCATCCATGTCCCTACAAGGACACAAACTCATCCTTTTATGTCAACGCATAGTATTCCATGGTGTATATGTGCCACATTTCTTCAATCCAGTCTGTCGCGATGGACATTTGGGTTGATTCAAGTCTTTGCTATTGTGAATAGTGCTGCAATAAATACGTGTGCATGTGTCTTTATAGCGGCATAATTTATAATCCTTTGGGTATATACCCAGTAATGGGATGGCTGGGTCGTATGGTACATCCTAGTTCTGAATCCTTGAGGAATACATATACTGTTTTCCATAATGGGTTGAATAGTTTACAATCCCACCAACCAGTGTAAAAAGTGTTCCTATTTCTCCATCCTCTCCAGCACCTGTTGTTTCCTGACTTTTTCATGATGCGCCATTCTAACTGGTGTGAGATGGTATCTCATTGTGGATTTGATGTACATTTCTCGATGGCCAGTGATGGTGACATGTTTGTTGGCTGTATGAGTCTTTCTTTTGAGAACTGTCTGTTCCATATCCTTTGCCCACTTTTGATGGGGTTGTTTGTTTTTTCTTGTAAATTTGTTTTGCGAGTTCTTTGTAGATTCTGGATATTAGCCCTTTGTCAGATGAGTAGATTTGCAAAGTGCCTACTCCCCATTCTGTAGGTTGCCTGTTCACTCCTTGATGGTAGTTTCTTTTGCTGTGCAGAAGCTCTTTAGTTTAATGAGATCCCATTTGTCAATTTTGGCTTTGCTGCCGTTGCTTTGGTGTTTTAGACATGAAGTCTTTGCCCATGCCTATATGTCCTGAATGGTACTACCCTAGGTTTTCCTCTAGGATTTTTTATGGTATTAGGTCTAACATTTAAGTCTCTAATCCATCTTGAATTAATTTTCATTATAAGGGGTAAGGAAAGGATCCAGTTTCCAGCTTTCTACTTATGGCTAGCCAATTTCCCAGCACCATTTATTAAATAGGAATCCTTTCCCCATTTCTTGTTTCTCTCAGGTTTGTCAAAGATCAGATGGCTGTAGATGTGTGGTATTATTTCTGAGGACTCTGTTCTGTTCCCGTCAGATCTATATCTCTGTTTTGGTACCAGTACCATGCTGTTTTGGTTACTGTGGCCTTGTATGGTTTGAAGTCAGGTAGCATTGATGCCTCCAGCTTTGTTCTTTTGACTTAGGATTGTCTTGGAATCACGGGCTCTTTTTGGTTCCATATGAACTTAAAGCAGTTTTTCAATTCTGTGAAGAAAGTCATTGGTAGCTTGATGGGGATAGCATTGGATCTATAAATTACCTTGGGCAGTATGGCCATTTTTCGATATTGATTCTTCCTATCCATGAGCATGGGTATGTTCTTCCATTTGTTTGTGTCCTCTTTATTTCACCGAGCAGTGGTTTGTAGTTCTCCTTGAAGAGTCCTTTACATCCACTGTAAGTTGGATTCCTGGGTATTTGATTCTCTTTGAAGCAATTGTGAATGGAAGTTCATTCCTGATTTGGCTCTCTGTTTGTCTGTTACTGGTGTATAAAAGATGCTTGTGATTTTGCTGCACATTAATTTTGTATCCTGAGACTTTGCTGAAGTTGCTTATCAACTTAAAGAGATTTTGGGCCGAGGCAATGGGGTTTTCTAAATATACAATCATGTCATCTGCAAACAGGGTGAATTTATTCTTCTTTTCCTAACTGAATACTCTTGATTTCTTTCTCTTGTCCTGATTGCCTCCTAGCCAGAACTTCCAACACTATGTTGAATAGAATTGGTGAGAGGGCATCCTGTCTTAATGCCAGTTTTCAAGGGAATTTTTTCCAGTTTTGCCATTCAGTATGATATTGGCTGTGGGTTTGTCATAAATAGCTCTTATTATTTTGCGAGTGCGTTCCCATCAATACCCGAATTTATTGAGATTTTTTAGCATGAGGGCTGTTGAATTTTGTCAAGCCTTTTCTGCATCTATTGAAATAATCATGTGGTTCTTATCTTTGGTTCTGTTTATATGCTGGATTATGTTTTGATGATTTAGCGAATCCCAGACCAGACTTGCATCCCAGGGATGAAGCCCCTTGATCATGAATTGGATAAAGCTTTTGATGTGTTGCTGAATCGGTTTTGCCAGTATTTTATTGAGGATTTTGCATCGATGTTCATCAGGGATATTGGTCTAAAATTCTCTTTTTTTTGTTGTATCTCTGCCAGGCTTTGGTATCAGGATGATGTTGGCCTCATAAAATGAGTTGGGAGGATTCCCTCTTTTTCTGTGGTTGGAATAGTTTCAGAAGGAATGGTACCAACTCCTCCTTGTACCTCTGGTAGAATTCATGTGAATCCATCTGGTCCTGGACTTTTTGGTTGGTAGGCTATTAATTGTTGCCTCAAACAGAGCCTGCTATTGGTCTATTCAGAGTTCAACTTCTTCCTGGTTTTTAGTCTTGGAAGAGTGTAGGGTGTCAATTATCCATTTCTTCTAGATTTTCCAGTTTATTTTCGCGTGAAGGTGTTTATAGTATTCTCTGATGGTAGTTTGTATTTCTGTGGGGTGGGTGGTGATATCCCCTTTATCATTTTTAATTGTGTCGATTTGATTCTTCTCTCTTTTTCTTCTTTATTAGTCTTGCTAGTGGTCTGTCAATTTTGTTGATCTTTCAAAACCAACTCCTGGATTCATTGATTTTTGGAGGGTTTTGTGTCTCTATCTCCTTCAGTTCTGCTCTGATCTTAGTTATTTCTTGCCTTCTGCTAGCTTTTCGATTGTGTTTTGCTCTTGCTTCTCTAGTTCTTTTAATTCGCGATGTTAGAGTGTCAGTTTTTGCTCTTTCTGCTTTCTCTTGGGCATTTAGTGCTATAAATTTCCCTCTACACACACTGCTTTAAATGTGTCCCAGAGATTCTGGTATGTTGTATCTTTGTTCTCATTGGTTTCCAAGAACATCTTTATTTCTGCCTTCATTTAGTTATGTACCCAGTAGTCATTCAGGGCAGATTTGTTCAGTTTCCATGTAGTTGGCGGTTTTGATTGAGTTTCTTAGTCCTGAGTTCTAGTTGGATTGCACTGTGGTCTGAGAGACAGTTTATTTATAATTTCTGTTCTTGTACATTTGCTGAGAGGTACTTTACTTCTACAATTACGTGGTCAATTTGGAGTAAGTACGATGTGGTGCTGAGAAGAATGTATATTCTGTTGATTTGGGTGGAGAGTTCTATAGATGTGTGGGTCTGCTTGCTGCAGAGATGAGTTCAATTCCTCATTATCCTTGGTAACTTTCATCTCGTTGATCTGTCTAATGTTGACGGTGGGTGTTGAAGTCTCCCATTATTGTTGTATGAAGTCTAAGTCTCTTTATGGGAGTCTCTAAGGACTTGCTTTTATGAATCTAGGTGCTCCTGTATTGGGTTATATATATTTAGGATAGTTAGCTCTTCCTGTTGAATTGATCCCTTTACCATTATGTAATGGCCTTCTTTGTCTCTTTGATCTTTGATGGTTTAAAGTCTGTTTTATCAGAGACTAGTATTGCAACCCCAGCTTTTTTTGTTCTCCATTTGCTTGGTAAATCTTCCTCATCCTTTATTTTGAGCCTATATGTCTCTAGATTGTGAGATGGGTCTCCTGAATACAGACTGATGGGTCTTGACTCTTTACCCAGTTTGCCGGTGTGTCTCTTAATTGGAGCATTTAGTCCATTTGCATTTAAAGGTTAATATTGTTATGGGTGAACTTGATCCTGCCATTGATATTAACTGGTTATTTTAACTCGTTAGTTGATGCAGTTTCTTCCTAGCCTCGATGGTCTTTTGTTTTGGCATGTTTTGGATGGCTGGTACCTGTTGTTCCTTTCCATGTTTAGTGCTTCCTTCAGGGTCTCTTGTAAAGGCAGGCCTAGTGGTGACAAAATCTCTAAGCATTTGCTTATCTGTAAAGTTTATTTCTCCTTCACTTAGCAAACTTTAGTTTGGCTGGATATGAAATTCTGGGTTTAAAAATTCTTTCTTTAAGAATGTTGAATATTGGCCCCACTCTCTTCTGGCTTGTAGAGTTTCTGCCGAGAGATCTGCTGTTAGTCTGATGGGCTTCCCTTTGTGGGTAACCTGACCTTTCTCTCTGGCTGCCCTTAAAGATTTTT
Source organism: Papio anubis (assembly GCF_008728515.1). NCBI lineage: Eukaryota > Metazoa > Chordata > Mammalia > Primates > Cercopithecidae > Papio > Papio anubis. Next base: position 96,575,492 of record NC_044985.1, on the reverse strand, counting down.
CCTTCATTTCCTTTGGTGAATCTGGCAATTATGTGTCTTGGAGTTGCTCTTCTCGAGGAGTATCTTTGTGGTTCTCTGTATTTCCTGGTTGAATGTTGGCCTGCCTACTAGGTTGGGAAGTTCTCTGGATGATATCCTGAAGAGTGTTTTCCAACTTGGTTCCATTTTCCCCTCACTTTCAGGCACCCCAATCAGATGTAGATTTGGTCTTTTTACATAATCCCATACTTCTTGCAGGCTTTGTTCATTTCTTTTTCTTCTTTTTTCTTTTGGTTTCTCTTCGCTTCATTTCATTCATTTTGAGTCCTCAATGCTTCGATACTCTTTTCTTCCAGTTGATCGAGTCGGTTACTGAAGCTTGTGCATTTGTCCGCATTATTTCGTGTCATGGTTTTCATCTCTTTCATTTTCATTTAGGACCTTCTGTGCATTAATTACTCTAGCCATCAATTCTTCCTTTTTTCAGATTTTGTTTCTTTAAGCTGGAGTGCGTAATTCCTCCTTTTAGCTCTACAGAAATTTGATGGGCTGAAGCCTTCTTCTCTCATCTCGTCAAAATTAGTTCTCCGTCCAGCTTTGATCCGTTGCTGGCGATGAGCTGCGACTCCTTTGCGGGGGAGATAAGCTCTTATTTTTTGAATTTCAGCTTTTTCTGCCCTGCTTTTCCCCATCTTTGTGGTTTTCATCTGCCTCTGGTCTTTGATGATGGTGATGTACTGATGGGGTTTTGGTGTAGAGTGTCCTTCCTGTTTGATAGTTTCCTTCTAACAGTCAGGACTGACCCTCAGCTGTAGGTCTGTTTGGAGCGAGGTCCACTCCAGACCCTGTTTGCCTGGGTGTCAGCAGCAGAGGCTGCAGAAGATAGAATATTTCTGAACAGGGAGTGTACCTGTCTGATTCTTGCTTTGGAAGCTTCCTCTCAGGGTGTACTCCACCCTGTGAGTGTGGGGTGTCAGACTGCCCTAGTGGGGGATGTCTCCCGGGTGAGCTACTCGGGGTCAGGGACCGGCTTGAGCCAGGAGTCTGTCCCTTCTCAGATCTCAACCTCCGTGTTGGGAGATCCACTGCTCTCTTCAAAGCTGTCAGACAGAGTGGTTGCATCTATAGAGGTGTCTGCTGCTTTGTTTGTGTTTACTGTGCCCTGTCCCCCAGGGTGGAGTCTACAGAGACAGGCGGGTTTCCTTGAGCTGCTGTGAGCTCCCGCAGTTCTGAGCTTCCCAGCAGCTTTGTTTACCTACTTAAGCCTCTCCCAGCAATGGTGAAGCCTCCCCAACCTGCAGCTGCTGCCTTTGATGAATCACAGACTGCTGTGATAGCAATGAGGGGAAGCTCGTGGGTGTGGGACCCTCCTGGCCAGGTGTGGGATATGATCTCCTGGTGTGCCTGTTTGCTCAAAGCAGTATTGGGGTGGGAGTTACCCGATTCTCCAGGTGTTGTGTGTCTCAGTTCCTGGCTAGGAAAGGGATTCCTTCCTTAGGCTTCCCAGGTGAGGACAATGCCTGCGCCCTGCTTCAACTCTGGCTGGTGGGGCTGCAGCAGCTGACCAATACCGATCGTCCGGCCTCCCAGTGAGAGATGAACCCAGTACCTCAGTTAGAAAATGCAATCACCGGTCTTCTGTGGCTGGCTGGGAGTTGAAGACTGGAGCTGCTCCTATTCGGCCATCTTGCTCCGCCCCCAGCAGGAAAGATCCTAAAATTGACACCTAACATTACAATTAAATGAGCTGAAGCAAGAACAAACACATTAAAGAAACTAGCAGAAGGCAAAAATAACACAAGATCACAGCAGAACTGAAGAAATGAGAGACACAAAAACCCTTTAAAAAATCAATGAATCCAGGGCTGAGTTTTGAAAAGATCAACAAAATTGATAGACTGCTAGCAAGACTAATAAAAGAGAAAAGAGAAGAATCAAATAGATGCAATAAAAAAGAAGGAGAAAATTTTTGCAATCTACTCATCGACAAATGGCTAATATCCAGAACCTACAAAGAACTCAGACATATTTGAAAAAACAAACAGCCCATGAAAGTGGGCAAAAGGATATGAACAGACACTTCTCCAAAGAAGACATTCATACATTAACAGACACATGAAAAAATGCTCATCATCTGGCCATCAGAAATGTACATCAAAACCACAATGAGATACCATCTCACACCAGTTAGAATGGCGATCATGAAAAGTGGGAAACAACAGGTGCTGGAGAGGATGTGGAGAAATAGGAACACTTTACACTGTTGGTGGGATTGTAAACTAGTTCAGCCATTATGGAAAACAGTGGCGATTCCTCAAGGATCCTAGAACTAAAGTACCATGTAGACCCAGCCATCCATTACTGGGTATATGCCAAGGATTATAAATCATGCTGCTATAAAGACACACATGCACCGCGATATGTTTATTGCAGCACTATTCTAATAGCAAAGACTTGGAATCAGCAAATGTCCATCAGTGACAGACTGGATTAAGAAAATGTAGCTTTATACACCATGAATACTATACGTATAAAAAGGATGAGTTTATTAGTACTGGCAAGGTTCAGATGCAACTGGAAACCATGGGCTACTCAGCAAACTATGGCAGAACAGAAAACCAAACACTCGTGTTCTCACTTATAAGTGGGAGCTGAGGCGGCGGAATCCAACTTGGACTCGGGGAAGGGGCATCACACACGGGGCCTATCCGCAGCGAGGGGAGGGGGAGGGAGGAGGGATTGCATTGGGAGTTATGCCTGATGTAAATGACAAGTTGATGGGTGCTGTCGAGTTGATGGGTGCAGCACGCCAACATGGCACAAGTATACATGTGTAACAAACCTGCACGTTATCCACATGTACTCTAGAACTTAAAGTATAATTAAAAATAAAATAAAATAAAATAAAATAATAAATAATAAAAAATAACAAAATAATAAAGGGAATATCACCACTGACCCCACAGAAATACAAACCACCATCAGAGAATACTATAAACACCTCTATGCAAATAAACTAGAAAATCTAGAAGAAATGGATAAATTCCTGGACACATACACCTTCCCAAGACTAAACCGGGAAGAAGTTGAATCCCTGAATAGACCAATAGCAGGCTCTGAAATTGAGGCAATAATTAATACCTGCCAACCAAAAAAGTCCAGAACCAGATGGATTCACTACCGAATTCTACCAGGGGTACAAGGAGGAGCTGGTACCATTCCTTCTAAAACTATTCCAATTAATAGAAAAAGAAAGAAACCTCCCTAACTCATTTTATAAGGCCAGCATCATCCTGATACCAAAGCCCAGCAGAGACACAACAAAAAAAGGGAATTTTAGACCAATATCCCTGATGAACATCGATGCAAAAATCCTCAATAAAATACTGACAAACCAAATCCAGTAGCACATCTAAAAGCTTATCCACCATGATCAAGTGGGCTTCATCCCTGGAATGCAAGGCTGGTTCAACATACGCAAACCAATAAATGTAATCCAGCATATAAACAGAACCAAAGACAAAAACTGCATGATTATCTCAATAGATGCAGAAAAGGCCTTTGACAAAATTCAACAGCCCTTCATGCTAAAAACTCTCAATAAATTAGGTATTGATGGGACGTATCTCAAAATAATAAGAGCTGTTTATGACAAACCCACAGCCAATATCATACTGAATGGGCAAAAATTGGAAGCATTCCCTTTGAAAACTGGCACAAGACAGGGATGCCCTCTCTCACCACACCTATTCAACATAGTGTTGGAAGTTCTGCCCAGGGCAATCGGGCAGGAGAAAGAAATACAGGGTATTCAATTAGGAAAAGAGGAAGTCAAATTGTCCCTGTCTGCAGATGACATGATTGTATATTTAGAAAACCCCATTGTCTCAGTCCAAAATCTCCTTAAGCTGATAAGCAACTTCAGCAAAGTCTCAGGATACAAAATCAATGTGCAAAAAAAAAAAAAAAAGCATTCTTATACACCAATAACAGACAAACAGAGAGCCAAATCATGAGTGAACTCCCATTCACAATTGCTTCAAAGAGAATAAAACACCTAGGAATCCAACTTACATGGGATGTGAAGGACCTCTTCAAGGAGAACTACAAACCACTGCTCAACGAAATAAAAGAGGACACAAACAAATGGAAGAACATTCCATGCTCATGGATAGGAAGAAACAATATTGTGAAAATGGCCATACTGCCCAAGGTAATTTGTAGATTCAATGCCATTCCCATCAAGCTACCAATGACTTTCTTCACAGAGTTGGAAAAAACTGCTTTAAAGTTCATATGGAACCAATAAAGAGCCCACATTGCCAAGACAATCCTAAGCCAAAAGAAGAAAGCTGGAGGCATCATGCTACCTGACTTCAAACTATACTACAGGGCTACAGTAATGAAAACAGAATGGTACTGGTACCAAAACAGAGATATAGATCAATGGAACAGAACAGAACCCTCAGAAATAATACCACACATCTACAACCATCTGATCTTTGACAACCTTGACAAAAGAAATGGGGAAAGGATTCACTATTTAATAAATGGCGCTGGAAAAGCTGTCTAGCCATATGTAGAAAGCTGAAATTTTCTTATGTCTTATACAAAACTTCCTTACACCTTATACAAAAATTAATTCAAGATGGATTAAAGACTTAAATGTTAGACCTAAAACCGTAAAAACCCTAGAAGAAATCCTAGGTAATACCATTCAGGACATAGGTATGGGCAAGGACTTCATGTCTAAAACACCAAAAGCAACAGCAACAAAAGCCAAAATTGACAAATGGGATCTCATTAAACTAAAGAGCTTCTGCACAGCAAAAGAAACTACCATCAGAGTGAACAGGCAACCTATAGAATGGGAGAAAATTTTTGCAATCTACTTATCTGACAAAGGGCTAATATCCAGAACCTACAAAGAACCCAAACAAACTTAAAAGAAAAAAACAAAGAACCCCATCAAAAAGTGGGCAAAGGATATGAACAGACACTTCTCAAAAGAAGACATTTATGCAGCCAACGGACACATGAAAAAATGCTCATCATCACTCGCCATCAGAGAAATGCAAATCAAAACCACAATGAGATGCCATCTCACACCAGTTAGAAGGGCGATCATTAAAAAGTCAGGAAACAACAGATACTGGAGAGGATGTGGAGAAATAGGAACACTTTTACACTGTTGGTGGGACTGTGAACTAGTTCAACCATTGTGAAAGACAGTGTGGCGATTCCTCAAGGATCTAGAACTAGAAATACCATTTGACCCAGCCATCCCATTACTGGGTATATACCCAAAGGATTATAAATCATGCTGCTATAAAGACACACGCTCACGTATGTTTTTTTGTGGCACTATTCACAATAGTAAAGACTTGGAACCAACCCAAATGTTCATCAATGATAGACTGGATTAAGAAAATATGACACATATACACCATGGAATACTATCCAGCCATAAAAAAGGATGAGTTCATGTCCTTTGTAGGGACATGGATGAAGGTGGAAACCATCATTCTCAGCCAACTATATTGCAAGGACAAAAAACCAAACGTCGCATGTTCTCACTCCTAGGGGGAATTGATCAATGAGAACACTTGGACAGAGGAAGGGGAACATAACATACTGGGGCCTGTCATGTGGTGGGGGAAGGGGGCAGGGATAGCATTAGGAGATATACTAAATGTAAATGACGCGTTAATGGGTGCAGCACACCAACATGGCACATGTATACATATGTAATGAACCTGCACTTTGTGCACATGTAACCTAGGACTTAAAGTATAATAATAAAAAAATACATAAATAAAATAGGCATTTCATGTGACAGATGATAGCGTTTAATGTTTTGCTTTGTGAAAAATTACTCAGAAAAATTTAACTGGACAAAGTTCTTGGTTATAGAGGAAATAATTACTATTCAGTTCATATTCGATTATGGATGATTTCTAAGTGAGCAGACACTTATATACAAATATGCTCGCATGCTTTGTGGGGAGAAACTTTAAGCACGGAAATAAGGCAAATACTATATATATAGAGAGAGGGAGCAATATTCATTATATATAATCTATATTATATAGATTGTATATAATATAGATTGTATATAATCTGTATTATAGATTATATATAATATGTGTATATAATATATATACAATCTTTATTATATATAATCTATATTGTATTTATATATAATATAGATTATATATCATATTTATATTATATAATATTACATGTAATATATTATGTTTATATATTTTGTATATATATATTTTTTGAGTCAAAGTTTTGCCCTTGTTTCTGAGGCTGGAGTGCAATGGCGTGATCTCGGCTCACTGGAACATCTGCCTCCTGTATTCAAACAATTTTCACGCCTCAGCTTCCTGAGTAGCTGGGATTACAGGCACCCGCTACCATGCCCAGCTAATTTTTTTGTATTTTTAGTAGAGACGGGATTTCACCATGTTGGCCAGGGGTTCTTGAACTGCTGACCTCAGGTGATCCACCCACCTTGGCCTCCCAAAGTGCTGGGATTACAGGCATGAGCCACCACGCCTGGCTAAGGTGAATACATTGTATATTTAAGGACATAATGGTTATGAAAGTTATTGGTGAGTGTTAAGTAAAAGTTTGTAGCTCTCTGCCTGTTATAACTATTGACAAAAATGTCTTTATAATGTGGATTAATTTTGCAAAGCAGTCAAGGTTGCCTTCACCAAGAAGGACATTTAAACCAGAATATGAGATACCCTGTTCTTGCCCTAGGATCATTCACATATTCAGTTTATTTCTGTTTGGGTTTTTTGTTTATACCATACAAATATGACTTTTAAAATTTTTATTTTATTTTATTTTATTTTTGTTTTCTTGCTCTACATCCTATCCAGCACTCCATCCTGCCCATACTATGTATTTTAATCTGGATCTCTGATCACCTCTAGCCCTCTAGCCTGTTTCAACATGTCTTACTTGCATGTGTATCCATTGTTAACCTCAACCTGCTGACTTAAACTCTCTCGTATATGAGTCTCTTCTGATTGGATCTAAGGTCCTCAGATTCTTCCTGAATGAATTAATGGTACCCATGGCTCCTGTCTATGTGGAACTCTCAAGACATGACCTCTTATGCCACATTTGCCCTCCCAACCTGTAGACTAGCCTTTCTGTTCTGGCCTAGACTTCCTCACTTCTCTTGTGACTCAGCAGTGAAGTGACAGGAGAGTTGAGGGTGGGACTGGTTTGGGGAATGGAACATTAGAAATTGAGTAAGATTGTTCTGAAGTCTAAAGGAAGGGAGCCATAATTAGCCAAGAGATGGATGAACAAAACCAGGCAAATCTCAGGCCAATAGTCAAGACAGTGTCCAAAAAGGAGAGTAAGGTCAGGGATAGGTTATCTAATAAATTACTCAGGAGCTCGCATCTAGAATGAGTTTATGCTTAGAGATTAATCCATGGGAAAAGGGAAATCAGGATATTATTATGTTTAGTAATTTTTTTAGAGATTTTATCTTACATGCCTTTTCTTAAACCTTTGCTAGAGTATAGGTTCTAGTCTAAGAATCTGAATCTATAGTTGATGGTAGTTATGGCAAAACCCACGCAAAGAGAAGAAAGCTAGCTCCTTAGGAAATGAGATGTAAAGAAACAAAATTTGGTTCCTAAAATATGAAGGCAGAGGAGAATCAGAAACAACTTTGGTTATGCCCTAGAGCTATAGATCTAGTATTTCTTACATGCCTTCTAAATAAGGGCAGACTTAGAACTAAAATTTGGGGCATGGTGGGGAGAGAGATTGAAAGTAGGACTATGGAACCTAAGGCAGGCAATTGGGTGTTCATCACCTGTGAGTAAGAACTTTTTCTGAGACTGACAGTCTCAATCCTCAGTTCCCCATTTCTACTGTTTTCCCTCTCTTTGGGTTATTTTTATTGTTTAAAAACCATCATGGTAGATCATTCTAAATGCTGTGGCATGCTCCATGAAAGTTAGATTCAACTGTGTTCCTGCTAATTATACTTCCACCACATTGTCACCCTCTTAAAAATTAGGATTGCAGAGCTTGAATGAGTATTATTATAAGGATATCTGTGAATCTGATATAATTTGCAAATAAAAGGAAATTTATTTTTAAACTTTAGTATTTTAATTATTAATAGAAACAGACTGAATGGACCATATCTCAGAATTGGCATGACATATACTTCAGCATGTGTAAAAAACATTGAGACTGATTTGTCTAAGCATATCCTAACTGGCAAGGCAATGCATCTGTAGTTAAGAAAAATTCAATCTCCCAAATTCTTTAAATGTAATGTGTTCCTTCCCTAAATGTTTCTTGAGAACATTAAAGGTTGGATTACACAGCACATCACAGAGCAAAATTTCTTTAAATTTTTCTCCTGAACATCTCTCCTTCTCCAAAGTGCCTCTTCTCCAGCAGCATAAATGGCTTAATATCTTCTGTCTTCTTGGAAAGACTCCAACGTGTACTAGCTCTGTTCTCAGTCCTTATTCACTTCTGCATTCCAGCCCTCAGAGACCTGTTTCTTCTTCAGTGGACAGCTCCATGACACTTGCTGTGTAGAATAAGTTTGCCTCATTGCTCTCCAATTCTTCTCTCCACCCACTTCCCCTAATCAGCACAAAGAGTCTAAGTAGCTGAGCAGTAGGAATGAAAAATTTCTCTGGATGTTTATATGTTTTTCTTTGTCTCTGTCCTGTAGAATTTCATACCTAAAAGTCCAGTGTCTAAGCATCTAACGCAGAGGTTGGCACATGGTAGATGCTCAGTAGATATTAATCATATTTGAACAAAAGATTTGACGATTTCATTTTGATAAGTAGGTAGGACAAATTCTGTAAGCTCTGTGGTCTTCAGGATGAAGTAATTATGATTATTTTACATGTGATTTTGACTACATAGTCATGCTGCAAACTCTGACATGCTGCAGAATTGAGTTCAAATTCTGGCTTAATACTGCTTAAGTGATCTAATTTTCAATTTTCTCACTTGTAAAAGGAGAACAATAACTATACCTACCCATAGATTTTTTATAGGTTTTAATTAGATAATAAATGTAATATGTAGACTCTTTAACATGTTATCTGGTAAGTGCTCAATAAATGTTAGTTTATTATTCAAATAACTGCAAGAAATATATATATATATATTATTTGGTATATGATTAGTTTATAATATTTTATTAGTAAGAATAAATATTAAAATTTCCCAAAGATGCAACTCTATCTAGAGACTCTCCTAGGTGAGGAAATTTTTTAAAATCTTGTATTGATTCATCATATCAGAAACTTTAGTGAGATCAATTCTAAAAAATATGTTAGCCAGTTCTTTTAAGCCCAAATTCAATCTGTTTCCCAGTGCTATTGATTCCCTTTTTGCTGCATCTTCTCTGACCTGAGCATTATTACTTCCATCCCTCTAGTTGAAAGCTTCATTGGATTTAGCATTTATTCCCCTCTTTAGCCTCTCTCATTTTCTGTCTCTCCTTCCCTTCCCTCAATTGATTCTCTATTTCATTGACAGATTAATCTTTCAACAACCCAATTTTGATTGTGTTTTTCTCCAGCATATGAAATGTAGACTCCTGGAATTATGTGTATGGTACAAGATGAGGGTCCAATTACATTCTTTTGCATGTGGAGATCTAGTTTTCTTAACATAATTTGTTGAAGAGACTATAATTTCTCCATTGTGTCTTCTTGGCACCTTTGCCAAAGATCAGTTGGCTGTATATGCTTGAGTTTTTTTCTGAGCTCTGTATTCTGTTCCATTGGCCTATATAGTGTATTTATGTTAGTGCCATACTATTTTGATTACTATAGCTTTTTAATATGTATTAAATTCAGAAAGTGTGAATCTTCCCTCTCCAGATTGTTTGGTCTATTTGTGATCTTTCTGATTTCATATGAATTTTAGGATTTTTTTTTCTATTTCTGTAAAAACTGCCATTGGGATTTTGATGGAGATAGCATTGAATCTGTAGATTATATTGGGTAGTATGGACATTTTAACAGTAGTAAGCCTTCCAATCCAGAAACACTGATATCTTTCTGCTTATTTGTGTCTTTTTTAGTTTCTTTCATGCATGTTTTATAGTTTTGAGTGCATATGTCTTTCACCTTCTCAGTTGAGTTTATTCCTAAACATTTTATCTTTTTTTGATGCTATTGTAAATAGAATGGTTTCATTATTTCCTTTTTTAATAGTTTGGTGTTAGAGTGTAGAAGTGCAACTCTTTTTTGTTTGTTTTATTTGTATTCTGCAATTTTACTGAATTCACTTATTAGTTCTGTCAGGTTTTGGTGAAGTCTGTAATTTTCCTAAGATCCTGTCATCTGTAAACAGTGATAATTTTACTTCTTCCTTTGTTGTTTGCTCTTTATTTTTCTTGCCTAATTGCTTTGTCTAGGATTTCCAGTACTATTTCGATTAAAAGTGGTGAGAGTGGATATGCTTGTCTCTTTTTTTATCTTAGAGAAAAAGCTTTCAGATTTTCATTACTGAGTATGATGTTAGCTGTGGGCTTATCATACATAGCGTTTATTATGTTAAGGTAAATTACTTCTATACCTAATTCGTTGATCGCTTTTATCATGAAAAGGCATTGAGTTTTGTCAAATGCTTTTTTTCTTCATCTATTGAGAAGACCATGTAATTTTTATCCTTTGTTCTGTTCATGTGGTGTATTACATTTATTATGTGTACGTGTTTAAGCATCCTTGAATCTGAGGGATAAATCCCACTTGGTCATAGTGTATTATACATAAGATCAGGAACTAAAACTCATAGTTTCTGATTTTGATCTTAGCAATGATTTCTTGGATGTGACACCAAAAGCACAAACAACAAAAGCAAAAATAGACAAATGAGACTATATCAAACCAAAAGACTTCTGCCCAGCAAAGGAAATAATCAACAAAATGCAAATTATATTTTGGGAAAAAATATTTGTAAACCGTATGTCTGATAAGGGGTTCATATCCAAAATATAAAGGAACTGCTACAACTCAATAGTTTGAAAAAAGAAACAAAAACAATTTTAAAAGGAACAAAGGAAAAAAGACATAGAAATGGCCAACAGGTATATGAAAAGATGCTCAACATTACTTACCATCAGAGAAATGCTAGTCAATACCACAACGAGATATCACCTCATACCTGTTAGGATAGTTATTGTTTTTTTCAACTTTATTTTACATTCAGGGATTACATGTACAGGTTTAGCCCCCACTTACAAATGAGAACATGCAGGATTTTATTTTCTGTTTCTGCATTAATTTGCTTGGCATAATGGCCTCCAGTGGCATCCATGTTGCTACAAAGGACATGATTTCATTCTTTGTATGACTGTGTAGTATTTCATGCTGTATATGTACCAAATTTTAATTTATTATTAAAAATACAAAAGATAACAAATATTGGCAAGGATGTGGAGAAACTGGAACCTTTGTAAGCTATTGGTGGGAATGTAAAATGGTGCAGCCCCTATGAATAATGGTATGGGGACTCCTCAAAAACTTAAAAATAGAACTACCATAAGATTCAGCAATCTCACTTTTGGATCTATATCCAAAAGAATTGAAATCAGGATCTCAAAAAAAGATTTGAATTCCTACGTTTATTGCAGCATCATTCACAATAGCCAAGGTATAGAAGGAAACTGAATGTCTATTAATAGATGAAAGAATAAAGAAAATGTGTTATATACATACAATGAAACACTATTTAGTCTTAAAAACAAAGGAAATCTTGTCGTTTGTGACATCATAAATGAAACTGGAAGACATTGTGCTAAGTGAAATAAATTAAGCACAGAAAGACAAATAGTGCATGATTTCACTTATATATGGAGTCTACAATAGTCAAATTAATCAAAGCAGAGAGTAGAATGGTGGCTTCTAGGGACTCAGAGGAGGGGGAAATGGGGAGATGTTCAATGATTATAAAGTTTCAGTTATGCAAGATGAATACATTCTAAAGATCTGCTGTACAAAATCATGCCTAGAGTTAACAATATAGTATTGTGCACTTAAAACATCTGTTAAGAAAGTAGATCTCATGTTAAGTGTTCTTATCCCAAAATAAGATAAAGAAACCAAACACCAAATGGACACAGGAAATTGTTGGGACTGATGGATGTATATATTATCTTGATTGTGATGTTGGTTTCATGGGTGTATGAATCTGTCCAAACTCATCAAATTGTGTATGTTAAATATGTTCAGTTTTTGGTATATTAATTATACCTCAATGAAGCTGAAAAAGATTGAAATGAGTTTTGTTTTTATTTTTAAAATAACTGTAAACTATTTGACCTTCCTAGCACAGGTGTCAACACCCCTGCCATGTTGTGATTTCAGTATTATCTCACACTTTTATTCTTCACTACCATTATGCCCCAACCAATTGGAATTAACTGCTCTGCTGGACATCTGGACTCCTTGCCACAGCTCTTACGGTTCCTTCTGCCTGGAATACCATGATTTTTGGTTCAAAAATTAACCCATCTCTCAGCCTTGCATCCCAAACACATCTAAATCATGACCCAAAGATGAAAAGAATTTCTTTTTAAAAAACACCATAGAAATAAATTTCCAATTTTCTTCAGTAATTTAGCAAAATATTGAGCAACCTATATATATACCCTATATAATATATCCTATATTAGGATAGTTATTGTTTTTTTTCAACAACAGTTATTGTTTTTATCATTCATGGGCACAAGTATTTGAATAGCTAATGTGTATGCATTTTATATATTTTTTTCAATGGCACTCTAGTTAATGGAGAAAGTTAATTTAACCTTCAAAACACTACATCATTTCCTTCAACTGTAGGACCTGGCCTTGTGTGTAGTATATGCAAAGAAGTCTTGACTATTCATTCAAGTTTATAGTGATGGCTTTCAAAGATGCCTTTGCACATTGTTTTTCTGTGTCTGTTTTTTCCACTGTATTCCCAGTGCATGCACAAAGCTTGAATATAATAGACTCTCAATAAATATTTATTGAGTAAATGAATAAATATGTGAATAAAAGTACCTCACAAGGACTAGTTTTATGAATAAAACTATATAAATGACCTGTGCATTAGTCCATTTTCATGCTGCTGATAAAGACATACCAGGGACTAGGCTTTTACAAAGGAAGGAGGTTTAGTTGGACTTACATTTCCACATGGCTGGGAAGGCCTCACAATCATGGTGGAAGGTAAGGAGACATCTTAGGTGGTTGGCGGCAGGCAAAGAGAGAGACTGGGTGTAGGGAGACTCTCATTTTTCAAAACCATCAGATCTTGTGAGACTTACTCACTATCACGAGAACAGCATGGGAAAGACCTGCCCTCATGATTCAATTACTTCCCACTGGATCCCTCCCACATCTTGGGGGATTCAAGATGAGATTTGGGTGGAGACACAGCCAAACCATATCAACCTGATAACAAAAAGTGAAGAAAACTTTAAAAATAAAGGTTCTGAGGAAGGAACTTTTAATTTAACACACAGTCACTATTTATATAACACTTTATCTTTGCCAAACACCATACAGATACTAAATAATAAACTAATGACCCCTTTTGACCCATGCAAATTAATATTGCCTGCAAGCACAGTATGAGACTAAATTATACAGGAGCTGAAAAATATTGGGCAATGAATCTTAAAAAATGAGTTAAGGTGTTTGACCTGATACTATATAAAAATATGTTAACAGAATCCTGTACAAGGAATAGTTCACAGTCTAATTTTTGTCCCTTTTCAAATCCAAATACATCTACTCAATGTCAGCTGCCTATTGATTTAGAAAGGTGATATAGAGTAACAAAACACATGTGATGAGTTGGAATGAATTAACCTCTAGCTATATATCACTTGTTCGCCACAGGAAAGAAATTCATAAATCATAGAAATGCCTTGAAATGCAGGTTTTACTAAAGTATGGTAACATTTATTTTGTCTTTTAAATAGGTGTAGGAGACTCATGAAATTTAAATTCTACCACCCCAAGGACAACATTAACCTTTGTTAATCTATTCCCCCTTTTGGGGAGATACATATTTATTATTTAAGATGTTTTAAGAGTTCGGTATCCAAACAAAATTTTGCAGTATATTAAGTTTTAAACTTAGTGATATTAACTTGATTGTTAAAAGAGAGAAATGGGCAATGGTATTAATGATAAAAGGCAATGGGAGAAATTATATTTGACATACAAGAAGGTCAGTCTAAAGAGTAGGACTCCAAGAGAGAGTGGTTACTCTGACTAGGGTTCAAGTCCTGGCACTTATTAGCTTTGTAGTTCTGGGCCAGATTCTTAAAAAGTGTTTTCCTCAGGTTTCCCACCTATAAGTTAAGAATAATAATAATGGGCTACTTCTTGATGTATATTGAAAACTGCACAACATAAAGTCAGTGCCTGATACTTTTCGTTAATGGCTGAGACAAAGATATCTGTTACTGCACTTCTTACACCATAGTATTACTGTAATATGTTTACTTTTGGAAATATACTATGATTCTTAATTTTTAAAAAACTTCAAATTTCACTATTTAGTAATTTTTGTTCATTTTTAAATTTTTTGTTTGCTAAACAACTATTTTCTTAAGACCCACGGGGTGCCAGGTGCTTTAGTCAAACGTGAAGACCCCATACTGCTTAAAGGGATGGACAAACTAAGGGTGGTACCAGGTAATAGAAATTCATAATTACTGTACAATATGAAACAAGATTGAATAAAATGTGATGGCAACACGGACATTCAGCTACTGTCCTCCTTTCCCACCATTCATTCAACAAATATGTGTACCAAGTCACTGTTATGTGCCAGAGACTTCTGGGCACTGGGGATAGACCAGGGAAGAAAATAAACTCTGGCCTCCCTGAGCTAAAATTCCAATGGGATAACAGACGAGTATATTTATGGGCAAATAAATACTGTAAACTGAGGTCCAGTGAGTGCTATGAAAAAAATAAAGCAGCATTAAAAACCAGAGAGTGACTGGAGTTGGAGTTTTAGAAAGGGCAGTCAGCAAAGGCCTTTGTGAGGGGCAAAATGTGAACAGGGACCTGAAGGAAGTGGGGTGAGGAAGCAAGCCTTGTAGATGTAAGAGGAATAGACTTCCTGACAGCTAATAGTTGGTAGAAATGCCTCAGGCTATTGTCAAAAGATGGCAGTGAGGCCAATATGGTCTCAGTGGAGCGCGCCAAGGGAAGAGTGTTTGAAATAAATTAAGAGAAGTAGAGAAGTCAATCATAGCAGGGTTACAGGAGGTTTTAGAGAAGGGGAGCAGCAAAATCCAAGTTGCATTTTGGCTGATGTATGAACAGTTTCTATGGGTGGTAGAATGGAAGCCAAAGGAAGAGAGCCTTTGTTTTTCCCTGGCTTTGAACTTGCTGTTGAAACTATGTCACATAAACCTAGGAGATGGTGGTTGGCTTTTGCTTAAATCTATTTCCTGGCCATCCCCCTGGCTATGGAGTTTTCCCATGCCATCTCCTTTGTCATACTACACCTCAGATGTAATTCATTTGTGCTTTTCTTGTCACTTTGGCATAATAACTGGCCCTTCTGCAGACTTGACTTTCAATCAGAACCTTCCTTTATCTTTCCCTCACCTTCAAGGCTATTTTTATTATTGTTTAAGGCTTGGACTCTCCTGCCACTGTTGCCATTTAACTATGTCAAATGATGAGACATGTGACATCACAGATGTAAGCTCCATCTAAGCGATTATACATAGAAATTACTGTCCTTTGGTTTCAAAGTTTAATTTACTGAAAACATTAATAGGAAAACATGCCACTTTAAAACATTGTCAGTATTTTTGGCTAATTTTATATATTCCTCAATGATTTTCTTCCCCTAGTCTGTTATGTTTATTTCATTCAACAAATATTATTAACCATTTGGGGCCCTGTGCTAGTTGCTGGACATGGTTTTGTCACTGCGATCAGTGGATAGTCATTTTAAGGAAAAAGTTTATAACAATACATGTTTCCTGAGTTTTTGGTTAATTGTTTTTACTGACTTGTATATATGAACGTGTGTATATCTATATATACACATATATATATACACACACACATATATATATATATATGTGCCGGCATGTGTGTATATACAATATTTTTATCTATACATATGTGTGTGTGTCTCACGTAATATTTATTATTTATTTAATTGTCTCTTTGTGCCAAGCATTTTCCTGATATGACTTAAGCCCCTCAGTAACCATGCAATATGTGAGTATTATTAATATTTTAAAGATTAGGAAATTGTGGAGCTAACTTGCCCAAGATCAAGAAGACAAAAAGGTTGAAGAACCAGAATTCAAGTCCAAGTCAATGTGACTCTAATGCTCACACTGATTCCCCAAAAGAGTGTTGTTGTAGCAAAATGAAGAATGTGTTCAATGGCAAAGAAATTCACTTCTAAGAAAAGCAAAACTGGGCTTAGAAGTCTTTGCCTTCAAAGTCACATTTCTGTTAAGTCGAGATTCCCAGTAAAGAGAGAGATATTTCATTTTCAGTGAACACATATGGATATTTACATCATTGACTTCATCTTTTGAGCCTTGTACAATACTAATCTGCATTTTCCTCTTTTTGTTAGTCTGTTGCTTCCCTATAAATAAAAGATTGCAAAAAGCTCTTAAATCACATTCAGTGAAACACTAAATCCTTAGGCTTTTACAAGCTTTTGTAAAACTGTAGTGATCTTGGTGAAAAATGTCCTGGCTGGTTATATAGTGAACAGATGAGCTCACCCCTGGTATGCAAAGCTGCCGAATTAGCTGGTTAAACAGGCTGCTGAGATCATTACATTGTCTGTTTTGTGACACATTACACCGGTGCACTTGGGATTAACCTGTTCTCTTGTGTCTACTTCTGATCAGTTTTTTAGACAGCCTTTTATCTGATAAAGGAGCACAGACATCAAAAGAGAAAGGGGCGTGGGTGAAAAGAAAGGGCTCACATAAAGCTGAAGAGTTAAATTTTCGGTTTAAATTACTGAACATATATCCCTTATTTCCATAACTTTACTTGCTCTCTAGAGACCTCTGCTGGAAATGATAGGTATAGATGAACATTCTATTTTCCCTCCCAATTCATTGTTTGCATTTTACTGTGGCTATTATATCACAAACTCAGTAACTAATTTAAGAATGAAATTCCAACATCATGTCATATACATAACACATTATCTACAAAGATGTCCTTGAGACAGAAAACTTGTGAGTTTTTAAAGTTTTGCAGGGCTTTCTAATGCTAGGAATCAACTATGATACTCAATCAGCACATATTTATATATTTATTAGGCACCTCCTATGGGCTTAGTAATTATAACTTTCTGTTCATTTATTATTTCTATATTTTGTTAATGCTGCCAAGGTTCAAGTGGAATTGTTTAATTTGCAATTAAATGTTGCACATATAAAAACACAAAACAAACTATCCCTAAAGATTTTTATGAGCCTTTAGTTCTATATCATTATCCTAAGGGGAAAAATTATTTAGCCCTTCTGATTATGTGGGAATGTAGTGCACATAAGATTTCATCATCAGTGATAATTTAGATAAAGAACAATTAAGAGAATAAATAGAAAACCTACCCATTAACAGCCTGTGGCAACTCAAATTGAATTTAACCAACGATTGAGCCTCTGGCTACAGGGAGATGCCATTTAAAGCAGGTATAATAGATTTTAACAACTAAAATTTGTTTGTCACACTGTACCAACTAAGATATTAGTTAAATGGGGCAAGAAATTTCCTTTTGTGTTAATGAACAGTAGATTTAACTCCTGCTGTCCTTTTTATTTTCCCTCGAAATAGCTGTGCTTGACTTGATAAGCCAGCATTCAAATGAGGGTCTTGCAAAAAAGTATACAAGCTTTTGGGATGAGATTGAAGTCAGTCGAATCTGCATCCTTTAGGTACTTCTGATTTGTTTAAGCAATCTTTAAAAACATTGATATATTTCCTCCCTGGAGAAGGGTCCACAATATAATGTCATATGCAAAGACTCTGACAACTTCAACTGTAAATCTCTGTAGAAATGTTAGAGCACATGTTGACATGGGAACATCTCTAAAAATAATGCATTTTCTTTTAGAATACTGCTGGCCCACAATAAGTGCTTTATAAAACTATCATTTGTACTCATTCCTACTGGATTAGTGGAAAACAGGCATCTATGCTATAAGTACGCTAATAATTGTGCATGAACAATTATGCACACGACGTAAACAATTACGCACAAATATAAACAATTTAAAAAATATATTCTTATCAAGACAGATAAAGTCTATGTTCATCACTTTTACCTGAGTCAGGTCTATTGAGATTAGATCTGTCTAGCTTTATTTTTGTTGCTTAAATGCAGACAAAAGAGAAAATAAATTATTATAATTGTGTTTTTATTATTTTGGCTACTATACAGAAATCTTAAAATGTGTATGTGTTTATTACTTGAGTTTAAGTGCCTCTTACACATAATTTTACCAAATTTTGTGACGAAATCAAAACAAGTAACTGAGATAACTTTGTAAGATAAACGTATTTTCTAGTCAATTGAGGAAAAGGTGATTTTTTTTCTTTTAAACTTCCAAAAATATTTTTGGCTGCACGGCTGTGTATTATAGTATCACCTAATAGTACTCTGGCATTGGACCTGCTGAATATCAGATACCGAGACTAAAGGATATTAAAATAATATTTTTATATTTTCTAAAGTTTTGGTTTTGATTTAATCAGTTTTTATGTTTATTCACAATTATTAGCATACTCTTAGCATATATGCCTAATTTCTATTAATCCAGCGGGAATGAGTACAAATGATAGTTTGAGGAAGCACTTACTATGGACCAGAAATATACTAAAAGCTTTTCATATTTAACCTCACTTAATCCTTCTCATGATCCATTGAGGTGGTGATTATTAAACACATTTAACAGATGGGGATATGTGTTTTAGGGAAATTAAATAACTTGCTGATGTTAGCATGGCTCAGGAGTTGCAGATCCTATCTTCAAAACCAGATTTTACTCTAAAGCCTAACGTGAGTACTATGTTAAGAGTACTTCTGCTCACGCCTGTAATCTCAGCACTTTGGGATGCTGAGGCGGGCAGATCACGAGGTCAGGAGATCGAGACCATCCTGGCTAACACGGAGAAGCCCAGTCTGTACTCAAAATACAAAAAATTAGCCAGGCGTAGTGGCGGCCACCTGTAGTCCCAGCTACTCGGGAGGCGGGAGGCTGAGGCAGGAGAATGGCGTAAACCCGGGAGGGGGAGCTTGCAGTGAGCCTAGATGGCGCCACTGCACTCCAGCCTGGGCGAAACAGCGAGACTCCGTCTCAAAAACAAAAAACAAAACAAAACAAACAAACAAACAAACAAAAGAAAAAACGAAAAAAAGAGTACTTCTGAAAATGCATGCATTAATGCACTTCTTCCAGACTGGTGCCTCTTTTGGTAGCTGGATAGGCTTTGTGTATATTCCTCAACAAAGAGAAGAGACTGGAGTTTAGCATTGTGGAATCAGGATTCTAGTTTTCTTTTCCTGAAGCCCGTGATCTTTCCTTCCACTTTAGTGGTGACAGTGGTGCTAATATCACAGAATCAAATGCCTAAGTGCAATTTCTGTAACACAAAATGCATACAGAGCAGTCTTTGGAAAGATATTATGATGAGTGACTTTGAAATAAAATTAACTTGAGCTTGAATCCCAGGATGCCACTTAAGTAGCTGTGTAATAAAGCAAGGCATATAATATTTCTGGAATTCTATTTTCTCATCTGAAAAATGGAAATATGCATACATACCATAGGGAGTACCTCTGAAGATTAAATATGATGCAAAAGTGCATAGCACATAAAAAGTGCAAGGAAGGTTCCCATCTCATCCCTCTCTCATAGTAAATTTTTGGAAACTAAATGTGCATGTACATGTCATAGTTAGATGTGAAAAAGTGAAAGAAAACTGTGCTGAAAGTGTAACCATGAATTGTAAGAACAATTCTGACAATATGGAATGCAGTTTCAAGGGGAGTATTTGAGGAGAAAATGGGACTGGAGATGAACCTTGAAAGATGAGGAAGAGAATTTGTATAGTTTGAGAAAGAGAATTATTTTATACAAGGGAGACAATGCTAGCTGAACTGCTAGGATGCAATAAAAGTCCAATCCAGTTATGAAAATACCATTCCAGTGAAAAGCTTTAATGACCCACTTATTTAAATACCACACAATATCCAATGCTATAGAATTCCTTGATGACATGACAGTTTCGTCAGTCTCTGGCAATTGGGTGTAATTTAATCAGCATAGAAATTGAGAACATTTTACTCCTAGGCAGCATATTACCTCTTGAGTTAGCGTTTTCCGCTGAGCCCAAGTCCGGCTTCTGGCCCAGTGGCCTTCTCCTTCTTTACCAGAAGAGTGTTTCCTGCTTTCGCTATTCCTACTCTGAGACACTTTTGCATGCAGATCATACGGTGGCTTACCCTGTTTGCTCCATGAGCTCTTACTTTAATTGCTGCAGAAGAGGCATTACTTTCATGCTAACTTATTGGTGGTTAGTGTGATTAAATTTGTTCTCAAAGGCCTTTGCAAATTATGAACAGTAAAGGTGGAACAAATAGACCCAGCGCTGTGGCTCACGCCTGTAATCCCAGTACTTTGGGAGGCCAAGGCAGGCAGATCACCTGAGGCCAGGAGTTCGAGACCAGCCTGGCCAATGTGGTGAAACTCCATTTCTAATAAAAATACGAAAAAATTAGCTGGGCGTGGTGGCACACGCCTGTAATCCCAGCTACTTGGGAGGCTAAGGCAGGAGAATTGCTTGAACTTGGGAGGAGGAGGAGGAGGTTGCAAGATTGCACCATTGCACGCCAGCCTAGGAAACAAGAGTGAAACTCCATCTCGAAAAAATGAAGAGTAAAAAAAGTGGAACAAGTATGGAACATCTGTCATTTATGTTGCACTCTGGGCACTTTTCATAAACTCTTGGTAAAAGCATACTTAGCAGTGGACTTTTTTGAAGAGAAATATGTCAGTTACTTTAAATTCACACACCTTTTAATGTAGCATTCTATTTCTAGAATATTATATGATGGATATACTTCCAAAAGTATCTACAGGGGCAAAAAAAAAAAAAAAAAAAAAAAAAAACCTGTAAAAAAGCTAAACATCAACCAAGACAGGAATGAGTGAATTTGTTGAGATATATTTATCCTGTGACCTATTATATGGCTGTTAAAAATGAGTTATTTATTGAAGACGGAGGGGACAGTGAAAACAAAAATAAATTTGATTTATATGTGTTGATATGGAAAGTCTGCTAAAGTACATTGTTAAATAGAAAGAAAGGAAAATTCAGAAGAGCGAGTACCCATTTGGACAGCCAGTTGAACAGGCATTATTTATTGAAAGAACATTCGTGTTTCAGATACTCTACAGTGCTACCTTTGTCATAAATCAAGACTCTCTCTGTCTCTCTACATATCTATCTATCTATCTATCTATCTATCTATCTATCTATCTATCTATCATCTATCTATCTACGTATCTATGTATCTATCTATGTATCTATCTATCTATCTATCCATCTATCTATATCTGTTTCTGGATTCGCTATTTTGCTCCATTGGACTATTTGTCTATCCTTGTGCCAATGCTGTATTATATTAAATACTTTAGCTTTATGGATAAGTCTTGATACACAGTCTCAACTTTTCTCTATTCCTTCAAGTTTACCCTGGATGTTCTTGGCCATTTGTATTTCCATACCAATTTCTAAGTCAGCCAATTTCAACCTCATACACAAGATTTACTAATTTTAAAATTTAGATTACACTAATTTATGTCACAACTGTGGGAAAGTGACACTTTAACAATATTGAACCTTCAAGTACTATGACTGCAGCATGTGCTTCTATTTATTTAGCCTTTAAAAATTTCTTTCAATACTGTTTTAGAGTTTTCTGAGAATAGATCTTGTGTAGTTTTCATTAGACTTATTCCTAGTTAGCTTATATCATTGATGCAATTTATAAATGACATTGTTTTAATGTAGTTCAATTAAACCAATCTTTACCAATTTATGGAGAAATTTCTGATCATCAAAAGACACCATTAAAAGAAAATAAGAAAAGCCACATCATTTCTTACATGTAACAATACAAATGTATACACAATCCTGCAAAACAATAACAAAATGATAGACAACACATTTTTTTTAATGGGCAAAATACATGAACTGATATTTCCCGAGAAGATATACAAAGGGTCAATAAACATTAAAAAGTTAGTCATTAGGGGCCAGGCACGGTGGCTCATGCCTGTAATCCCAGCACTTTGGGAGGCCAAGGTGGGCGGATCACGAAGTCAGGAGATCGAGACCATCTTGGCAAACACGGTGACACCCTGTCTCTACTAAAAATACAAAAAATTAGCCAGGCATGGTGGTGGGGGCCTGTAGTAACAGCTACTCGGGGGGCTGAGGCAGGAGAATGACGTGCACCCGGGAGGCAGAGCTTGCAGTGAGCCGAGATCGCGCCACTGCACTCCTGCCTGGGCGACAGAGCAAGACTGTTTCAAAAAAAAAAAAAAAAATAGTCATTAGGGAAGTAAACATTATAATCACAATGAAATACCACTATCAACCCACCAAAATGGGCCAATTTTTTTGAGAAAACAACCATGACAATACTGTAAGGGAGTGAAACAACTGGAACTTTCACATTCATAGCTGAGGGAAGACAAGATTTGAAAAACTGGCACTGTTTATTAAAGTTGAACATAACAAATATACATCCCTATATGAATACTTAACAGTAATTCAAACATATGTGCAGGAAAACATTTGAACCAAATGTCTATTGCAGCATTATTCACAATAGCCCCAAACTGGAAACAACTCAAATATCTTTTAACAGTAGAATGGATCAACTGATAGTGAATATTATATTATAAATGCATGTCACTTCTATATTCCTGTGTATTAGAAGTTTCATGGTAATAAAGTAAGAAAACAAACACCTTCTACCATGGATAAATTTTGCAAACATAATGTTGAGAGTAAGTAGTTTGACACAGAAGAACACAGTTTGTACAATCCTACTTATCCAGGCAAACTAATTTATGGTTTTAGGATTCAGGATAAGAGTTACATCTCCGGCGAGGAAGGAGAGAGTAGTGATTGGGAGAGGGCAGGAAAAGGGCTTATATTAAAAGCCCTTCCCAGTGCTATTATAAGCTTATAATATTTAATTTCTGAATCTGAGTGATAATTACCTGGGTGTGTTCAATTTTATGATAATTCATCAGCAATCTGTTTACAAATTGTGTACTTTATATTTTCAATATAGTTCAATAAAAACTTTCTAAACATACCATGGCAAATTGAACTTTTCTGGACACACACATTAAAAACTTTACTGTTTTCTTGATGAGTAGGACTATGTATTTGGAGAGAAGAAATCTAAGTTTTTACTTTATAACTTCTTTATTATTTATTTTTATCCATATATGTGTTTAGCATATATCGTTTGCATAATTGTTATCCATAGGTCCATTCAGCCTATATTGTTTGTATAATTTTTTGACATTAAAAAGTTAAAATTGGCCAGGTGCGGTGGCTCATGCCTTGAGTCCTAGCATTTTGGGAGGCTGAGGTGGGAGGATCACTTGAGCCCTGGAGTTCGAGACCAGCCTGAGCAACATGGCGAAATGCTGTCTCTAATTAAAAAAAAAAAAAAAAAGTTAAATCTGTGAAAAGATATCTAGGAAATCACTTGAATGTGATAGAACTTAACACTTAGATAGATCGAACTGATTGCCATTATTAAGTTTTCTTCTTAAGTTAATTGCCTTGCTGAAATTTACACAGTCAGTAATAAATATGATAATAATTGTATGACCCAATACATTTTTGATTAGAACCAGTTTCTGGATTCAGAGTCTACTTTTCATTTCACTACAATATAGAATTTTCCTATGATGCCACAGTATACCTAATTCTTTCGTAGTTGTGATTTTGTGGCCATAACTTAAGATCTTATTTACCAAAACACTGAAAAATTATGACTCTGGTCCTTATCCTGGAGGCAGAAAAATCATGGATTTTGGAATTAGAAAAATCTGAATTTATACTTGACTTAATCTGTTACTAGCTGTGTGATCTCACACAAATTTGTTAAACTCCTTGAGTTTCAGTTTCTTTATCTGTAAAATGAGGATACTGTCTTAGTCCATTTAGTATTGCTATAAAGGAATACCTGAGGCTGGGTAATTTATAAAGAAAAGAGGTTTATTTGGCTCATGGTTCTGCATGATGTACAAGAAGCATGATGCCAGCATCTGCTCCTGGTGAGGGCTTCAGGCTCATGGCAGAAGATGAAGGGAAACTGCTGCATGCAGAGATCATATGGTCAGAGCAGAAGCAAGAGAGGCAGGGTGGGAAGTGCCAGGTCACAACCAGCAACAGCTTTCACAGAAACCAACAGAGGAAGCACTCACTCTTCCCCTGCAACTCCACCTGAGAGAGGACATTAATCTATTCATGAGGAATTCAACCCATGACCCAAACACCTTACCCTAGGCCCTATCCCTAACATTGGAGATCAAATTTAAACATGAGATTTGGAGAGGTCAAGCAAACCAAACTATAGCAGTCATATAAGGGATATAATAAATAGATAGTAATCTTTGGAAGTCAATAGATCTTTTGGACTACAGCTAATATTTCATGATCTCTAATATGCAAATGTTTATTTTTATTTTAGGTTCATGAGAAAAAAACACTTCAATAAAAATTATTTTTCTCATGTCCTTATGATTTAAACTCAAGTTTCTTCTATAAAATTATCATAAAGTTTATAAATATCAGTAATTTTTATGGGTTCACTTTTATATTAAAATCACCCTATAGATATGAGGGATCTTAGAGCTAAATGAGGTAAAAAATAAAATATTTGTGACTTCCAACAAAGTCACAAATCTTTACAAGGTTTTTTTAGTAGATTATCATGATACTCTTTGGTGGTATACATAGTAATCCTCTATAGATTTTCGACTATTAAACTTTTGGTGAATGCCAGTAAAGCTGTAGCCTCAGGTAACCCTGACACAAATAACAACCACCAGAAGAAGGCAATGATGATTACAGCAAAGTGTACTTTTGAAGTTCCAGAATCCAACCAAGCCTATGTGTGTAGAAAAGGGGTTTCTGTGTAGCTAAATGTAAGTGTATTTAAAATTATATCTCTGTGAAAATATTTGAGGAAAATATATTGACTCTGTTGCTTTAATCCCAAAATTTGGTCTTAGAAAACTCATCATTCTTCATACGCTGAACTGAAAAAAAATTTAAATGCTCACAAAAATGTCAAGTACTCTTTCAATTTATCAGCTATCTCCTAATAAATGTTGGTTTGAACAGTCAATGAAGGATAAGGTTTCATGAAATAGTAAGATTTTAAAATTAATAATTGGAATTAATTCAATTAGGAAGGAATTAAGTATTTTTATAATGTGGTTCTTACAAATATGTTAATTTCACCATCTCAGTAGTAGATTTTGCTTTCATTAAATGAATTCTACCTAACATTTTAGGGAAAGGTAGAGGACAAAGAATTAATGTTTATCGCCCAAAGTTGTACAGGTGCTTTATGTGATTTATTGTCTAATACCAAAAGAAAATCTTACAGGTTAGAGATTATTTCCTTCACATTACAGATTAAGTAACAAAAATCCAAAGAGTTCAGGAAACTTGCCCAACATTCCAAAGATAGGTGTAGCAGAGATTCAAAGCCAATTCTCTCTCAGTCCATAGCCAGTGTTTTGTTAAAATGATTTGGTTGTATTCGATTGATTGTGTTTATTTTTATTTATCATTAGATTGTAAGCTTGTTCGTATTTATACATATATTGTTTGCTAATTTATATTAACAACAAGGGGATGAATATTTTAAAATTACATTTCACTTTATGCTTTTGCTAATTTTGTAGTTACAATGATTGTAAGTGTTATAATGTGGCAAAATTTTAAATGATTTATTTTCTAATAATTAAGGTCTTCTTCCTTGGGCAAAAAAATCAGATTCACATTTGTTAATGTAGGTTGTACCTTAACATTGTGCATTATAGAGACACATATATAGATGTCATTCAGAACAGACAACACTTCAAAAGGCTTTTGGATGGTCTAGAATCCTTTTGTATAGAGGCCTGAACCATATAAAAGCAACTGAAATCACACTACAATTCTAGAATTCCTAGCTGCTGTTTACTTTTGATGGTATATAGAAATGTCTCTCAATCCTTCCCGGAGTTTTAGAATTGTGTTTACTAAGCCAGAGGCTATAAATACTAGAAGTCACTGGAAACATTTTCCTTGGGTGAAGATAGTAGTTTTATCCTATTCTTCTTCTTGTCATTTGGGGATGATTTTAGTCTTTGGATGAGAAAAGCGACCAAGTGTAAAGAAGAAAATTCTCCAAGTGATTAGTACCATTTTCAAAGGGCCATCAAAACATTTCTTTCTTTTGAAATAATTTCCCCCAATTTTTGGAGTGGTTAGTTTATTCTCATGTGTCTCATACATTCAAGATTATTTGAAGATTTTGAGTTTTGCAATATTATTTTAGTTACTGGAACCATGTATTTTATAATACATCTTTTTTTTGTTTGTTTTTAAGAATGGAAGATTGTGGGAATAATATCTATCTCCTGCACTTACTCATTCTGCTTCCTTCTTCCTCTTTCTCTGAATTGCTCACACTCATCCTATAGAACTCAGCTGAAAAGTTACTTTCTGGGGCGGTGGCTTGTCTGATTTCCTAGACAAGACTAAGCTTCCTTTGTGTGTAGCCCTACTCACCCTATGTTTTTATTCTAAACATTTTTTATTTGTCAAATAATAAATGAATATAATCAATGGTTTTCCCACATAGCCTCTAAATTTTCTAAAGTTTTGTTTTTCAGGCTTGTTTTTATGTTGTTTTGCTTTTCTTAAAAGTAGACCGGCCAAGCATGGTGTGTCAAACCTACAATCCCAGCACTTTGGGAGGTCAAGGTGGGCGGATCACCTGAGGTCAGGAGTTTGAAACCAGCCTGGCCAACATGGTGAAACCCCATCTCTAAAAGTACAAAAATTAGCCAGGCGTGGTGGTAGATGCCTGTAATCCCAACTACTTGGGAGGCTGAGACACGAGAATTGCTTGAACCTGGGAAGCAGAGGTTGCAGTGAGCTGAGATCGCGCCATTGCACTCCAGCCTGGGCGACAGAGCGAGATTCAGTCTCAAAAATAATAAATAAATAAGTAAATAAGTAAATAAATAAATACATAAATAAATAAAGTAGACCATGGCCACCCAGATCCATTTCATTTATGGTACTGTTGAGCTGGGTCCTTAATTAAAATGAAGTTATGCTAAATGCAAAAATATACATATAAGTATGCATTAAACATAAAGAGGTATAATAATTTAAATCATCCTGTCACAACCTCACAGAAACATGTAGACCTCATTTGCCTTTAGCAAAAGTAGAGCCCTTTACCTTTCTTATCTTTCTTAAAATGCCACGCTCCTCAGGTTCAACATCAAAAGCAACCATCAGTCCATAGAGTGTACACTACAAAGTCTCAGTTGCTTTTGTAGTACTCGTTAAGCCTGAAAGACACTCTTAATTGCCTAAAATGTATGTAAACAACTATACATTAATGGGTTATGTGGATTATGTTACTACAGTTTAACTGGGCTATGTTCCAAAATATACAAACTTTGCATGTACATTTCCACAGTATAAAAATACTTTTCTGTTCGTCAGAGTAATTAGGAGATGGTAAAAATAAGTTGACAAATTATGTGAATTCACTACCGTAGACTTATGAATAAAAAGTTTATTTACAATGAAGGCTTGGAAGAGAGACCTGGTGAAAACTGGCCAAACATTGACTCGGGGTGGGGCTGCGGGAAGTGAAGAGGATGTAATTATAGACTGAAAATATTTGAAGGTACTGATGCCCAAGAAGAGAAAAAAATCCTCATATTTGATGTTTTCCTTTTTGGTTTTTATTCATTTATACACATTCAATTGTTATTTGTACACTCTTTATCCCATAATGCCAACATAAGGCTCTTAATATAGGAGACATCCGATTTTACTGTTTTACTGATGTGAAACAGTAAAATTGTATAGAATAGATGGTAGTAGCAGACTGAAGTGAGCAAAATAAAAACTTGTGTGTGTGTTTCTGTGTACACATACACACTGTTATAAAAGTGGATTCCTTGAAAGGTAGTGACAGCTGAGAAATAAAACCATGAAATACCTAAATAGTAGATTTTTTAACAGTTTGCAAATGGCAAGGAAGGCAAAGAGGTGAGTAATTGTACATTTTAGGTATGGTAAAAGTTGTGTTAATCTATAGCAGTGCTGACCAATGGAACTTTCCAGTGATGAAAATGTCTAAAGAGTAGTCCTAGATACCTGTGATTACTGAGCACTTGAATGTGTCAAGTGTAACTGAGAAACTGAATTTTAAATTTTTTATTTAATTTCAATTAAATGGGTAAAGGCTACCATATTGGACAGATCTATAGTCAGAAGCTTTCCCAAGGCTCACCAATCTTCTTTAAGTTTTGTTTATGGTTTTGATTTCAATCCCCCCACAAGTCTCAAGTAGTTTAGCTTCTAGATAGCAACATACAGGGACCATCTTGATCTCAGTAAAGAAATGTAGCCTGACTCTGTAAACATCTTATAGCTACATGATATAATCACATTTCTCTTGTTCATTAATTCTAAAAATATTTAGGGAATATAAACTATATGACAGAGAGGAGAGGGGTCAGCATTGGCCAAGTCCCTAAGAAGACAGTATTCTTAGTATGTTTAAGAAGCATCAAGGATGACTCCAAGGTTTTTAGACGAAGCAACTAGACGAATAAAATTCATCTAGTTTACTATGATGAGAAAGCCTGGAGGAGGACTAGTGTGTGGGCGGAAAAAAGCAAGAGTTTAGTTTTAGATAAGTTCCATTTAAAATATCCATTAGATATCCAAGTGCAAATGTTGAGTGACAGTGCAAGTTCTGGGCATAAGATATGAACCTGTCAATTATCATCACTAAGATGATATTTAAAACTGTGAGCCTGGATATAATTTCTTTGGGAGTGAGTATAGATATAGAGGAGGACTGGGTCACTATAACATATTGAGCCTGAGAATGTATGGCGGAATCAATAAAGAATTTGGGCCGGAGAAGCTGGCGAGCAACAGAGAATAAGTAGGGACTTAGAGGTCAAGTAAGCAGAGGGTATGTAATGGGAGGGAGTAGTTACCTACACAAGTGCTTCAGAGAAGTCAGGTAAGATGGAAGCTGAGAACTGGCCATTAGATGTGACTTGGAGGTCATTAGTCACCTTGGCAAATAAGGTAAGAAAAGATGACATGGTTCTTTTCCAGAAAAATCTTACTAGTAGGCAATCAAGCAGGCTGGTGGATTCTAGGGAATGGTGCAAAAGAGGTCTGTCCTTTCTCTCTTGGGATACCAAACAATTCTGAGTTCACCTTGGATGGCAGGAGGGAATTCCTCCTCCAAGGACGTCTCTTCCTCATCTCTTCCTCTTCTAAAATTTCCTAAGCCTCCTTAACCCTATGCTATCTCTGCAAGGTTTTACTGATTGCTTTGCTCTAGCCCTGGCTCAGTTCCTTTCATTTTTCCCTCCATGGGCCTAGGGAGGCTCTGGGGATGGAGTCCAACCTTTATATTAAAATCTACTATTTCTTTTTACAATGTCATATATTATTATAATTTGAAAATGTCTATCAGTCTCTATATTTTCCTGACAAAATAAAACCCCCTTTTGTTATTAGTTTGATTTTAAGTGGTGACTTGCACGTCTCAAACCCAGTAATTCCAGTTCCCCTTAGCCTGACCTTTTTTTTTTTTCTTTTTTGCTGTAGCATGTATTACCTTCCTGCATAATTGCTTGTTAATTGTATTCCAGTTCCCCTTAGCTTGATCCAGTTCCAGTAATTCCAATTCCCCTTAGCCTGATCTTTTTTTTTCTTTTTGCTATAGCATGTATTACCTTCCTGCATAATTGCTTGTTAATTGTATTCATTGATTATTAATTGTCTCTTCTGCTAGATATAGACCCCAAGTGGGCAGTTATTTATTTCTGTTGTTGCTCACTGGTACATCCTAACTCCTTAGTATATTGCGGAGCTTGTAGTAGGTGCTCAGGAAATTGTTGATGAAGAAATGAATGCTGTGGTCTCCAGGAGTGGATATGGGTTGTGCTATGTTACAGGAAGTGGATATGTGTAGCAGTGGAAGCATTATGCTGTCACAATTAATATATGGTTTTAATTGATGTGCAGATAATTCCTTTACCCTGATTAATTGCATCTGCTCCGAAAATTAAGTCCAGGCCGTTGGAGTAGAAGGCCTGGCTTATAATATTTTAATATATCTTGAAGGAGTTAAGGTTTTTCCTGATCCTCAGGAATATAAGGTATAGGAAGGGATGGTGATACAGAGAAACATTCTGGAAAACTAGTACAGGGGCTTGTTACATTGTTCAGATAAAACCAAGAGAAAACAAGATAAATGTAGACTTTTCTCAAATATCAAAGCCCAGAGAGAAGCCAGGCCTTCCTCAATTCAGGAATCAGTGAAAATCAGCCTGCTGGTAATTCTTTTTCCAATACTTTTTAATGATCCAACTAAGGAAAAAGCAGTGGGAAGATTGGTGGGAAATTCATAGCCAGACTGTAGTCACAGGCAGTTTGCAACTCTGGAAATACAGGGCTGGAATGGTGAAAGAGAGTTTGGCTCTGTCCACATAAGAAAAGAAGAATCTCCTGGTGACAAGGCAGTGGTGGGGTCTTGTCTGTATTCCTAAACTTCCTTGAAGTTTCCACCTGCTTCTCACTTTGTCCCTTTCTTTTGCCTACTTTTGGGTGGAATGAAGTGGTTTATCCTATTTTAGGTTACTAACTTTTGAGGTGTTTATCCTGAACAGTCTGAGTCTTGGTTAGCATTTCTACTTGGCTGAGATACACCCATCCACACTCCCTTAACTTGTTTCCCTGTCATTGCACACTGGAAACTGAAGCACCTGTAGTCATGCTGTAAAACAAATGTGATAATATGTGTGAAGCAGTGGTAAATAATAAAAACTCAAGATTCATGATATGAGTTATAAGAATATTTACTAAATTTATGTACTGATTTAATATTTCTTTACTCTTTTATATTTTCTTTTTTTATTTTGAAAATTTTTAACACTTGCAGAAGAGTTGCAAGCACATTACAAAAAAAATCCCCCGGGACAATTTATTTTTTTTATTTTTATATTTTTATTTTTTGAGGCGAAGTCTCACTTTGTCACCCAGGCTGGAGTGCAGTGGTACAATTTCAGCTCACTGCAAACTCTGCCTACTGGGTTCAAGAGATTCTCTTTCCTTGGTCTCCTGAGTAGCTGGTACCACAAGCATGAGCCACCATGCCCAGCTGATTTTTGTAATTTTAGTAGAGATGGGGTTTCGCCATGTTGGCCAGGCTGGTCTCAAACTCCTGACTTGAGGTGATCCACCTGCCTCGGCCTCCCAAAGTGCTGGGATTACCGTCCGGCCCCCATATACAATTTAATCTCATGAAAACAAGGGTATTCTTCCATATAAGCACAATACAACCATCAAAATCAGAAACTGATACCCTGCTACCATATAATACTCACATCCCATCCACATGTCATCAATTTTTCCAGCAATGTCCTTTAAAAAAGTATCTACTTCACACATTGCATTTAATTGTCAGTTCTTTTTTTTCCCTCAGTCTGGAACAGTTTCTACATATTCCCATGACTGTCATAATCTTAACAATTTGAGTATTTTAAAAAATGTTTCTCAATTCCAGTTTGTCTGAATCTCTGTGTTAACAATATTTTCTTATTTTGTGTATTCTTAATGCTCTGGCATCTGGGGCCTTACTGACTGGGCAGAAACTGCCTGTCTCAAAACTGGCCAATTCTTAGTCTGGCCAAACTACACTCCCTGAGAGAATGCGTTTCTTTCTTTCTTTTTTAAATTGTACTTTAAGTTCTGGGATACATGTGCAGAACGTGCAGGTTTGTTACACAAGTATACACGTGCCATGGTGGTTTGCTGCACCCATCAACCCGTCATCTACATTAGGTATTTCTCCTAACGCTATCCCCCCGCCAGCCCAACCCACTGACAGGCCCCAGTGTGTGACGTTCCGCTCCCTGTGTCCATGTGTTCTCATTGTTCAACTCCAACTTATGAGTGAGAACATGTGGTGTTTGGTTTTCTGTTCCTGTGTTAGTTTGCTGAGAATGATGGTCTCCAGCTTCATCCATGTCCCTGCAAAGGACATGAACTCATCCTTTTTTATGGCTGCATAGTATCCCATGGTGTATATGTGCCACATTTTTTTAATCCAGTCTATCATTGATGGGCATTTGGGTTGGTTCCAAGTCTTTGCTGTTGTGAACATACATGTGTATAAACATACATGTGCCTGTGTCTTTATAGTAGAATGATTCATAATCCTTTGGGTATATCCCCAGTAATGGGATTACTGGGTCAAATGGTATTTCTTGTTCTAGATCCTTGAGGAATGGCCACACTGTTTTCCACAATGGTTGAAGTAATTTACACTCCCACCAACAGTGTAAAAGCGTTCCTATTTCTCGGCATCCTCTCCAGCATCTGTTGTATCCTGACTTTTTAATGATTGCCGTTCTAACTGGCACAAGATAGTATCTCATTGTGGTTTTGATTTGCATTTCTCTAATGACCAGTGATGATGAGCATTTTTCATACGTTTGTTGGACACATAAATGTCTTCTTTGGAGAAGTGTCTGTTCATATCCTTCACCTACTTTTTGATGGGGTTGATTTTTTTTTCTTGTAAATTTGTTTAAGTTCTTCATAGATTCTGGATATTAGCCCTCTGGCAGATGGATAGATTGCAAAAATTTTTCTCCCATTCTGTAGGCTGGCTGTTCACTCTCATGATAGTTTCTTTTGCTGTGCAGAAGCTCTTTAGTTTAATTAGATACCATTTGTCAATTTTGGCTTTTGTTGCCATTGCTTTTGGTGTTTTAGTCATGAAGTCTTTGCCCATGCTGATGTCCTGAATGGTATTGCCTAGGTTTTCTTCTAGGATTTTTATGGTTTTAGGTCTTACATTTAAGTCTTTAATCCATCTTGAGCTAATTTTTGTATAAGGTGTTAAGAAGGGGTCCAGTTTCAGTTTTCTGCATATGGCTAGCCAGTTTTCCCAACACCATTTATTAAATAGGGTACCTTTTCCCATTGCTTGTTTTTGTCAGGTTTGTCAAAGATGAAATGGTTGCAGATGTGTGGCATTATTTCTGAGGCCTCTGTTCTGTTCCGTTGGTCTATATATGTATTTTTTTTGGTACCAGTGCCATGCTGTTTTGGTTACTGTAGCCTTGTAGTATAGTTTGAAGTGAGGTAGCGTGATACCTCCAACTTTGTTCTTTTTGCTTAGGATTCTCTTGACTATACAGACTCTTTTTTGGATTCATATGAAGTCTAGTTTTTTCTAATTCTGTGAAGAAAGTCAATGGTAGATTGATGGGGATAGCATTGAATCTATAAATTACTTTGGGCAGTATGGCTATTTTCACAATGCTATTTCTTCCTATCCATGAAGATGGAATGTTTTTTCATTTGTTTATGCCCTCTCTTATTTACTTGAGCAGTGGTTTGCAGTTCTCCTTGAAGAGGTCCTTCATGTCTCTTGTAAGTTGTATTCCTAGGTATTTTATCATCTTTGTAGCAATTGTGAATGGCAGTTCACGCATGATTTGGCTCTCGGTTTGTCTATTATTGGTGTATAGGAATGTTTGTGATTTTTGCATATTGGTTTTGTATCCCGAGACTTTGCTGAAATTGCTTTTCAGCTTAAGATTTTGGGCTGAGACAATGGGGTTTTCCAAATATACAATCATGTCATTGGCAAACAGAGACAATTTTATTTCCTCTCTTCCTATTTGAATACCCTTTACTTCTTTCTCTTGTCTGATTGCCCTGGCTAGAACTTCCAATACTGTGTTGAATAGGAGTGGAAAGAGAGGGCATCCTTGTCCTGTGCCAGTTTTCAAAGGGAATGCTTCCATCTTTTGCCCATTCAGTGTGATATTTTCTGTGGGTTCATAATAAGTAGCTCTTATTATTTTGAGATACATTCCATCAATACCTAGTTCATTGAGAGTTTTTAGCGTGAAGGGGTGTTGAATTTTATCAAAGGCCTTTTTTTCACCTATTGAGATAATCATGTGGTTTTTGTCATTGGTTCTGTTTATGTGATGGATTGCATTTATTGATAGGCCTATGTTGAACCAGTCTTGCACACCAGAGATGAAGCCGACTTGATTGTGGTGGATAGGCTTTTTGATGTGCTGCTGGATTCGGTTTGCCAGTATTTTGTTGAGGGTTTTCCCATAGATGTTCATCAGGGATATTGACCTGAAATTTTCTTTCTTTTTTTTTTTTTTGTGTGTCTCTGCCAGGTTTTTGGTGTCAGAATAATGTTGGCCTCATAAAATGAGTTAGGGAAGAGTCCCTCTTTTTCTATTGTTTGGAATAGTTTCAGAAGATATGGTACCAGCTCCTCTTTGTACCTCTGGTAGAATTCGGCTGTGAATCCATCTGGTCCTGGGCTTTTTTTGGTTGGTAGGCTATTAATTACTGCCTTAATTTCAGAACTTGTTATTGGTCTATTCAGGGATTCGACTTCTTCCTGATTTAGTCTTGGGAAGGTGTATGTGTTCAGGAATTTATCCATTTTTTCTAGATTTTCTAATTTATTTGTGTAGAGGTGTTTATAGTATTCTCTGATGGTAGTTTGTATTTCTGTGGGATCAGTGATGATATCCCCTTTATCATTTTTTATTGCATCTATTTGATTCTTCTCTCTTTTCTTCTTTGTTAGTCTGGCTAGCCGTCTATCTATTTTGTTAATGTTTTCAAAAAACCAGTTCCTAGATTCATTGATTTTTTGAAGGGTTTTTCATGTCTCTATCTCCTTCAGTTCTGCTCTGATCTTAGTTATTTCTTGTCTTCTGCTAGCCTTTGAATTAGTTTGCTCTTGCTTCTCTAGTTTTTTTAATTGTGATGTTATGGGTCGATTTTAGATCTTTCCTGCTTTCTCTTGTGGGCATTTAGTGCTATAAATTTCCCTCTTAACACTGCTTTAGCTGTCTAACAGAGATTCTGGTACATTGTGTGTTTGTTCTCATTGGTTTCAAAGAACTTATGTATTTCTGCCTTAATTTCATTATTTACCCAGTAGTCAGGAGCAGGTTGTTCAGTTTTCGGGTAATTGTGTGGTTTTGAGTGAGTTTCTTAATCCTGA
Organism: Papio anubis; assembly: GCF_008728515.1. Lineage (NCBI taxonomy): Eukaryota > Metazoa > Chordata > Mammalia > Primates > Cercopithecidae > Papio > Papio anubis. The sequence goes on along the minus strand of NC_044985.1, from coordinate 96,540,053 downwards.
GTTCTAATTTGATTGCACTATGGTCTGAGAGACTGTTTGTTATGATTTCCATTCTTTTGCATTTTCTGAGGAGTGTTTTACTTCCAATTATGTGGTCAATTTTAGAAGAAGTGCGATGTGGTGCTGAGAAGAATGTACATTCTGTTGATTTGGGGTGGAGAGTTTTGCAGATGTCTATTAAGTCAGCTTGGTCCAGAGCTGAGTTGACGTCCTGAATATCCTTGTTAATTTTCAGTGCCTTCAATCTAATATTGACAATGGGGTGTTAAAGTCCCCCACTATTATTGTGTGGGAGTCTAAGTCTCTTTGTAGATCTCTACAAACTTGCTTTATGAGTCTGGGTGCTCCTGTATTGGATGCATATATATTTAGGATAGTTAGCTCTTCTTGTTGCATTGATCCCTTTACCATTGTGTAATATCCTTCTTTGTTTTTTTCGATCTTTGTTAGTTTAAAGTCTGTTTTATCAGAGATTAGGATTGCAATTCCTGCTTTGTTTTGCTTTCCATTTGCTTGATAAATATTCCTCCATCCCTTTATTTTGAGCATATGTGTGTCTTTGCATGTGAGATGGGTTTCCTGAATACAGCACACTAATGGGTCTTGACTCTTTATCCAATGTGCCAGTCTGTGTCTTTTAATTAGGTGTTTAGCCCATTTACATTTAAGGTTAATATTGTTATGTGTGACTTTGATCCTGACATTATGATGTTAGCTCATTATTTTGCCTGTTAGTTGATGTAGCTTTTTCATAGTGTCAATGGTCTTTACGATTTCGTATGTTTTTGCAGTGGCTGGTACTGGTTTTTCCTTTCCATATTTAGTGCTTCCTTCAGGAGCTCTTGTAAGGTGGGCCTGGTGGTAACAAAATATCTCAGATTTGCTAGTCTGTAAAGGATTTTATTTCTTCTTCACTTGTGAACCTTAGTTTGGCTGGATATGAAATTCTGGATTGAAAATTATTTTCTTTAAGAATGTTTAATATTGTCCCCCACTCTCTTCTGGTTTATAGAGTTTCTGCAGAGTGATCCACTGTTAATCTGATGAGCTTCCCACAGGGTAACCCCACCTTTCTCTCTGGCTGCCCTTAACATTTTTTCCGTCATTTCAACCTTGGTAAATCTGAGGATTATGTGTTTTGGGGTTGCTCTTCTCCAGGAGTATCTTTGTGGTGTTCTCTGTATTTCCTGAATTTGAATGTTGGCCTGCCTTGCTAGGTTGGGGAAGTTCTCCTGGATAATATCCTGAAGAGTGTTTTCCAACTTGGTTCCATTGTCTCCGTCACTTTCACATACACCCATCAAACATAGGTTTGTTTGGTCTTTTCATATAGTCCCATATAGCTTGGAGGCTTTGTTCATTCCTTTTCATTCTTTTTTCTCTAATCTTGTCTTCAAGCTTTATTTCATTAAGTTGCTCTTTAATCCCTGATCTCCTTTCTTCCACTGATCAATTCAGCTATTGATACTTGTGTATGCTTCACGAAGTTCTCAGGCTGTGTTTTTCAGCTCCATCAGGTCATTTATGTTCTTCTCTAAACTGGTTATTCTAGTTAGCAATTCATCTAACCTCTTTTCAAGGTTCTTAGCTATTTTTCATTGGGTTACAACATGCTCCTTTAGCTTGGAGGAGTTTGTTATTACCCACCATCTGAAGCCTTCTTCTGTCAGTTCATGAAACTCATTCTCCATCCAGTTTTGTTCCCTTGCTGGCGATGAGTTGTGATCCTTTGGAGGAGAAAAGGCGTTCTGTTTTTTGGAATTTTCAGCATTTTGCGCTGGTTTTTCCCCATTTTCGTGGATTTATCTACCTTTAGTCTTTGATATTGGTGACCTTCAAATGGGGTTTCTGTGTGGACGTCCTTTATATTGATGTTGATGCTATTACTTTCTGTTTGTTAGTTTTCCTTCTAACAGTCAGGCCCCTCTGCTGCAGGTCTGTTGGAGTTTGCTGGAGGTCCACTCCAGACCCTGCTTGCCTGGATGACCCCAGTGGAGGCTGAAGAATAGCAATGATTGCTGCCTGTTCCTTCCTCTGGAAGCTTTGTTCCAGAGGGGCACCCACTAGATGCCAGCTGGAGCTCTCCTGTATGAGGGGTCTGTTGACCCCTATTGAGAGGTGTCTCCCAGTTAGGAGGCACGGGGGTCAGAGACCCACTTGAGGAGGCAGTCTATCCCTTAGCAGAGCTCGAGTGCTGTGCTGGGAGAGCCACTGCTCTCTTCAGATGCAGCAGGCAGGACCGTTTAAGTCTGCTGAAGCTGTGCCCACAGCCACGTTCCCTCATGTGCTCTGTCCCAGGGAGATGGGAGTTTTATCTATAAGCCCCTGACTGGGGCTGCTGCCTTTCTTTCAGAGATGCCCTGCCCAGAAAGGAGGAATCTAGAGAGCAAGAGAATGCATTTCATATGCAAATAAACCTATGCTGAGCACAGACCCTGAGCTACTTCCTCTCTCTGGCTCTTACATGCCAGGAAGCAATATTTCTTTGCAGGAATCATGCCAGGGCCAGGTATCGGAAAACTGGAGATACCACTATATCTCTGAGCCTACTGAAATTCTTCAAATTAGCCAATCCTAAACCTGCCTAGTCTGCCTTCCTTTGCCTTTTCCAAGGAAACTACAATAAAGGCTCCTACTTGTGCTTTTCCCTTGCTCTTTCTCCCTCTTGATCCACCCTGGTGTGGCCCTGCATGACAAGGTGTGCTCCTTCCTCTTGGGAACTGTAATAAACTGTGTATTCAATGATGATTTGTCTCTTAATCTGTTGGCCTCACCATACCTAAATACAGGTATACCACAGAGATATTGTGGATTTGGTCCAGACCACCACAATAAAGCAAATATCACAATAAAGCAACTCACATGATTTTTGTTTGTTTGTTTCCCAGTGCATATAAAAGTAATGTTTACACTGTACTGTAGTCTATTGTGTGATAGCATTATGTCTTTTTTAAAACGTACATACCTTAATTTAAAAATACATAATTGCTAAAAAATACTAATGACCATCTGAGCCTTTAGTTAATCCTAATCGTTTTGCTGATGAAGAATCTGGCCTTGATATGGATGGCTGCTGATGGATCAGGATGGTGGTTGCTGAAGGTTGGGGTGGCTGCAGCAATTTCTTAAAAGACGACAATGAAGTTTGCCATATCAATTGACTCGTAGCATCTGATGCTATTTGATACATTTTCACATCATATGAACTTCTTTCAAAATTGGAGCCATCTTATCAACCCCTGCTGCTGTTTTATCAACTAAGTTTATGAAATATTCTATATCTTTTCTTGTGATTTCAAGAATGTTCATAGCATCTTTACCAGTGGTAGATTTCGTCCCCCAAGAACCCACTGTATTACTCATCCATAAGAAGCAATTCACCATTCATTAATATTTTATTGTGAGATTACAGCAATTCAGTCACATCTTCAGGCACCACTTCTAATTCTAGGTCTCTTTTTGTGTCTGCCACATCTGCAGTTACTTCCTATATTAAAGTCTTGAACTTCTCAAAGTCATCCATGAAAGATGGGATCAACTTCTTTCAAACTCCTATTAATATTGATATTTTGATGTCCTCCCATGAATGAAGAATGTTCTCAATGGTTTCTAGACTGGTGAATCCTTTACAGAAGGTTCTCAATTTCCTTTGCCCAGATCCATCAGAGGAATCCCTGTGTATAGCAGCTCTAGTCTTATGAAATGTATTTCTTAAATAATGAGAGTTGAAAGTTGAAATTTGTCCTTGATCCCTGGGCTGCAGGCATGAAACAACATTAATCTGCTTGTACATCTCCATTATAGCTTTTGGGTAACCAAGTGCACTGTCAACAAGCAGTCATATTATTAAAGAAATCTGTTTTACTGAGCAATGAGTCTCAACAGCAGGCTCAAAATATTCAGTAAACCATGCTATAACCAGATGTGCTGTCATCCAGGTTTTGTTGTTCCATTTATGGATCACAGGCAGAGTAGATTTGGGATAATTTTTTTTTTTTTTTTTTTTTTGAGACGGAGTTTCACTCTTGTTACCCAGGCTGGAGTGCAATGGCACGATGATCTCGTCTCACTGCAACCTCTGCCTCCCGGGTTCAAGTGATTCTCCTGCCTCAGCCTCCCAAGTAGCTGGGATTACAGGTGCCTGCTGCCACACTCAGCTAATTTTTTGTATTTTTAGTAGAGATGGGGTTTCACCATGTTGACCAGGCAAGTCTTAAACTGCTGACCTCAGGTGATTCACCTGCCTCGGCCTCCCAAAGTGCTGGGATTACAGGTGTGAGCCACCATGCCCAGCCCAATTTTTTAAGTGCTTTAGCATTTTGGGGATGGTAAATGAGCATTGGCTTCACCTTCAAGTCACCAGCTACATTAGCCCCTGAGAGTCAGCCTTTCCTTTGAAGCTAGGCATTGACTTTTCCTCTATCTATGAAAGTCATAGATGGCATCTTCTTCCAACATAAGGCTCTTCCATCTACATTGAAAATCTGTCGTTTAGTGTAGTTGCCTTCATCAATAATCTTAGCTAGATCCTCTGGCTAACTTGCTTTAGGTTCTACATCAGTACTTGCTGATTTACCGTGTACTTTTATTTTATGGAGATGTATTTTTTTCCTTAAACCTCCAAAACTAGTCTCTGCTAGCTTCCAACTTTTCTTCTGCAACTTCCTCATCTCTCAGCTTTCCAAAGATTGGGAGACTCAGGGCCTTGCTTTGGATTAGGCTTTGGCTTAAGGAATGTTGTGGCTAATTTGAGGTTCTATCTACTTTCTCCATATCATCAATAAAGCTGATTTTTTGTTTTCTTGTCATTTGTGTGTTCCCTGTAGTGGCACTTTTAATTTCCTTCAAAACTTTTCCTTTGCATTCACAACTTCATTAACTAACATGAAAGGCCTAATTTTTGGCCTATGCTGGCTTTTGACATGACTTTCTCACAAAGCTTATTCATTTCTAGCTTTTAATTGAAAGTGAGACATGTGCGTCTCTTTTTTTCTACTTGAACATGAGAGGCCACTGTAGGGTTATTAATTGGCCCATAATTGGCACATATTTCAGTATTGTTGTGCCCCAAGGATAGGGAGACCTAAGGAGAGAGAGAGGGAAAAGGGAATGGCTGGTCAGTGGAGCGGTCAGAACACATAATATTTTCCAATGAAGTTTGCTGACTTGCAATTGCTGTGATGCCCCACAGCAATTACAATAATATATAAAGTCAAAGACCACTGATCACAGATGATCATAACGGATATAATAATAATAATGAATTTTTGAAATATTGCAAGAATTATCAAAATGTGACACAGTGACAGGAAGTGAGCACATGCTGTTGGAAAAAAGGCACCAAAAGAATTGCTAGAAGCAGGGTTGCCGCAAACCTTCAATTTGTAAAGCATTACGATATCTGCAAAGTGCAATAAAGCAAGGTGCAATTAAATGAGGTATGCCTGTAATTATGGAACTTAAATTTAAAAGCAGTCTTCTCATATTTAGATTCAGGTTATGCATTTGTCATAGGCATGTGACAGGAATAATACAGTTATTCTCATTGCATCTTATCAGTTGGGGCACAATTTTGATTTGTCCCATTATTGATGATGCTGACTTTGCTTGATTAAGTTGATGTCTTCCAATGTTCTCCACTGTGAAGTTATTTTTTTCTTATTTGTAATTGTTAAGTCTTTTGTGGGATAGTACAATGTAACTATGTAAATATTATGTTCCTCATCAAATTTTCAATTTCTTTCTTATTTATTGATATCAATATGGAATAAGTTTTCTATTTATTCAGTTATTTATTTTGATGCTCAAATTTCCAAGGATTGACTAGTGGGATCCCCTAAAACCAGTCCTTAGGCCTTTTTGACAAATCCTCATAGTTCTCTGAGCATTTTCTTACTTTTTGGCACAATAAGATATTCCAGGTTTATTTTATACTTTCCTTGGCCCAGTACTGATATCAACCATTTCTTCAAGGAGTCCTGCTTCTATGATCTGAGTGCTAGATGTACTCAATGCAATTGGGGTGTCACTACTCCAGACCCTCTCAGTAGATGAGCTAGGAAATATACCATGTGGTTATGCACACTTACCTATGTGTGTGTGTATGTATGTGTATATATGTAAATATGTATACATACATATATGTTTACATACATTTACATGTATACTTGTTTTTATTTCTACCTATGCATATACTAAAACCCAATAGCTCCGATTTTAATCTAACATTGCCACAGGGTTTTCTCTTGTTTTCTCATTTTCCATATTCGTAATTCTCTTCTCCTCCTGCTAGAAGCCTGATACCCATTATCTTTAATAAATTTACTTACCTGATCGATTTTCCTGTATGTCATTAGTCTCCTATGGCCAGTTATGCCCATCCCCCCTTGCATGCCTTTTGCACCATATTTGGTCTGTGATTCCCCATAGGTGCTGTTCCACATTAACGGCATTCCGTCTACTCAGATTTTGACACCACATGCCAGTCCATCGAGGTAATACATTTTGCTTTGCAATTTACACCTATGGGAACATTTTGTTTACCTTAAAATACTCTTAAATATTGACTGTGATTTTTAAGCATTAATTGATGTGTATCAAACCATACTAGAAATCTATGAAAACATGGTTTTCATTAGAGGGATAGTACATTAGAGGGATCAAGAATCACCACTAAAATTTTTTAGAATTAAAACAAAACTTACTTTCAAACCTCCACATTATTGGAGTTCAAGGAATTACCTTTGCTGGCTGAAGTAATGAAGAGCAGCACATGGCTTCACCGGGTTACATGCAATATGCATCAGAAATTATTTTATGGCAACTTATATCTTGGTTTTAGCACATAATAATCATATCCAATTCTGGTTAATCTATAAGCACTCTGGTAGGCCATAATGGAAACGTGGGAATGGTACTTTCCAAACCATGACAATGGATCAGGAAGACAGGGTTACTTCCTTAATGCAGCATGGTCAGGTTAGCGTGGGTGAAGAGTAACCATCTCAAATCTGATGATCATTGATCAGGAGATTGGCTACTAAGATTACTAGATATAGCTAGTTGTCTAACATCTGACAGACGTCTGTGACTCTCCGGGTCGCTTAGTACTTCATCTGTAAATTAAAACTGTTTATATTGGTTAGGATGCATGTGGCTGTAATGAGCAGACAACTCGGACTCATGTTAACCATACAGACAATTCCTTATCTACCATACCAAGAAGTTAGTGTTTTAAAGACATCATTAGGAGCTGGCGTGTGTGTGTGTGTGTGTGTGTGTGTTTTCCTTTCCCTACCATTCTCAAAATGTTTACACATCTACTAGTTCCTAGGCTAGCAGCCTTAATAACCATAAAATGGCAACAGCAGAACTAGATATCCTATCATGACATACAACATGCAATGGAATAAGGGGGACTTCCTCTGTTTCTGTAATGCTTATTATTATGGAGGAAGCATTTTCCCAAGACTGTAGCAGAATTTTTCTATTTTAATGGATAAAATTGTATTACACACCCATTTGGAAACCAATATGTAATGATTGCCTCCTACCAATCATTATTCACTTTGTAAATGGAGCTAAGTCTCGTACCCCTTAAAGTTGTGACTGGAAATAGGAGAGCAGATAACTCGGGAGAGAAAAGGTGGGAGGTTTTAAAAGGTGGTAACAATTGGGTAGGTGGCCACACCATGCCTCCTGATGTGTTGTATTATGCCAAAATCCTTTTCAACTTTCTTTCTTTTTAAATTCAGTTCTCCCACTTGGTGTTCTTATAATGTTCTCATGGGCAGGACCATGACTTTTTCTCCTAGTACTTAGCACTAAGATTAGATTCTTAGCACATATCCATTGAAATAATGAGCAAGTAACAATTTCTTAAATCATTGTCTCTTGTCTTTTTTGTCGTGGTGATGACTATTTACATTATCCTTAGCCGTGGCCTTATATGGTACATCTACCTACTCATTTCATATACTGATGGTAGGATGATAGATTTATTTTATTTCTGTATTTCAGTTGAATAAAACATGTGGACTTTTAAGCAATAAAAACTACCTTCCCTTATATACAGATTTCTTCTAGTTACTCAGGCCTAAATGTGGCATATGAGAGCACTTTGTTGACCATGCCTTGTATTTATCTTCCGCTGGATGTGGTGAGTAAGCCTTTGACAACATATAGCCAATATCCGCAGCAGTTGTGGGAGTCAATTTGGTTTGCATGTCTACCATTGCTTTCCACCCACTGGAAGAGTTCATGGATCAGTGTGGTTAAACACAGTGATATTATAGTGCAGAAGGAATTGACACATTCCCTCTCTGCTTAGTACTTAGAAAGTATCAAAAGTACTCAGGATGTATAACAACTAGTTTATAATTCTGAGAGTTGGGGAAAAGTCAATTCTTTAAGGTATTTACTTTTATTTATGTAAGAAGAATTTTATTAGGAACATCAGCTTCCAGGCATAACTAGAATAAATAAGGTTTTTAATTTGTTTGTTAATTGACAAACTGATTAAGGCTTTACAGAATCGCACATGAAGTGAAACTTAATTATATGGAATGTTAAAGTTGTTTGCTTCTATTTAAAAATAAAAGCTGAATAATATGATATTTTAAAATGTTCTAAAGGAAATTAACAAGATTATTTTCTTTATCTGCATGGATTTTAGAGTTTTGTACTTTGTATCAGAATACATAAAACCCTGTCCATTTCCTATACTTTAGGACACCTTGGGAAATCACTAAATGTCTCTGTGCTTCAGTTTAACTATTTTTAAAGTAGGAACCTGTGAGAAATTAATAATTATTAAACTAAATGTGTTTTGATAATAATTACAGAAGCAATTTTAGAAAAAAAGTTTCTGTTACATAGTGCTGTTCTAATAGAAAGATTTTGAATGGCATCAACATAATTTTTTAAAAAACCCTACTTGTCTCAAATGTCCCTGTATTTATGATTCCTATAGTTTAACAGGTTCTCAATCTGAAATTAGTGGAAACCTAGAGACATAGATGTGGCAAATCGTATTGAATGTTTGTGACTAGCAAAAATAAAGGCTAAATTTAACGGAAATTTTCTTGTGTTCATTTTACTTACTTCTCTGTAGCATTTGAACTATTGACAAATTCTTCTTTTTAAATAAACAGTTCTATTTTCTTTGCTTCTATGATTCCACTCCCTTTTGAGCTTCCTCTGACCTATATGATTGTTCTTTTTTAGCCACTTTCTCAATGTTTTCCTTTCTTTCATTACCTATAAATAACATTGGTTTCCACATAGTTAATCCTCTATATATCCTCTATATATCTCACTTGATACACTCTCTGAAGTTAATTTCACTTGCTCACCTTCTATAAACTATTGTTCTTCAACCGCTAGCTCTAAAATGAATCATTTCCCTGAGTTCCAGATAAATCTCTTTAGCTCTCCACCTGGGTGTTCCATCGGCATCTGAAAGTCAACATTTCTAAAAATCGATGTCTCTCTTAAACGCATTGCAATCAGACATTCTGCTTATATTTCTTGTTTCAGAAATTGGCACCACCATGGTCTTAGTTGTTCAAGCCAGACATTCTGGTACATTCTCAATTCCAATACCCTTTCTCAACTTTACAAACAATAAATCAACAAATTTCATTGATGGTGCTACCTTAATGTCACTCAAATCTATCTGTCCACTTTTCTCCAATTCCTTTGTCCCTATTTATTTGAGGCCTCTACTGTCTTTTCCTTTGATCAATATAAAGTACCTTCTAATTGATTGTTTTGCTCCTTTTTATCCTTTTGCTTCCATTGAGAGATATCTTTACAGAAAGAAATCTGATCATAACATTCTCTTATGCAAAAACACTTCAAAGTCATAGCATGAAACCTGAATAGAAATGATGTGTGGGGTACATCACATTCTGTCCCTACTTCCTTATTTAGTCTCTTTACTCTCATCTATTGCCACTCTCCACCTAATAGCCTCGGCTCCATTCAAACTGAATTACTTGGAGTTCCCTAAATATGTCATACTCTTTTTCTCCTCTAAGCTTTTGTGTAGGTTGCAACTGCCTAGAACATCTTACCACTTGTCTCTATCTGATGCAGTTTTATTTGCTGTTCAGGAGCCAGTTGAGACATCACCTTTTTGGGGAACCTAACTTAAACCTTTCCTCCTACTCCTAACCTAAGGCTTTGTTAGATGTGTCTTAGCACCCCGTATTTACTCTTTAGTAAATACTTATCCTACTGTGTGAATGAATGATTTAATTACCTTTTAGCTTATAACTCTATGCAGAAAATAATTATTTAATTAGTCTCATCTACTGCCTATGACATTTATGTATCTAGGTGTGACAACAACCACAAACCCAAAGGAACAAGTAAATTACACTCAGATCATATCAGACAGTATAAAATGACACACATTCATAGCAAAGGATATGCTTGTTCTATATTAATCTGATAAATGCTAAGTTATTAGTTAAAACAATTCCTTACTATAGTAGTAGTGAAAAACATTGCATTTTATTCACCTTGTGACTCTGGTGACTTATCAGAAATGTATCTTAAAGTTATATTCAAAAGTGCTTCGTTTTCCTTTTTAAAATTGGTTGCCAGCCTCAAACCACTTATTTTATTTTATTCCACTGTAGCAATTTCTTTTGTACTGCTCTACATATTCTCAAAGTAAAAATGTATCTTTTCCACTTTCTCCTATTTTGTTAGTCTTTGCTTCGGATAACTAAGGCTGAAATCAAGGTTTTCAACCATTAGAGTGAAATTGGGTGATTTCCCTTTTGCAGTAAGGAATTTACTACTTATTCAATATTTTCAAAAAATTCAGTTTTGATTCTAAGCATTTAAGGCAAGATGATTCGATTCTCTTTTAACACAGTTTTATTTTTTATTAACTCAATGATTTTTGCAAACGTTTAATTTGCTCTCTTTGGTATTGGGACAGTTGATTGTCTTATTGATTTTTTATTTCTTCTCTTCCGGTGGAAAGTGACTATTTCTCTCTTGGGGAGGCGTGTGTTCCAAATATTTATTGATGTAAAACAAACCACCCCATCTCAGTGGTGCAAACAATAATCATTTTACAGTCACAGATTACATGTTTCAGAAATCCAGGAAGGGTACAATGAGTGTCTTAATTCGTCCTGTGCTGCCATGATAGAGTACCACAAACTGGGTGATTTTTTTTTTTTTTTTTTTTTTTAAGAAATGTATTTGTCTCATGATTCTGAAGGCTGGGAAGTCTAAGATCAAGGGCCCACAGCTGGTAAGGGCCTTCTTGCTATGTCATAACATGGCAAAAGGGCAAGTGAGCATTGCAGACAGAAAGAGGAAATCAGGCCAAACTCATCCTTTTATCAGAAGCCCACTGCCAGGATAACTAAGCCACTCTAGAGATAATGGCATTAATCCATTCATGAGGGCAGAGGCCTCATGACCTAATCACCTCTTAAAGACCCTACCTTTCAGTACTGTTACAATTGTAATTAAATTTCAACATGAATTATGTAGGAGACAGTCAAACTGTAGCTATACGTACGGCTTGTTTGGGGCTTCAAGTGAGAAAATTCAGAGAAGATTCGATAGCTGGGGAATGGATTAATTTTTAGACTTCTTTACTCACATTTCTGGGGGTTGATGTTGACTATTTGGAGGACTTTAGCTGGTAGTGTTGGTAAGAATGAGATGACGTATCCCCAACGTGGGTTAGATTGGACCTCTTCACACTGTGGTGGCAGTATTCAAAGAAATAATGTTTCAAAAATACCAACCAACCAACTGACCAAAAAAACAAATAAACAAAAAACCAAGATGGAAATGCATGGCATTTTTATGATCCGATCATGCAAATCATTTCAACATACTCTTTTGGGGGATGTGCTCACAAATGTCAGCTGAAATTCAAAGGGAGGAGACTTAGACCTCCCCTTTAGGTGTCACATTGTAAGAAGAGCCTGTGAGATAAGGCCTATTGCAGTGGCCCTCTTTGGAAATTACAATGTCTCAGCATACATTCAATACAACATAGCTTCTGGAAAGGGCAAATGTATCATTGTGAAACTCTTTAATTTCAGACATTTAAAAAGCATTTCTAAAGTTTTTATTTAGGATGATAAAAGTAATAGGTATTCACTTTAAAAAGCTTGAAAAATACACAAAAGGAATACAGTAGAACTATTTGCCACAATTTACTTACTAACAATTTTCTAATGTCAATGAATTGTTTTCATTTGTCAGTTATTTTAGGTAATGTCATAATAAACATTTTTTCATAAATCATTGACTACTTCTTGATTTCCATAATATGTATTTCTAGAGGGTGCAATTACTACAACAACGGTGTTTATAATCATTGTACAGAAAAGCAACTCTCAACCACAGCCAGTATACGTTTTCATTAATAAATTGGTTAATAATTTGTTGGCAGCATATTATAGGTGTCTTAGCTTGCATATTTTATCAAATCTCAGAGTTATTGTTAAAGTACAGCCTTGAGAATAGGAATAGAATAGAGATACCTAATTACTATATAACTAAGTATTCCAGTAGATACCAGTGACTGCTATATGGGAAGATAGTATTGGTCTAAAGGAATAATTAAACATTAATTCTGAGCATAGAATACCTTAACTCAATTCTGGACTAACTGCAGCCAAAGAGCCATTTTTAAAAATACTATTTAGACCTTATTAATCATTGTAGAAAAATAATACACTAGTAGAAGCACCATAACTGTGTAAAAGTTTTAAAAGTTTTAGAATATTCTCTAAAAACTTTTCAATGTATTTTATAACTGTTACTTAAATTATGTCCTTATTATTACATTTGCCTAGATATCTTCTACTATTCCATATAATATGTTATAGAAGGCTTTACATTTTGAGAAAAAAAGAAATGGTTCATATACAGTACAGATACTTCCCGACTTCATGATAGTTTGGTTTATGGATTTTTCAAATTTATGATGGTAGAAGAGTCATATACATTCAGTAGAAATATCGTTTGAGTACTCATACAACTATTCTGTTTTTCACTGTCATTAATGTATTTAATAAGTTATGTGAGATGTTCAACATTTTATTCTAAAACAGGCTTTGTGTTTGATGTTTTTGCCCAACTGTAGGCTCATGTAAATGTTCTGAGCATGTTTAAGATAGGCTAGGCTAAGCAATGATATTCTCTAGGTTAGGTATATTAAATGCATTTTTAATGTAGGGTATTTTCAACTTATAATGTGTTTGTCAGGATGTAACCCAACTATAAATCAAGAAGCATCTATGCGCATAGTTCAACTTCAATTTTTTGGATTTGATAAATTATATAAGAAAAATATGAGGCAAAACTGCTCTAAAATTGTAAGTTATAAGAACAATTTTAATAATGCTGAAACTTCATTGGCTTACTCCTTACATATTTGAAAATATTCTGAAACCTATTTAATTAAAAATGTCTTATTGTAGGAAAAGTATTTTATGCTACTATAGCTACTGTATTATGGGTCAAATAAAAATCATTATCGAATTTAGGACATACTATGTGGATATAAGAATATGCTTTAATCTACCAAGTACCATTCCTAGAAAGAGTAATAAACAGTGCCCAGAGCTCCTTTGGTAGGTCATGTGCCCCTCCCCTCCACCCCATGTGCTGTAGTGATAGAAGTCCCAGATGAGGTGTCATAAGATCTAGGTCTTCACTATGTGACCTTGAGCAAGTCATTTAACCAGTTTAAATTTTTAGTTTCTTATCTGCAACATGAGGAAGGGGACCACAGTGATCTCAACCTTCTAAGGTTTTGTAATCATGGCTTGATTTGTAGTTTAATGAGAAAGCTGAAAGCTGACAATCCAGAATTCATTAAGAGATATTAATTGTATATGCACAGAGGAAGGTTATGAAACATTTGACCCACATTCTTCTGTAGCTTGTCTCAGAGGTTTCTACCTGAGAAGTGGTTTATGTAATCTTCTGATCATTCCACCCAATTAGCTATTTATGTGGCACTTAATACTAGTGCCTAGTTTCCTGACAAGGAAAGAAAAAAACGTATCACTTACATTAAGAAAAGTCAGGAAAATTCTAAAAAGATGCTTATTTGCACATACTTTTTGAATTCTTTACTGCTGTGTGCATGATACACTGAAAATTCAGTTCTATAACAGTAAAACTACAGCTGATATTTAGTGGATAAATCAAGTATCTTATCACTTCTATCTGAACTTAGAAACAGTTCTCTAGTTTCCTTGGAAGAACTGATGTTATGAATGACAAATTCTGTGCCTGCCTTTAGTCATTTATGATTCTTTAGGAAAAGGGAAAGGAAACAGGTAGAAAATTTAAGTCTCAAAAGAAATGCAAATAGAAATTGTTTTAAAACTGGGGATGGGGTATAAAACCTATTGAATTATCAATATATTTTTCTTTTTAAACGGAATTTTCTTATTTATGCGGCAAATTGTTAACACTTGCATTTGGCTTGTATAACAAAAATGTAGAAGAGATATTTTCAAACTGGTAAAATTTAGATACATAAATTGATCAGAAAATTTTGAAATTATTTGTGTATGTTAAGTACTAATATATACTTCTCATATATATATATATATATCTCTGTGGATATGTTGGTGTCATTTGGTGGAGGTATCACATAAAGTCCTCATATATCTTCTCATATATCTTCATATAAGGTATATACCCTTCATATGTTTTGTTATTTAAAATTAAAATGATTATACCTAATTTTTGGTATTTAATATTTTTCAGTGTGGGGGTTGGGCGCAGTGTTTCACACCTGTATTCCCAGCACTTTAGGAGACTGAGGTGGGCAGATCACTTGAGGCCAGGAGTTCGAGACCAGTCTGACCAACATGATGAAACCCAGTCTCTACTAAAAATACAAAAAGATTAGCCAGGCGTGGTGGTGCGTGCTTGTAATCCCAGCTACTCTGGAGGCTGAGGCAGGAGAATCGCTTGAACCTAGGAGATGGAGGTTGCAGTGATCTGAGAATACATCACTGCAATCCAGGCTGGGTTGCAGCCTGGAGTGGAGTGAGTGAGACTCCATCTCAAAGAAAGAAAAAGAAAATTCAGTGTAGGAAAGGAAGGAGGAACAAAAATTAGTAAAGGAATTATTTATTAATTTAAGTTTAATTAAAATTTTCTAGAAATATATTGTCAGCTTTCTGGCACCTAACTTTGAATCCAAGAGAAACCCTGTGGTCATAAAAGAGACATGTTCAGTTTATTACCTTCCTCCCTGTGACTGCTTGTACAAGCAGCATTACTAAGACAGATGCAAAATTTCATCTCTATATTGCTTTAAAAATTTTAACTGTTTTCAGAATTTTCCATAGCCTACAGTGAGTGTATCAAGTATTGTACTAAATAAGCATTGCAAGGTACTGAGCCATGACTAATTTATTACCTGTAGAAATGCCGTAACGCTTAATAAGGTGTTAATTGCATTCAGGTGACACAACTGTAGTTGGAAAGATAATTTGGTGCACCTTATCTGAGCTGCTGGAAGTGTGGAAAGCATTCAGGTTACACTGCAGTAGGAAGGGCAATTTCTTGCAGCTCATCAGCACTTGATAATGGACACTTAGCAGTCTAACTAGTAAATGCCAATTATCCTATCACCATTAATGAAAGCATTTCAATTAATAATAAGAGAAAATGGAAGTTTTGATTTTTAAGGTTTTGAGTTGCTCTCTTTTAAAAAGGCATTAGTGTGACTAACATGAATATAAATTGTTTATTAAATGCTTATTATCCCCATCAGAAAGTCATTTAGGAGCTTTATGAGATACCTACCCCGAACACCACCAGCATATTCAGATAGAAGATGAAAAACTCAGTGGATCATCCGCAGGGCTGCAAGTTTCCACAAATGAGGATATGAACTAGGGTTAATGTTTGTAACTGAAAAAACCGAGTGCAAGATCACAGTATTTTGAGTTGTTGTTAAAATCTACTGTCACACGTTAGTTTGATTTGTCATGGGTGTACCACAGACAGTTTGCTAAAACTTTACTCTCTGTGCAAATTTCAAATACTATTTCCTTAGGTGGGGCTCAGGATCACTCACATGTTTTACATGCTGAACTTATTCAAGATAACAAATGATTAGCATTTACAGTAGATCCATATGTTCTAAGCCAAAATAAGCCAATATGAAATTGAAAATGTTTACAGTTTTTCATATATATCTCGTACTTAAAATATTTTTTTTCTTTATGTTAGTTTTCACCTTTCTCTGGTATCTCCTTGAATTGCTTAGTAATCAGCATTCTGAATTCTTTATCTGGCAATACAGAGAGTCCTAGAAAATCATTGCAGGTTATTAGGCCCATGCTGGCTTTTTCTTTTTATTTCTCAAAGATCAGTCTCTGGAATAAAATTTATAGTTGATACTTGCATTTGCATTAGTTTCATTTTGGTTTTATATACACACAGATTGGCATAAATGCAATAGTTATCACATAAAAATAATAGCTGACATTTTTAAAGCACAAACTGTGGTCTAAATACTGTTTTTGTATAATGTGCATTATTTTATTTAATTCCCATAATAGTTCTATGAAGCAAGTACTAGTTTTAATCCCCATTTTCCAGATGAGGAAACCAGAGCTCACTATAGTAAGACTATTGTTACATGCCTAGTAAACAATGCTTACTGGTGACTGGAGTGAGGCCAGCTTAGACTTTTTTGATGTCTTAGGCTCAAGTATCATATAAATTGGGTGAATGAAACTTGAATGAAAGTTGTTTTATTCCAGAGTGGATGTCTATGAGGTATATTTTTCTTTTATGAAATCAGTTTAACTTGATTTTCTTTCTTTTTCTTTCCTCCTCCTCCTCCTCCTCCTCCTCCTCCTTCTTCTTCCTCTTTTTTGGCTTCTTAAATTGTAGAATGGAATTTGGCAAGATTGTAGAGGCCTTACAGAATTCGTACATGCACAAACCCCAATGGACTGTTTTGTGGCATAGATGCACCTGCCTATTGAAAGACCATAAAGTTTGGACCTTTTAAAAGTTATACCTCTTGGTGATGGTTAAGTTAACTAATTGGTACTAAAAGAAATTGTTAGGTGATAGCATAATTGGCAACATTGAAGTTGAAGCATGACTCCTTTAGCTTTTATTGATTTATTTGATTGATGCTGCATTATATGCTTGTGAGTCATCAACATGGTGCTCATAAAATATTATTTTAATAGTGAAAAAACTCCAGATAAAAAGGGAGTAATATGAGAAACAACAGGAAAACTTATTTATCTTCATTATATTTCACTATTTCATATTTTCTGCTTATGGATAATGTAGAAGTTTTGAAAAGAGTTGAAAAGGTTATTAAAATTTAGGGAATTTGAAAAGACAAATACATTTCTGAGTGAGACAATGTATGTTTTAGTGCAAATCAAATCTTTTCCCCTTTCAAGCCTTCCATGATTTTATGCATGTGACATCTAGCTTACATAGGCATTAGGAATCATCCAGAGAGAGAGAAAAAAAGCAATAAAAATTCAACAGACAGCCTCAGATGTGTAGAGAATAGGCTAGGAGGGAAGGTTAATGTGAGTAAGGGACACTGTGCTAGGATCTGAAGATGTAGTCCTTGTCCTTAGGAACTTTCCAAATAATTAATGAGTATACATAACACACACAAACACACACACACAAACACACATACACCACACACACACAAACTGCCACACAAGGAGGTAAAGAAGCCCCATTTGTGTAATATGAATAAACTGCTATAAGACTTCCTGGAAGAAGTAGTTAATTTGTGAGTGGGTGATGTGGAAATTTTTCGTGCAGAAAGTAATATTTGAGCTGGATCTTGCAATATGGGTAAGTTTTCGAGACATTCTAGGTAGAAGTAATGGAATTAGAAAAGGCATAATGGAAGCAGTGTGTAAGACTCATTAGACAGAGCAATGAGAGTTAATTAGGGCCTGGATCATGATTATGACAGTAGGAAATGGAGAAAATGAATTAAAGGGAAATTGTGAAAGAAGACTCACTAGATATCTCATGTCCGTGATGTGAATGTCCCCTGGTTTACAATGACTTTAGATTTGAATCCTCAGCCTGGAAAGTCCAAATAGCAATAATTTTACCAGTTTAACCAAAGGTAACCCCACTCAGGGAAACTGGTAACCAAACATGCACATACACACACACGAGAGAGAGAGAGAGAGAGAGAGAGAGAAAGAGAGAGAGAGAGAGGAGGCCAATTTATTTATTTATTTTGACAAACTGCAAGGAAAAATATAATAGGAAGTAAAGAAATTAAAGTTTGCTTAACTTTTACTATGACTGATGTATTTAAATACATAACAATTATCAGACTTCACCTCTTTGTGGGTTCAAAAAAATATCTTTTTTTTTCATTTCAAAACTGCCGTCTCAATCTTATCCCATACCTTAAGGATACTAAGACCTCAAACATTTGCTGTTTCTCCTCTTTTCTAGCTTTCTCTGGAAGAGGCCACGGTGTATTTAATGACTCATTTATCAGGTACCTTTATCTTGGTTTTCAATTGGATGGTCTTGGAGAGACTCTTGGGTTGCTGCTATGCAGTGAATTTACTCGAGCTATCACCTCCAGTTTCCCTGCACTATTGGCTTTGCCCAATTGGCTGCTGAGTTTGCTAAGCCATCATTTGGAGCTCCATTAGGCAATAATCCACTAGCTATCAGTGTATCAGTCTTGACTTACCTCTGCCCCTTTTATTCTACTATCAATGTCTGTATATTACTAAACCTTCATGGATGTCCTGGTCTGTACTCTATCCTCACTCCTGCTGTAGGAAAATGCTGTCTTTCTCTGTTTTATTACTGTCTGAGTGCTTTTCAGGCCTTATGGGTAAAGTTCTTTTTAGTTCTGTTAGCACTGTTCAATGTATACACACACACACACACACACACACACACACACACACACACAGATCGTTTTCCTCCCTGGGGTGCAGAGTCACTGTGTTGACCAAGATTAACACCAAACCATAGTAGTCCCCCCTTATCTGCAGCTTTGCTTCCCATAGTTGCAGTTATCCACAGTTAACTGTGGCCCAAAAATATTAGATGGAAAATTGAAGAAATAAACAATTGATAAGTGTTAAATTGCAGGCCGTTCTGAGTAGTGTGATGAAATCTCACACCATCCTGCTCTGTCCTGCACAGAACATGAATCACACTTGTCCAGTGTATCTTCTACCTGCCCATTAGTCACTTAGCTGCCATCTCAGTTATCAGATGGATTGTCGCCTTATTTTACTTAATAATAGCTCCAAAGTGCAAGAGTAGTGAGACTGGCAATTCAGATATGCCAAAGAAGAGCTGTCAAGTGCTTTCTTTAAGTGAAAAGGTGAAAGTGCTCGACTTAATAAAGAAAGAAAAAAAAAAACATATGCTGAGGTTGCTAAAATCTACAGATATATGGTAAGAATCAATTTTCCATCCTTGAAATTGTGAAGAAAGAAAAAGAAATAGTGCTAGTTTTGCTGCCACACATCAAATCCCAAGAGTTATGGCCATGGTGCATGATAAGTGCTCAGTTAGATGGAAAAGGCATGAAATTTTTGGCTGGAGACATGAACAGAAATGTGTTTCAATTGACGGTGGTTGGGTTTAGTACTATCTGCGGTTTCAGGCACTCACTGGGGGGCCTTGAACATATCCCCTGAAGATAATGTGGGATTACCAATCTCCTCTGACTCTTCAGCCTTGTTGCTGAGTCTAGATCTTCTGCCTGGACTCCTTTATCCACGGTGAATTATCTCCAAATGCCTAACCTTTATCCTTGCAATTTAGCTTCTGTTACATGCCCTAGATTTGTCACATACCTTTTAACTCGGTAGCAGCATGACCCACTTAGAAATTAACGTTAGACACTCTGATATCTCTGTAGAAGGGTGACCCACTTAGAAATTATCTTGCTTTTTTTTTTGTTTTCGTTTTGTACTGTTGTTGCTGTTGTTGTTTTTCCCCTGCTGTGGAGAGAAGACCTCCAATCTGTTCCTGGGACAGGGTTGCACATTTAGAAAGAATGAAGATTATCTAATATGGCAAGGTAAACAGAAATGTGTGTGTCTAAGATCTTAGTTCTTTCTATCCCTAGAGAAGACATTGAGGCTCTTTTGAGTTTCTGAAGGATACAATATTGAGATTCTGATAGAGGGCTAAAGACCATCACCCATAGAAAGAGGAAGAGTGGGGTAAGAAGGAAAGTAGAGTTATGCAGGATGGGAAACACACACTTGAGAAGACGAATACTGGTTTGGGGTCCTTCAGGGTAGAGGTCTGAATCTACTCTGGGTGAGTGGCGGCACTTAGACGAGAAAGGCTCTGTATGAACTGAAAGGATAGAGTGCCATGACCTGCAGCCTTGGGAGCCTGGACGTGAGGTGTGGATAGCCAAACTTGCCCCCGAGAAAGTATAGCTGCTGGTCAATCATCCTTCCATGAAGGACAAGGCGTGCCTGGGCAGGGCTTTTCTTGGACCCAGAGTTGCAGCTCTGAGCAGGGAGTGGAGAGCTATCATCCAATTCCTGCCATGTGTGGCAGCAAAGTGCAATGGCAGCTGAAGAGTGAGAGATGCCACATGCCTCCCTTCTTGAAAGTGGAAGTACCAGATGACCTTTTGGCACTGGGTAAGTCTCAGAATGCTTAAATGATCAAGAGTGGAAGGAGAAGGCAACTTGACTTTCTCTCAATCTGGTGGGTGAAGTTTTAAGCCAGTACAGATCAAATGTTAAACATAAAGACATGCGGGACTGCTTGCCTCTTGAGAGTATTCAACAGTGACCCCTCCGAGCCCCACAGAAATCACTGAATTGGCAAACAGATATGATGGAGATGTTGGTTGTGGTGAGGGTGCTTATATGTTTCTTCCACCACACATCTAGCATGTCCAACTCTTAGTGTCAACTCTTTCGTGATCCCTGATTGAATTCTCACAATATCCTGCAATAGATGGCGTTATCTTCATTTTTATCGATTCCTGTCTGTTATGCTAAGTGTATGTGGTAATAATTAGCAAAGAGTTAACTAATTCGAGGAGAGGTTTTCATAGTCTAAATTGCTAGTATAATAATCATGACAGATTAATGCATTTGTTGCTATCAGATAATGTCTGCCAAAATATTTAAAACATAAATGGTCACTCTCAAGCATCTTTTTCTATAACACTGTTGGGAAATTTTGGCAAATTTTTACTCTTTGATGCACATGTTTCTGTATTCTACCAACCTTCTACTTTACCAGTACTGTAAATAACTCAGATATTTGAGAAATCAAAGACTGTTTCTAGAATTACCTTTATCTTCATAACTAAATTTGGAGTATTGTTTGTGTGAACAACACATTTACATTAAATTTATTGGGCAGAGTAAAATTGAGGAAGACCCCTACATTTTTTTAAATTATACTTTAAGTTCTAGGGTACAGGTGCACAACATGCAGGTTTGTTACATATGTATACATGTGCCATGTTGGTGTGCTGCACCCATTAACTCGTCATTTACATTAGGTATATCTCCTAATGCCATCCCTCCCCCCTCCTCCCTCCCCACAATAAGACCCAGTGTGTGATACTCCCCTTCCTGTGTCCAAGTGATCTCATTGTTCAATTCCCACCTATAAGTGAGAACATGCGGTATTTGATTTTCTGTTCTTGTGATAGTTTGCTGAGAATGATGGTTTCCAGCTGCATCCATGTCCCTACAAAGGACACAAACTCATCCTTTTCTATGGCTGCATAGTATTGCATGGTGTGTACGTGCCACATTTTCTTAATCCAATCTGTCACTGATGGACATTTGGGTTGATTCCAAGTCTTTGCTATTGTGAATAGTGCCGCAATAAACATACGTGTGCATGTGTCTTTATAGCAGCATGATTTATAATCCTTTGGGTATATCCCCAGTAATGGGATGGCTGGGTCATATGGTATTTCTAGTTCTAGATCCTTGAGGAATCGCCATACTGTTTTCCACAATGGTTGAACTAGTTTACAATCCCACCAACAGTGTAAAAGTGTTCCTATTTCTCCACATCCTCTCCAGCACCTGTTGTTTCCTGACTTTTTAATGATTGCCATTCTAACTGGTGTGAGATGGTATCTCATTGTGGTTTTGATTTGCATTTCTCTGATGGTGAGTTATGATGAGCATTTTTTCATGTGTCTGTTGGCTGTATGAATGGAAGACCACTACATTTTGTGTTGACTTCCACTTCAAATTTATTTTGGGAGTTTTTCCTGACTGTCCCACTGAATTAATTCCCTTTATTCTGGCAAAATCATTTTGACGGCTCATGTCAGAGTGACTATATGTATGGTTCAACAATTAAAATAAATATAGAAGTCAGGAAAAAGGGCTGGTTTTTCAGGGAAAGTTCAATCTAGATATGTTGAAACTGAGATTCTGGTGGGACAGCCAGGTAGAATTACCTAGGAAGAATCAGGAAATGTTGAAGTAAGTACCTGTTCATTTAGGAGACATTCAATTAGAACTTTGAATTGAAGACTGCAGAATACAGCACAGCCACCGGGGAAGGGAATTAAAGGGAATAGAAACAGGCAGAGCATTTTAAAGTATATCTTGGGCAGTGGAAAGGTGGCACTCAGGCAGCATTGATTTTTTTCTCCCAGTTGGTTTGTTCTCTAACTCACTAGCCAAATTTCTGCAAGCACAGCAGCACCAGGAAAATGAAACTTGACAACCTTCACATTAAACAATTACTGCTTCTGGTAAATCAGTCGAACCACATGTCATGATTCCTGCCTGGGAGGAGCAATAATCTCAGTCAGAGAACAATTCAGAAGCCTGTTAGAGCAACATTGCCGCCTCATTTCCAGAACAACCCTGGCTCCAGATGACAAAATCCATGACCGAAACCGAAAAAGCCACATTATCTCATCCAAATTACCAGAGCAGGCCCTGCAGATGATTGAGAAGGAAGCGAGGAGGAGATCCTATGCAAGGAGAGCCCATAATGTATAATTTTCTAAATGATTATATGTTTTTGTTCCTTTTGGTAGAACTATGTTAAAATTCATAATGACATTATTAAATTTCACACACTCACATACACACAATTTATCAGGCAGTCTCAGAAAGAAATGTTACCAAAGGGACCTATCTGTCAACAAGACAGGACTTCCAAAGGATTCCCCTCATGAAAGGTGCCTTTCTATCATAACAACTAGGGAGAACTTGCAAGTGTTGCAATTTTCCTCAACAAGTTTTTAAAAGACTCCCTCTGTGTGTCACCCTTTATGGTTGATAGAGTCCATAACTATTTCATAACCTAAACTAAAACCTCAGTGCTCACATCAGAGTTACTATGTCACCAACCATAGAAGTCTTAAATTTATTGAGCAGAGTAAAATTAAGGAAGATTCCTACATTTTGTGTTGACTTCCACTTCAAATTTCTTTTGGGAGTCTTGATTTTCATAGAAATTTAAGACTTATTTACATTTTCTTTATTTTATTTTTTGTTTTTGAGAGTATATCCTCTGTCCCAGGAGTGAGTTAAGGAAATTCTCTTGAATTTCTTGCATGCCTGCCTAAGCTATAAAAACTTAGTTTTTCGGCCAGGCTCAGTGGCTCACGACTGCAATCCCAGCACTCTGGGAGGCTGAGGCTGGTGGATCACCTGAGGTGAGGAGTTCGAGACCAGCCTCGTCATCGTGGTGAAACCCCTTCTCTACTAAAAATACAAAAATTAGCTGGGCATGGTGGAAGGCGCCTGTAATCCCAGCTACTTGGGAGGCTGAGGTAGGAGAATCACTTGAACCTGGGAGGTGGAGGTTGCAGTGAGCTGAGATCGCATCATTGCACTGCAGCCTGGGGAACAAGAGTGAGACTTCCTCTCAAAAATAAATAAAAAATAAATAATAAAAATAAATAAAAACTTAGTTTTTCTGCATCACTTTGTAATGATTATTTCTTTGCTCACATTCTCTCAGGCAAACCATTTGTTCTACATTATCTTAAGTATATCCATGTCCTTTATTTGGCATGCATATTATCTGTAGTTTTCTCAATCAGGTTTAAGTTCTTTAAGAACTTAACAGATTGCCGGACATGGTGGCTCATGCCTGTAATCCCAGCACGTTGGGAGGCCGAGGCGGGCGGATAGCGAGGTCAGGAGATCGAGACCATCCTGGCTAACGCGGTGAAACCCCGTCTCTACTAAAAATACAAAACATTAGCCGGGCGAGGTGGCGGGCGCCTGTAGTTCCAGCTACTGGGGAGGCTGAGGCAGGAGAATGGCGTGAACCCGGGAGGCCGAGCTTGCAGTGAGCGGAGATCACGCAACTGCACTCCAGCCTGGGTGACAGAGCAAGGTTCCGTCTCGGAAAAAAAAAAAAATAATAATAATAATAAAGAAGAACTAACAGATTGAAGAATCTTCTTTTTTAAATAGACCTTATACTTTCTAGCTGTGTGCTAAGTCTGAGTAAAAGTTCACTAAAGGGTAGATTAAACTAAATCAAAACAGGCTTATAAGGCATATGCTTGATTGACCTGCATTCACATGATTATATTTTAAGCTAATAGTTGACCTAAAGTATATTTTTAATAAACGGCCTCATTACTCTAAATAAAAATCTGAAATGGTATAGGAATAGTCACTGTAGGATTAGAAAGAATCACACATGTAGTTGCCAACACATTAGACACTCTTGGTTTGTGTGTGTGTGCACGTGTGTGTGTGATAGTGACAATAACAATAAAACAAGATTGTTGTGACTGTTATTTACTTGCCTTATAGAAATAAAAATAACTATAGCAAAGAAAATATTATGAACCACTGAGTAAAAAACTAAATCAAATTTTTTAAAAAGAAGTGATAGGTAAAGTATTTTCTACAAGTATAGTGTTTGATTTGCATATAGGCAAAATTTCCAACTAGGTATTTTGTAATTAAGAACCTAGCCACACTTTCCTATTCATTTTAAAGTCAGGATTTCTTGACACAGTCAAATTACTAAAGCTTATTCTAACTTGATACAAAATAACCAATAACTTGGGTTGTATACAAGTCGAAATTATCTGCTAAGAAGAACATAATATAAAGCGGATACTTTCAAACTTCAGTATTGAACTATAAGATTGGTCTCAAGATGCTTCTGCAAAATGAAACTCTGGCAGACTTGTTAAATTTGTGCCTTTCTCAACACTTCTAAATTCATATGACTCCAAGACATGAAAAAAAGATTAGGGAAGGTTGTAAAGTCAATATTAAATCAAATAATCAATATCAAAGCCTGTCAGTATCTACACTAGACTCTTATTATTTGGCATCAAAACCTCTAATGAAGGTGAAAGAGAATTAAAATGTGAACTTGCTTTGGGAATTTCATCACAATAAATATTCTTGGAAATTGTCTCATTCTCTGGAAAAAAAAAAAAAAAGTTTGATTTTCCTCAATCACTTCTGATTAAGCCAGGAGTAAGGCAAGTCAGATTGAGGAGCTATTTGTTTTCAACTCACAGGTTACTCAAGTAAGGAGTGAAAGCTTGAAATGACTCAACAAAGCCCTTATTGCAGGTCTTTCATGTGAATACAGGTCTTCACATGCCATGAAATTTGACAGTCTATTTTCAACCTATCAGTTCCAGATATCTGAGTGCATGGGATAGTTGAATTGAGTAGAGGAGCTAGATCACTTAATAGATGGGTAATACTGTTATTACCCAGAGAGGCAGAATGATAGTCAACTTTTACAGATGGAAGGATAAGCTGCCATGGAATTTTAAAGGATTTCTTAAAATCTGTGGTATTGTAAGAAGTATAATGTGTTATTACAACAAATACATATGTATGTTTCCTTGTGGTGGTCATATTGTTACTTGTGTTTGTAAGAAATAGGCCTTTATATTTGAGGTTTTATAGAACCCTGAGCTAGGTCTCTGCACACCTCAAGTAAATAGTCACATATATTGTATGATTTTAAAAGGTGTAGGGAAGTTCCTCTCTTAAATATGTTTTTATAACCAAAGAGCTTTGTCTTTCACATAATTTCCTGAGATAATGTCCTAGAAATCATCTCTACCTTTTCCTTTTTCATTCTCCATGCTTCTTCCACACAACAACTTTGCCTAACCATCCCAATTATTACCACTTTCTGTTCTACCCCAGCCCTTGTTATGTCTTATACAAACTTTTTCTTTTATGATTCTTTCCATCCAACTTTCCTTCTTCTTGTCTTTTAAGAACCTGATGGTTGATCCATACAAAATACAATATGTAACATGTATTGAAGTCTAAAGCTTAATCCTATCATGAATGCCACCCAACCCAAGGAAAGAACAGTGATCTAATTCTAGGTCTGCACCATCCACCTATGTGCCCCTCTCCTAGCCTATACTCTCCTTCTCCCTAGAGGTAAGAACTCTCTTGAATGTTGTATTTGTTATTCCCTTGATCTTTTTTTAAAATTTAATGATATATAGTGTTTTCACGAGTCTTCCTGCTACTAGAGCTAATTATGCCATTTCTCTTCCCCAGTTCTTAACTGTCTTTGTGATAAATTGAAATACTTTGTATACGAGGTCATTCAGATTATTGCCCCCTTACCTATCTATTCTCAAATTCTGTCACTCTCCCTGAATGCAGAAAATATTCTATATACTTTTATTTCTACATACTTTTTTATATACTATATTTTGTATTTGGAATGTTCACTTAGTCACTTTACAAATTCTATTTAAAATGTGGATCAAACTTTATTTCTGTAAATCTGTTCTTTGTCCTCCCCACCTCTTCCTCTCTTCCAGGTCTTAAACTCAGGCAAAATTAATAAATTCTCCATTTTGTTCATATAGTGTTTTGTATATATCTTTGCTGTGCCTCTCATCATGCTGTAAATTGGTTACTTATTTAACATTTGCCTCATTAGTCAGAGTGAGGATTCCACCAAGACAGTGGTCAGTATGTGTGAAAGTGAAAAAAAGCTTGCTCAACTGAGGCTCATGAAGATTTTTATCATATATGTTATTTTATACATTTTATAATTTTAAGCTGGGCATTATGGCATGTGCCTATAGTCCCAGCTACTGAGGAGGCTGAGGTAAGAGGATTGCCTAAGATGAGAGGATCACTTGAGCCAAAGTGTTTGAGACCAACTTGGGCAATATTAGGAAGACCCTGACCCTAAGACAAAAAAAGTTTTCTAGCTTAGTTTTTACATACAGATCTAGGATGCAAGTGCTGGGCATAGTGGCTCATGCCTGTAATCCCAGCATTTTAGGAGGCCGAGGCAGGAAGATAGCTCAAAGCCCGGAGCTCAAAACCAGCCTGGGCAACAAAGCAAGACCCCTGTCTCTACCAAAAAATAAAAAAATAAAAAAATAAATCCAGGTGTGGTGCATACACCTGTCGTCTCATGTACTCAGGAGGCTGAGGCAGGAGGATCCCTTGAGCCCGAAAGTTCATAGCTGCAGTGAGCTACGATGGCACCACTGTACTCCAACCTGGATAACAGAGTGAGACCCTGCCTCTAAAAAAGTAAAAACATTAAAAACGTAGGATTTATTTAATTTTTGTTTATAATATGAGGTAAGAGTCCATGGGTTTTTCGTTTGTTTTCTAGACAGATATCCAGTTGTTGTATTTTACTGAAAAGACTTGGCTTTTCCTGTTGAATCTCTTTTGGACTTTTGCTTAAAATAAAATGACCAGGCTCCCGTATATATTGCATTATTATTTACAATAGCCAAGATAAGTGTCTTTCACTGGATGAATGAATAAAGACAATGTGGTGTAATCTACATAATGGAATAGCATCCAGTCTTTTAAAAAGAAGGAAATATTGTCATCTGTGACAACATGAATGAACCTGGATGACATCACATTAAGTGAAATAAGTCAGGAATAGAAAGACAAATACATCACGATCTCACTTACGTGTGTAGTCTAAAAACACTTGAACTGACAGAAGCACAGAAAAGACAAATGAAAGTTGTATATATTTATGGTGTACAACTTTTATTTATCAATTTAAGAATATTAGAATTTTTATCTAAAAAAGAAAAATAAAAAAAATAAAATGACTATATATGTGTGACTCGAATTCTGAAATTTCTGTCCCTTTTCCTATGTCTCATTTTTACTGCTACCAAACTGATTATGAAGCTTTAGAGTAAAACTTCAATCAGGTAGCTAATTATTTCAACTTTGTTCTTTTTAAGAAATTGCTTTGGCAACTCTAGGTTATTTGCATTTCCATATAACTTTCAGAATCAGCTTGTCAGTTTTGACAAAAAAACCTTTTGGAAATTTTCATCAGGATTGCATTGAATCTCTAGGTCAATTTGGAGCTAGGATACTCCTTTACAATTTAAGTGCTTCTGCAAATGGTAACAACAAACTATTGGCATCATAATGATTATGTGAATGAGAGAGATTTAGCAATAAAAGCAGAAAAAGGTCTAGCAAGGATTTCACCTACTGCCATATCGCCATAATTTCGCTTAGAGGTAGCCTCAATTAAACCTTGAATAAGATTTTTCTCTAAAATAAGAAAAATAAAAAACTTATCTATACCTAAGATCCCAGTTTATAATGAAATATGTTTTTGCAGTCTTTTTCCCCCTATTCTAAAGAAAAACCGCACAAGGTATCTTTTTACACAAAATACCTATGCTTGTTTTAAAAACTACTGTTTCAACGTGCAAACAGCCCAGTATTGAGAAATACAGGTTACTGGGTGTTGGGGAAGTACCGTCCACTTGGAACCTTGTCCTTTCTGCATACTTAAGCACCTACTGATGAGCAAAGGAAGGAAATGTTTTCATGATTTAGACAGTAATGCATCAGAAGAGTGAAAACCACTTTCAAAACTACTTCACTTGGAGAGGTATTTTGCCCCTAAAGAAGTTTTCAGAAAGCCTCAGAGGACAAATGCACAGAATTCTAGCTGCTTGAAATTTTTCTTTGACCTTTTAAGGGACTCATATTTTCCTCCATTTGCTTTTGTTTCTAAATCACTGAGTTATTTCTGTTGCTTTTTGGTGTTTACTATGTTCACATGGGCACTTCTTATTTTGAACAAAACTTTGTAACACTCTTAGAATATATTGAAAGTAGAAAAGTACTACTTAAAACTCTTATTAATAGAAGAATCCAGAATGTATTTTATCATGGAACTGAGATAATTGCTGAATGGAAAAGACAGTTTCCTACCCATTAAATATATAAAATTTAGATTCTATACCGAGAAGCATGGACTTTGTTTTTTAAGATTTACTCATTTTACTCTGTACTCTTGGAAACCTTCTTTTTGCCCTAGGAAGGGTACTTGGTTCTCATTCCAAAGATGAAGGAGACATAATTTGTAAAGTCTCCAGCTCTAACTGGAAGACAGGAATTCTACAAACACTGTCTCTCTGGACTGGTTTATATCCCTAATAATTCAAACATTATTTCCACAATTATTGTCACAATGTTTTCTGTTTTAACTGTGGTAGCAGTGCTAATGTATTCATTCAAGAAAATATTTTCTAGACTATGGAAGGTAAATTGATTCAGATGCTTAGAAAACTGTGGTTTTGTGTATTTGTTTGATTCTTGTGCAATTATCATCTATGAAATTCAAGAAAATCTGAGAGAATCAAAGATCAGTCCTCCTCCCCAGGCACTACCAAATTACTTAAGGCGATCTAAACTCAGATAAAAACAATTGAAGTTTTGTAACAAACTTCTAGAGGAGTTCCACAACCTCTTGTATTATATTTGTTTTGATCTTACTTACATATATTACATATACATGCTCCATACACATAAACACAGAGAGAGGGAGAAAGAGACCCTGATTTATTATGTTACTACTACTTTTTATAAAAGATCTAGCTACATTTTTACTTTCAGACTTGATTAATCATGCTCATTCATTAATATACTGAAATGACCCAGTGTCCAATGCATATCTTTTTCTGATTCTAGCATGGGAGGATACCAGGACATGAGGGATCAACAACTACAGCTATTGCCCTACTTGTGTCCTGTCTTCCCACAGTGTATGTCCCCTCCCTACAGCTCTCTGGAGCCTCTGGAGCTGTTAGGACCATGACTACCATTTCATATGTACTCTTGGGAAGGAAGAAAACTGTCACTGCTGAGTGCTTCCCACGTGCCAGGTGCTCTGTTAGGCACATAATAGATGTGAGTCAGTGTTTCCCCATGGTATGTGTACCCCTGGGGGTAAGCAAATAATTTTAGATAGGGTGATCACATCATTGATTGTCTAGACTGGGACATTTAGTGAGTCAAAAGAATGTTATTAATAATTACACCAGGACAACAGAAATAAACAACAGAAATAATCCCAATGGGATTCCCCTAGTTTTCAGAGATTCATATTTATCTTTTGTGATGCTTTCTATAAATGGTACGGGATAATGGTAATAATGATACAAAGTTTTCTTTTGAAATGTGTTTAAGGTAAAAATCATAGTAAATAAATAAAACTGGTCTTAGCTAGGCTTAATACAATTTGTGAAACATTATAAGAAATAAGAAATACTGAGGTTTGGGAAATGCTCCATTAATCTCAGCAAACCTGTGGGAAATGTTAGTGTCTTTTGTTTTTAGTTAATGTGGAGAGTGAAGCTAGAAGAGTTAAGAAATTTGCTCAAGATTATACAGACAATAAATAGGTGAACTGGTATTTAAACCCAGTACTATATGGTTTTTTCTTAGTAGGAGCTCTGAGTTTTATTTTTATTTTAACCAGGGTCTTAGATTTTCCCTGTTTCTCTTAAGTTGAGAAAAGGTAGAAAATTTCTGCTCCAGTTTAGGTAGACTCTGTGTAGTTTAGTATAGTTCAATGTCTTTTTGGCTGAGGCAGCTGGGACTTGGACCGGTCTTGGGTCTTATGGAATCTTCAGGCTCTCTGAGACCTTCCTCTGTTACAGCAGCCTCTCCAGTCTTCCCTAGTGTTCAGTTCCATTTAAAAGAAGATGCTTTTCTCTCTGGCCCACAGAGAGGCCTGTTTGGGGCCTTACATAATTTTGTTTAATGCTTCTGTTATCCAGAGGACATGTTATCTGATGGATGCCACTGATGGGTACCATAGACTGAATGTATATGTTCCCCTTTCTCCCCCAAATTCATATGTTGAAACTTGATCCCCAATGTGATGAAATTTGGTAGTGGAGTCTTTGGGAAGTGACTAGGTCATTAGAGTGGCACCTTCATGAAAAGGATTTATGTTCTTATAAAAGAGACCGCAGAGAAGTCCCCTGTCCCTTCTGACATGTGAGAAAACAGGAAAAAGCCATCTATGAACCAGGAAGCAGGCTCTCATCAGACACTGAAACTGTTAGCACCTCAATTTAGGACTTTCTAGCCTCTAGAACTGTGAGAAATAAATGTTTGTGGTTTATGAGCCACCCTGTCTATGGTATTTTTGCTATAGCAGCTCTAACAGACTAAGATAATGTATATCTTTCTGATCTATATGATTTGACCAAAGCATAAGCACTATTTGACCTTCGAAGTTGGTTTAATCATTTTTCTAAAACTTCACCTTTATCACACTCATTTTCAGCCAGTAGTCTCCAATCTTTGTGATCAAGTGCATTCTAATTCACTCAAAAGCAATTTTTAAAAATGCTTCCATATCCCAGCATTCTTCTAAAACTCAGGAAACTTCAGTAAACAAAACAGACAAAAAGATAGTCAGTGACAAACAGAAACTGAAAGACACTTGAACACAAAGCCCACAAATATGTATATATTTAGTAGACATGTACTCTTTTGAGTCTATACATTAAATATTAGTAATGTTTAATTCTTTTCTTAGGCAAATATATATAAATGTTACCTTTTTTTTTTCATCATTCATGTGGATGATCCTGCACATTCTTTGGGTAAGCGCATCCCAATTTGGGCACCATGTTTAAGTAACTCTCTGCAGAAACCAAGTAGCCTCAAGGTTGATATCATGTGTTCTTGAAATGTATATACCTGTATTAGTCTGTTCTCACACTGCTAATAAAGACATACCCAAGACTGGGTAATTTATAAAGAAAAAGAAGTTTAATGGACTCACAGTTCCACATGGCTGGGGAGACCTCACAATCATGGTGGAAGGTGAAGGAGGAGAAAGGGATGTCTTACATGGTGGCAGACAAGAGAGTTTGTGCAGGGGAAATCTTATTTATAAAACCATCAGATCTGGTGAGACTTATTCAGTATGACAAGAACAGTATGGGGGAAACCACCCCCAAGATTCAGTTATCTCCACCTGGCCCTGCCCTTGACACATAGGGATTATTACAATTCAAGGTGAGATATGGGAGGGGACACAGAGCCAAACTGTATCATTCTGCCCCTGGCTCCTCCCAAATCTCATGTCCTCACATTTCAAAAGTATATACCTTCACTCCATCTCTTCACTACAACCCAACTTTTCTTGTTTCAAAGGAACTGCCTTTTGGGTTTTCACTAGGTTCCTGTTTCCTACCTGAGGAATCTACTCTGGGAAGCAGATCACAAGTGACTGCGCAGTTCTGAGCTCCTAAAATGAGGAAACCTTTCCCAACTCAAGTTACTACTTGGTAACTTAAGTTACCAGTTCAACAGGTGATTTTATGGGGGCCAGGAGATTCATCATTCAATTATTACTCCTAGCTTTTCTCTGCTCATATAATACCCAAAGTGGTAGTCCAATCATTACATTTTATAAAAATAAATGTAATATGCAGTAAATATTAAAAGAAAACAGTGAAAGGGAATATAATTCTTATTTGCCATGCATATTTCAAATTGCAACGTGAAATAGATACATGAAACAGATGAGTCAACTTGTTCTTTGACAATCATTGCTAGTTATTCCACAACAGATTTTATCAATCATCTTTCAAGTGCAAGCCACTATGGGAAGAATCTTGTGGACTACAGAGTAGTCAGCCAGAATCCCTGTCTTTTGAATGAACTCTTTTATTCCAGTAGCTTTTTGAACTTAGCCTACACTCTAATAATAGCAACATTTCTAATTTTCAAACGTTCTTTTAGCTATTCTCTTTGCTCCTTCTGAGACGCTGAAAAGGCAATAACTGCTTTTATTTATTTATTTATTTATTTATTTTAAAAATGGATTGTCTATAAATACACCTGGTAATATGACTCACCAACCACCACGCCATCACACATAAAGAGGCAGAATTGTTTTGGGGCCACAGAAATCTGGTTTTGAGGGGGTGCTATCTGGTTTCACAGCCTTGACTCCCATCTCTCTCCATTGGAGTCTTTCAAGGACGTCTCTGAATGGCTTTGCACAATACAGTGAGATGCGGTTTTGTGCAGAACTTAGGGCAAGGGGGAAAAAAAAGAAAAGAGAAAGAAAGCTTCCCTCTAGTAAATTGGCAGAAAAACATTTCTAAAGGTTACACACCACCCACACATTCCTTTCAAATGATCAAAGTCTTACAAGAGGTCATGGAAGGAGAAAACAAGAGGAGAGAGGGAGCCTGAAATATATTTTTTAAGTGTTCTGTGTTGCAATTCTTGCTGAATAAGGAACAAATTAGGACTCTTGTTAATCTTTTGGAAAATTTTTGGATTGAAAGAAGCAAATATTAAATTGAATCAGTAAACTGGTATCTCTAGAATGAATGATGCCTATCCCTTTCTACATCTCATTCCAAATTCAACACTGTTTTTGTCCATCACATTTTTAAGTATTTTATTTATTTATTTATTTTTAGATTTAATTTTCGTAGTCCTCTATACTTTCTGGTTGCAGCAGAATGCACTAAACTAGTCATTTTCATATGCCAGTCCATCCCCAAATGGGAAATACTAGACATTTAAAAGAAATCTGTTTGGACATGATTTTCTTACCTATCAGTAGTTTCTAAACTCACACTTCGTCTTTCAAATTGGCCTTAGTTTTGTATGTATCTTGGGTCATTCTTTATAGCTTGGTTGTGGCTCTCTACTCATTTTCATCAGGTAGAGTAGAATGGTCCCTTGTCTATATTTTCATAGAAATATACACCTTGGTTAGAACTTATAAGTTTTGCTTGCTGGCCTCATACTGTTAGTGTAATCTGCTCAAGGGAAAAGACTGTTTTCCATGCATTTGCATCCCTAACTCCTAGCAAACTGTCTGATAGGTGATGGATAATCAATAAATATTTGTTGAAAGAATTAATAGATCTTTTTTAACTTGTAAAGCTCCAGGTATAAATCTGTGGTATTTCTTGACACTCTCTACCAGGTGCAAGTGGCTAGAGGCCAGAAATTTTTGTTGTTGTTGTTTAATCCCTCTTTGCCATTTGTTGCCCTACCTTCCTTTCCAGGTTCCCTGTTGCCTTGGTCCATACACAAACAGATTTCTATCACAATACGGAAGAAAAGATGTAAGAAAAACCTCTAGAAGGTACTTTAGGTTTTCAATGAAAGGAAATTTTACAACAGGTTTGTGCTTGATTCTAATAAATACTCTGATTACTTAATGCCTATGGTGACTTGCTCATCTCTAATATTGTGTGAGTGAAATTCTAGACATGACACTCTCTTCTCTTACTCTCCAGTTACAGGTTCTGTTAGCTGCTTTTTCCATTGACTTCTAACATCTAAGCGAGCTGCCCCTAACTCCATGTTTTTTATTTGAAGACTGCAGTACCTTTCCTTGACCTCTGGCTTTAAGATGTACCTTGGTTTTGAAAAGTATTTTACGTATGCCTTTTTCTGTCCTGAAATCTAGAATAAACTTAAGGCCAGTACTTGCTTTCTGGAGCATGGTCTGGTCAGAGTCCTCATGGCTGCTGTAAGCAATCTGAGATATCTGGAAGATCATGAATGCCTATACAGATCTCTTAATTTGACAACTCTCAACACAGCTCAAGTTGGATTTACTGAGTCCCCACTTTTTTCCTTTATTTTATTTGCTGTCCTCATCCTGTTAGTGTAATCTCCTCAAGGGGAAAGACTGTCTTCTACATCTTTGCATCCCTAACTCCTAGCAAACTGTCTGACAGGTAATGGATACTCAATAAATTACATGTTGAAATAATTAATAGATTTTGTTAAATTTGAAACTGAATTCAGTTGGAATACTATAGAATATTATCTTTTCCAAAATATTCTTAAGCAGATTTTTAAAAAAGAAATTACCAATTGTTTTATTAATTAAGTAAAGTTTAAAGATATATTCTTATCTGTCTACCATATATACACCTTTTTCTGTCTTTACAAAGATCATATATGATATGATTTGGCAGTGTCCCCACCTAAGTCTCATCTTGAATTGAAGCCCCCATAATCCCTGTGTGTCATGGGAGGGACAGGGTGGGAGGTAATTGAGTCATGGGGGTGGCTTTTCCTGTGCTGTTCTAGGGATAGTGAATAAGTCTCACGAGATCTGATGGTTTAATAAAGGGGAGTTCCCCTGCACATGCTCTCTTGTCTGCTACCATGTAAGACGTGCCTTTTCTCCTCCTTTGCCTTCTTCCATGATTGTGAGGCCTTCCCAGCCATGTGGAACTGTGAGTCCATTAAACCTATTTTTCTTTATAAATTACCCAGTCTCAGGAATTTCTTAATAGTAGTATGAAAATGGACTAATACAATATATATATGCAATCTTTTTATTGGTATGTAGACTTAAATAAGTAAAAAGGACATGTTTGGTGTCATGACATTGTTAACTGTAAATACTTTGGGAATAGATATTTATTATTTGGCTCAGAAAAATTGGTCAGCTCTGAGAATGCTGTGCAGTTCTGAGGGTGGCTGCCGATCACAATCACCTCTTCCCCTGGCCACAGGGGAGAGCTGTTATTCTGGCTGGGCCATACAGAGGATGCCATGGCAGTTGGTCCAGGCATAAATATGTGACCCAATCTGAGTTGCCTAGAGTCCTTCCCTGAACTTTGTCTAACCAGAACTAGAGGTGAAGACTTTCTGCTGTGGTTATAAGCTCTTGGGCCATAAGCTCTGAGCTGTAGACAGACATGTTCCATGTAGAGCTAAAATGAGAGATGAAGGCTGACACAGGGACCAAGGCATGTATGTAGGAGAGAATGTAGAAGGCACTCTGTTATCTCCAAGCTATGTGCTCCCAGTTTTGTCTGTGGTTTCATAAGCCTATGGATTCACTTTTCTTTTCCTTTTTCTTTTGTTTCAGTGTTCTTTTTTGTAGTTTCAAAAATTTCTACCATTGATGTGTCTTAATTTACAATAAGAAAGAAAAGATTCTTAAATTTATATATTCCTTTTTCTGAGCAAAATTCTCAGAAAAAAGGAATACATATTTACTATTTTATTCTCAACCTATATAAAATAATAAGCTCTATCTTTCAAGGAATTGTTTATGTTGTGTTCTGCTTTTTTAAGCTCAATTCCTTGTTTTAGACTCTGAGGTACAACTCGGTTTTTAACACACTCAAGGCTATTATATTCAGAAGTTTACTTGCTTCAGAAAGATTCTAGTTCTGCTTTGAAGAGTTCTGGTTCATGGAAGAAACATGATCATACTTATATTTCTGAGAAACCCTTTTGGATAACACCCACTCTACATACATTTTACACATGGAAGACTTTTTCCTACAAAGGTGGTTTCCAAAATGTCATCTCAGTATCTGTAAACATGGGAACCGCTCATCTTTATGGGTGTTGATGAAGTCTCTTGAACACATATGTAATTAGAGTTTAGTCTTTGGGTCAGACTAAGTTTGACAAACTTTTAATGACATATCAGTTTTAAACTCCCTGTGGACAATATACTCTTCAAATATCTCTTCGGAATGACTTAATTCTTATAGGATGACTCAATTTTATAGGACTGGTAATCAATAGTCCACTGAGTCCACATTCCTAAATTATCCTTCTTTGGTACTTGATATTGGTTTGTCCACATTTACCAACAGACTAACATAAATTTCTTATCTAATTTCTCAGCTAAACAAGTGTGGAGGCTGAATGCCTCTGGCATTGTCCATTCATCAGTCATACTCCTCTGGTGCAGAACTCCCAAAGACTGCCTGTGAAATTCTGGGTGTTTCACTACTGTCAATGCAAGTCACCTTTATATTGTACATAGACATAATTTAAAATATGATGGAATGAAAATTGCAGTCTGGTGGGGAAATTTCTCCTTTCTTTTACTGAAATATAGTTGCCTGCAGGGCACCAAGCAGGTTTACTAGGTAAATTTTTTGTGGGTATGTAGGTCTGAGGTGACATCTGACTGGCCTTCACCTCTGCTTATTCCTCCAGATTTTTAAAAATGCCTATATTAAGTTGCATATGTGGTACCATTCTTAGTAATGGTGGATAAAGATGGTAAAATCAAAAGGTATATTAAAAATTCTTACTTTAAAGTAGCTTCATACATTATTATTTATAAGGCTCATACTTTCTAGTTGTTTGGATTACAAGGTTCAAAAAAGAATATGCCTGAGTTAATGCTTCCAAATTGTTGATTACTTATACACCCCTACTTTCCAAAACAATTTTAGAAACGACATGGAAAATGCTACAAAAATGATTTAGCCAAGTAAATGATGATAAATAATTAAATGAGAAATTCACATAAAATAAGCTATGTTATTTGAGTCAATAATTTCCTAGGAGACATGGAAAAGAGGAAATCTAGTAGGTTCACATGATTTTCATGATCGATAAGGAAAAATGAAACGTTTTGTCAAGAGAGGCAATGGGAAAGTAGAGTGGACTCTTAGGACAGACAGAAGTGGGTTCTGATTTCTGTTCTGCCCATCACTCACAATTTACTTTGGGCAAATAGTAACTTCTCTGAGCTGTGCCACGCTTACCTGTAAGTTTGGTAAAAAAATAATAAATAAAACAAAAACAAAAACAAAAAACAGACAAAAAACTAAAAAAAAAAAAACTTACCTCCTGAGCATTTGGTGAGGAGTAAAATGAAACAAAAAGGTACGGCACATAGATATTTTCAGCAAACTTACTTATTTCCTGCCATTGTTCTAAACTCTAAGATAAATTATTGCAAAGGTTTTATACAATGATAAGTGACTAACATTTTAGTAGGCATGTTGTCATTAAGAAAAAAGAAGTAAGAGTACAATATCAGAGTAATTCTTTGTGATGTCATTTCTGTGGAGGAATTAGAGTAAGTCTAAGTTGCAACTCTGGTTATCTCGAAGGTAAAACTTTGAGATGGGATGGGAAGAAGTGTTTAGCATACACCTTAGACTATTCCTCACTAATATCAGTTGCATCATGTCAGCTTTTGATGGGCACTGACAGGTTGAGACCAGTCAGGTAAAGAAACTTTTCTTTTCAGTGAGATGAGTTTTACACAGAGTATTTGCTGATTTTGTTTTCATTGTACAAGTCTCATAATTGGTAAATATATGCAAATTAGACTGTTACCATGCACATAAACACCTTGATGTTTATGTTGTTCACTTGGTACTCCCATTGGTGTGAGAGGACTCAGCTTTGAGTCTCCAATGTGCATAAATAAGTCTCTTCATGTCCTTTGAGTCAGGCTGTGCATGCTGTTAGTGTTCATCATCAAGGTATCTGAAGATATTTGGTGCCTACCACTGCTACTCAAAGAGTGTGCCTTACCTAGTGTCTTCTACAGCTCCCAAAGCTGAAAATCCCTGAGATGTTAAAAACTTGCTATATTCTTTTCAGGTGTCATTGCAGATTCCTAGTGTGATCTGAACAGAAATAGGAAGAATGCTGTCTCTAGCAACAGGACTCAGGTCCAGGGCTGAGTCATACTATTTCACCAAATTCCACTGTTGCTTCCCTTCCCAAGTACACTGTCCCATTATTTCCATCTTGTATCCTTTCATACTTTCACTCCAACCCCAGAAACTAAGTTCATAACAACAAGCCATTTGGCCACCATGGTAGTGTTGGTAGTGGTGATGGGAGAACCATCCTGCCATATTCACTGAACCACTCAGTCGTAAGTCCAGCCAACACACCCTGCTATATCTCTAATGAATTGGCAAATTGTTCCAATCTACCAGTCTTGCAAAAATAATTTGATTTGTTAGGCCTCAGATAATTATGCTCTTGTGAAGTCTGAGATGGAGAGAAGTCTATGAACAGATATATAGAGGGATAAACAGTGGTACATCTTTAGGGAACAGAGCTCAGAACAGAACACATTGTGATTCTTTCCAGTCCACTCCTCTTCCTTCTCTCAAGATTGATGAATGGCGAGGTAAGAGGGGTCACAAAAGTGTTCCATAAAATCTAACGTAGTTTTGTGGAAGGGTGAGGTCAGTAATGCAATTCTGTACTGGAGATTGAAAAAGGAGAACTAGGAGGGCTTAAGGAGCCTATGAATCAACTGCAACAGATTAACCTGGAATGCTTCTTTAAAATGTGCATTAGTGGTCTTGGGCTTAGTCCTCCTAACCCATTATTTACTGAATCAGGACCTTTGGCATCTGTTTCAGTGTTTAGTGTGGGCACCTAGAATTCCCTGCTAGATGTTGAGTAATCCCCATCTCCAGAATTTGTGGATGTTGAGACAATGGACACATAGGTACCATGGAGATGAAGTGAAGTGTACATAGTAAATAGAAGACGGAGTCTAAAAGAAGAAAGCCTATAAATTTGGTCAAGAGGGAAACAAGAGCCAAAGAGAGAGAGTGGACTGGGCCCTTATAATAGCTATGAAGTGGGTTAGGGAAGAATTTGGAGCAAGGGCTAGGGATTTGCGAAATGTGAACTCCCCTCCAGCACCAAACAATGGTTGGCACATGTGGGCCCTCTAAATTTGGTTGCCCAAATATGGGGCAGGTAGGGAGGGTTGGGGATCTAAAAGCTGTCAAGTGTCAAACATTAAAAACAGGTCACTCCCTTTATTCTAACACAGATTATGCAGTTTAATAAACTTCTAAGGCAACTCCTTTGCATTTTTATATTTGAGAACCACTGGTTTGTGGGCTGCTCTGATGGATGTGAGCCTCTGGTTGTCTTAATTCCTCTGCTAGAAGAGAGGCTTTCATCTCCTGATTCCAAATTTGGTCCGCAATTGTTTGGGTCACCTAAAGGCACTCCAGAAAGGCAATCTGCTCTGACTTCTCACACTGTCAGGACTGTGCTGAGCCTCTGCAGTGAGTCTGGGCATTAGGGACAGCAAGGACTTTACATCAGATCTGCAGAAAAATCTGGTGGCCCAACTGGCCACTACGGAATGGGATTCTGAAAAGGGCAA
Source organism: Papio anubis (assembly GCF_008728515.1). NCBI lineage: Eukaryota > Metazoa > Chordata > Mammalia > Primates > Cercopithecidae > Papio > Papio anubis. Next base: position 96,499,844 of record NC_044985.1, on the reverse strand, counting down.
TGGTGACCACCATCTAATCACTTCCCTTTATTTTTTTATGCATGTCTGCACTTTGCTTTTCCAGTTCAGTGAAATGATTTAATAGGCAGCCCTGAAATAACTTTTTATTTGTCTTCCCAGTGACAAGGTCACCAGGATGTTTTATTTTCAGATTACCTTACCAGGAGTAAGTTTCCTGTCTGGCCCATTTCAGGTTTTTCTTTAAGATTTATACTTTTTCCTGGTAGATGTTTGTTCTACTGTGTTCTAGGGACTGCTTTTGGAGTGATACAAAGTAGCTCAGCTAGTGTTTAGGAATGGGCAGAATAGTTCTACCTAAAAGACAGGTAAGGATTCCTGACAGAAAGAAATATCCATGGCTAGAGAACAAAAGCATTTAGTGAATGCTTGGATAACTATGTTGTTACTTAGCAAGACTGCTAGCATTTTAAGTGTGCTTATATGCATTAAATTTTTGAAGTATTATTTGATATTTTACTTCAAACAGAAGAGAATAAGCCAGTTCGCAAATTCCTTGGATTAGTAAAATGGGCAAGGCACACTTTAAATACCAGGCCAATATCTGCAATCTAAATGGGTACACCATATTTTTCATTTGAGAAGCACCAAATTCAGCTAGTGGCACCTGTGATATGTTCCATTTGTGTTTCTCATTATGGCCCTTAACAAATCTCAGTATATTAACTGAACATTTACTATAGTAGCTGTTTTAAGTTGATACTTGTATTACCTTATTGAATACTTACCAAAAACCTGTGAAGTCGGTACAATTATTGCCTAATTTGATAAAGGAGGAGATCGAGAAGAAGAGAGCCTAAGTAACTTGTCATACAGCTAGTAAACAGTAGAGCTGAAAGTTGATAGAACCAGACAACCTGACTCCAGAGCTGGGCACATAAACATTGCAATGCATTACCTATAAGCAAGTCACTCTCTAGAATAATTTTTTAATAAGATTATTAGAGACCGGTGGTTGTTAGAAATCATCTAATTAGCTCCTGACAAGTCACAAGATAGTTCACATAATCCCAGAACTCATTTCACTTGACAATACGTAGTACTCAATGTCTGCTTCAGATAAAACTTACGAATAGCATGATGTCTGAGTATTATCTTCTTCCCCTGTGTTTTTTAGTTTTTGTAAAGTGATTTTGAATTGTGTTTTTCAGAGGCCCTATCATGGCAGGGGAAGGGGTTTGGAAGTGCATAACGGGGCTCCCCCAGCTTGAACATGAATGGTGTTTATACGCTCCACATCTTGGGCTTTCAAATAAACTCCTTGTTGAAAACAGGATTGTTTTACAAAAAAAAGAAAGGAAAGAAAAACAAAACAAAAAACGTTTGAAAAGCATTAGACTGAATGGTCTTCAAGAGTTGTTCTATGGGAAGCTCCTATGACTATAAATTAGCTTGAATTGATCATCTTGCCAATGCAGATGTTTTCACATCAATACAATCCAACAAATACTTGAGTGTCGAACCTGTGCAAGCACTGGGGTTTACACAGAAGGAAGGAATTTCATTTCAAGGATCAGAGAGTCTTCCTGGGGGATATGAGGTAGGTAGAAATAAGGTGAAAAACAAACAAACAAACAGAAAAACAGCTGATATAATGTGCCTTAAGCGAGATCTCCAGGAGGGTGTTTCGCAGCTTCTTCTTGTGTGGCACACTGGGAATAAAGGTTTACCTGGCATGTCCCCAACAACAAAACAACACCAAACATTTAAAGACGAAGTACACCAAAGGGAATGACATACTAAAGGCTCTAAGGATGAGAGAGGTGGTAGAGAAGTTCTGTTTGTGAAGGAGGAGTAAGGTTTTGACAGATGCAGGTGAGGAGAAGGATATTCCAGGCAAAGGGAATGGAAGAGCAGAGGCTCCAGCATTTGGAAGCAAGTGGAGTATCCAAGAGGGTTGATTGGCAAAGACACAAATGATGGTGAGCAGGTGAGGTAGGTAGGGGTAACTGTGTAGTAGGCAGGTATGTGATGGTTATGCTGGAGTTGGATTTCATCCTCTGCCATCAATAGGGGAAATTTTTTTTTTTGTTTGAGACAAAGTCTTGTTCTGTCACCCAGGCTAGAGTGCTGTGGCATGACCACAGCTCACTGCAGCCTCAAAATCCAGGACCCAAGCCAACCCCTGCCTCAACCTCCAGAGTAGCTGTGACTATAAGCATGTGCCGCCAAGCCCAGCTGTTTTTCCATCTTTATTTTTGTAGAGACAGAGTTTCAGTTTGTTGCCCAGGGATGGTCTTAAACTTCTGGCCTCAAGTGATCCTCCTGCCTTGGCCTCCCAATGTGCTGGGATTATAGGTGTAAGCTACCACACCCAGCCCAAGCAAAAAATTCTTTTTTGGGGATGGAGTTTCACTCTTGTTGCCCAGGCTGGAGTGCAATGGCGTGATCTCGGCTCACTGCAACCTCCACCTCCCAGGTTCAAGTGATTCTCCTAACTTAGCCTCCCAAGTAGCTGGGATTACAGGCATGTGCCACCACGCCCAGCTAATTTTCTGTATTTTTAGTAGAGACAGGGTTTCTCCATGTTGGTCTGGCTGGTTTCAAACACCCGACCTCAGGTGATCCACCCACCTTGGCCTCCCAAAGTGCTGGGATTATAGGCGTGAGCCACTGCACCGGGCCCAAAAAATTATTTTTTCTTTTCTTATGACTTTTTTTGTATTATATTTTAAGTTCTAGCATACATGTGCACAACAGGCAGTTTTGTTACATATGTATATATGTGCCATGTTGGTGTGCTGCATCCATTTACATTAGGTACATCTCCTAATACTATCCCTCCCCACTGCCCCCACCCTACGACAGACCCCAGTGTGTGATGTTCCCCTTTCTGTGTCCAAGTATTCTCTTAGTTCAGTTACCACCTATGAGTGAGAACATGCAGTGTTTGGTTTTCTGTCCTTGCAAGAGTTTGCTCAGAATAAATTACATTTGTGTTTTGGGAAAATAGATACTCTGACACTGTGAAGCGTAGATTAAGGAAAAAAAGATTGGAGAATGATAAACAAATTAGGACATTATTTAAATTGTCTGAATCAGAGAGAATAAAGCCTGGAACTGGGGAATGGCAATGTGCCTTTTTTGTTTGGAGAAGTCAGCTTTTGATGAGAAAGGTCAGGAAGATACTTCATCAATAATAAATAACTATAGATTTTTTTAACTTTCAATTATAAGATTGAGTTGAATGGGTAATTTGATGATGTGGGGGGAAATTGTCTCACAATTGCTCTCCATTTTCTAAGTATATCTGGTTGATAGGTAAATACCTTTAGCAACCTTTCATGCCTATTGCCATGGTTTGAATATTCCCTCCAAAACTCATGTTGCAAATTAGTTGCCACTGTGATGGTATTAAGAGAGAAAACTATTAAGAGGTGATTAGGCAAAGAGGGCTTTATCTTTGTAAATGAATTAATATTGTTTTGGGTGAGAATAGGTTATTCATCCCAGGAATTAGTTCCTGATAAAAAGGATGAATTTTGCCCTCATTTCTCTTTTTTCCTCTCCTGCCCTTCCTCCTTTTACCATGGCATGACGCAGCATGAAGACCCTTGCTAGATTTGGGCACCTCAACTTTGGACTTCTCAGCCTCCAGAACTGTATCTATAAATTACCCAGTCTGTGGCATTCTGTTATAGCAAACCCAAAACAGACCAAGTTACCTTTTATTGCCTTTGCATAAGGGAACCATTTATACATATAAGTGATTTTTCTTCTATCACAATCCACAGCTACCTAGACCTAACACTTATGACTGCTTTATAGGCATATCTGACAGTGATTCCTCAAGTCTATAATTAGCAGAGGAGATAAAATGAGTCTTTAAATATGAAACAGTTTGCCTTTTAAATTTTGCTACTTTTACAAATGAACTTTTTTTTTTTTTTTTTAACAATTGGCTTTTCCAATTAGATAAATATTTAACATGTGTCCAAAGGAGACTGACAGTGACCATTCTCTTTTAGTGGTAAGGACTTTAGGCTTTTCCCATTGCTTTAATCTCATTTTAACATTGACCTGGTGTATTAGTCAATTTTCACACTGCTATAAAGAAATACCTGAGACTGGGTAATTTAGAAAGGAAAGAGGTTTAATTGACTCACAGTTCTGCATGGCTGGGGAGACCTCAGGAAAGTTACAATCATCGCAGAAGGAGAAGGGGAAGCAAACTTGGACCTTCTCATATCGCAGCAGGAGTGAGTGAGAGCGTGAAGAGGAGCTGTCAGACACATAAAACCAGCAGATCTCGTGAGAACTCACCCACTATCATGAGAACAGCATGGGAGAACCGCCCCCATGATCCAATAACCTCCCACCAGGTTTCACCCTCAACATGTGGGGATAATGGGGATTACAATCCAAGAGGAGATTCAGGTGGGGACCCAGAGTCAAACCATATCTCCTAGTAAATTTTACTGAAAGCATTTTTGACACAAATCGTAGGTGTGGTGGTAATGGTGGTGGTGGTTGTTTTCAGGCAACATTTAGTCTAATTTTTAAGCTAATTTTAGTCAGTCAAAATTATAATTTGGAACAAATAGTGAAATGAATATAATTGAGTCCTCAGCACCATTTATATTGGTTGTATAACTAAAAAGAGAGCAATGGATAACATATATAAAAAATGGCAAAGCAGAGGAGAAATCAGGGGGTAGAACTATTGGTTTTTTCTTAGATTTCCTATTGTAAACATCTTTACAGAGCTTAGGAAAGGAGCTCTATGAAGTATGTGTGATGTGTTTGTAATAGCCCTTTTGTGTCTCCTTTAGAAACTCATTTTACAGTATTATTACTGAATTTCTATTTCTTTTTTTCTTTATGTTTTATAAAATATAAAACTATCCCTTTTTTAAGAGCCCAGACTGGTCTCAAACTTCTGACCTCAAGTGATCCTCCCACTGTGGCCTCATAATGTGCTGAGTTTACAGGCAGGTGTGAGCTACTGCCCCCAAACCAAGAAAAAATTTCTTAAATTAGACTTGTGTCAAGAGCATAGCTCTTAGCTCTTGACATTCCTCTTCAACAGTTCTTTGTTAATTTCCATGCTTCATGTTATTGTTTGTTTTTCTTTATGGAAAAAAAAAATACAACAAATGACTGATTCTATATGTAGCCACTTTTCCCCCCATTAATTCCAGAACCACATATGTGCAAAATCTGTTTGGCTGGTAAAGTGCAATGATACCTTATGTGAAAAAATGTTTTAAATTCTGAAAAGATTTTCTACAATTTATTAACTATTCTAAATCTCTGTTTCTTGTTGTTTTCTAGAAATAAATGTATCTATAAATTACCCAGTCTGTGGCATTCTGTTATAGCAACCCCAAAACAGACTAAGTTGCCTTTTATTGTCTTTGCATAGGGAAACCATTTATACATATACGTGATTTTTGTTCTATCACAATCCACAGCTACCTAGACCTAGCACTTAAGACTACTTTATAGGCATATCTGACAGTTCAATTGAAAAGTCAGCTTTACCATCTACAGCTAAACATATCCAAAATACTTTGTATTCATCCTCCAGAAAGAGCACCTCATTCCCAGTTTCCCTCAGCCACATTAATGGTAATTCATCTGTCCTTCATTCCGTATCTTTTCTTGTGTGGAACTTTTCTAAAGCACTCCTTTTATCCTGTTTCTCATTGCAACCATTGCCTATTTAATAATACCTTGTTATGCATCACTGTCGGATCAGTTTTCCCAAGGTATTCAGTGTTTGGGAGACAGAAGACAAAATGGTTTGGAGACAGCACTTATTGAAGTAGGCATAGCTTTATTGATGACTTTGGTGTAAGATTCTCTTCCAAGCAAGGGTATCTCCTGATACACTCTTCGGAGAAGAGAAGTGAGCTCATATCTACATTCACTGTCCATGTACACTGTCTTCGGTGTACCCTGTGTGTACATCGGGCTCACCTCTCCCCCATGCCAATGTCCTATTACTCCCCTCTGGCCTCTCTCTTTCTTGCTTGCTCTTTCTCATTCCTTCCTTCTTGAACATTGACTCTTAAACATTTTTATTGCCAGATAGCCAGTTCCTGGGCCCTGTCCAGAAAGCTGGAATCTGAAACATCCTTATAGGTTAACAACACATTCATGTAAAAAAAAAAAAAAAAAAAAAATCAGATGATAATTTGAATGGGAATCTTCCCCAGGTCCTTTGTTCCTCTGGGATACTTGTCAAACTAAATCAGTCTAATAAACATGAATCTCTGGAATTCCTGTGTTAAACATCTGCAGGGTTAGACAGGTATTAATATTTCCTTACTGAATGAGTGAATAGATGAGTGAGCAAATCAGTCTGTTGGAAGAGAGCCTCATCATTCTTTCTCTCACATTCTGTTTTTAAAACGTCACTGGAAAATAAGTGGCAGAAGTGAAGGAAAAAGTGGGTAGAGGGAGGGTCTAGCTTTTCTCCATTTGTTTTCCAGTGTGGCACTGTGTGTCAGATATAAAGAAATCCTGGTTTTTCAGGTCCCAGATTTTCTGTTCCTTAGACACAAAAAAGCTTCATTAATATTGTGTTCTGGCTTTCAAGAAGCCCAGTTTGGCATATGAAGGAGAAATAATAAGGTCTTATTTTAAGACTTCTGGCATCAATGCAAATAGAAAATCTTCGGTTGATAACAAAGATGAGTCAATTTAAGAAGGTGGAATAAGAAGTAAAACCTGTGTTCAAGTGTTGTTGTTTTTTTTTTCTTTTTGACCTGCTTCTTCTGCCAAAGGCAAGATGCCTGAAATCCCGATGACTATTAATTCTCACAGTGGTACAGGGCTTTGTGCTCTGAAAAGCATGTTCATACACAGTTCTCCTTTAATTCTTGTAATAACACTATGAGCCTTATCTCCTGCCACTCTCCCCCTCGATGTAGCCACTTAAGACTTCTTGCTGTTCTTGGACCACATCAAACTCCTCCTTGCCTTGAGGCCTCACACACATTATCCTCTGGCCTTGGAATGTTCTCCCCACCCTTTACCTTCTCACCCCCTTTGCTTACATGTCATTCCCTAATGGGGTGTTCTTTGACCTCCCAGATTAAGTTACATCTTTCTGTTATCCTTTTTAATTTGTTGCCCATACTTTTCTTTATGATGATTTCTGTAAGGTACTTACATCTTGTTTGCATATCCAGTTGTTTATCTTCCTCTCCAAAGACGAGTTGATGGGTGCAGCAGACCAACATGGCACAAGTATACATATGTAACAAACCTGCACGTTATGCACATGTACCCTACAACTTAAAGTATAATAATAATAAATAAATTTAAAAAAGAAAAAAAAAAAAAGAAATTATAAGCTGCCTGGAAATAGGGATTGTACCTAGCATAACATCCGCGACTGTGCTGGCACATAGTAAGTGCTCAATAAATATTGAATGGATTGTGGCAAAGCAATCATTTGAGTCCCTGCTTTACCACTGGGGAGAATGAGACTCAGATTGGTAATGTGATTTGCCCACTTCTCTCATAGGCATTATAAGTGGTAGAAATGGAAGAGAAAACCAGGACTTCTGTTTACAATTTAGTGACGAGGGGTCTTCTCTCATCCTTTCTTCAACTTCAGTCTCTGTTATCTCTCTGACATAGTTAGTAATTTGGACCAAATGTCCAGAGTAGAAGTGATCAGAAGTACTGGGGCAGACTCCAGCTTGCAGCTACTTTCTCATTTGCCGATAGTTAACTCAGTAGTGGATATGCTCTTTCCACAGACAAATTCCAGTTGGCATGGCATAGGTTTTAATGCACCAAACCAAGAAATTCCCACTGCTAAAGGCTGTTCACATACTGTAAAGAAGAGAGTCCAAGAATTTTTAAAAATACAATTTGAACTCCCAGAGCTTATTTGGGCAAAATTCCCAAGGATCACAAAGAGAGAATGGCTTGGATGATACCTGTAGAATACAATTTGTCTTGCTAGATCTATTTTTGTTTGTATACCTGGAATTACTTCAAAATACCAAATCATATTGGTTTTTACAATTTCCAAATTCTCATCTGTGGGTTTGTATTTTATTCATTAGTGGTTGCTAAGGGTGTGCATTTTTTTCTAAGTGTGAGCATTCTCCACGGCAGCTCTCAACAAATACCCTCCAGCTGAAAGTGGATGTGTCTGGCATTAAAATCACTAACATTCAGGATGAATCAGAGCCCTGTGTTTATGGGTAGATCACCTCATCTCTCATGCTGCCATTAATGACTTGCATTCCTGAGAGATGGAATAAGCCATCTGAATCAACAGAATCCTAGCGATTTCTGAGTGTTGGTGTGACCCTTTTGATGAACTTTCATAAGGTTTTTGTTAAATTAAATAACATAATTCTAATATTTCTTTAACTTTTAGCAAAAAGGTCTAAAAATGTCCTCTTTTTTAACTTTAGGGTTTTTTTTTTTTTTTTTTGGTCTTTTGATTTTTAATTTTATTTAAAAAAAATCTCAATCTGAGACTATTTACCTAACATCAGAAGCCTTAAATTTTCAAGATTTGTAGATATATACATATATATGTATATATATATATAGGTGAGGTTTTGGAAGTTTATCTGCTGAACTTTGGACTCTCAATTTACATTTTAATTATTAAAATACATATTAAGCAATTTTAGGTATTATAGAATTTTTAGATAATCTCAGTTTGGAACCTTAAAAATATGGGGCTTGCGATGAAATGTAAATAATAGGTAGGCTTCGCAAATGAGAAGGGAAGAGGGAGACCCAGGCTGGCACCATATGGCCTCAGCCATAGAAATGGGTTTTACTTGTTCAGGAGTCTAGGAGGAATTAACCTAGGCTGCAGCAAATCTGAGATTGGTTGAACAGGTAAAGTGGTGGCCAGATTATAAAATAACTTGCATAAGTGTTATTCATTTAAAAATATTAGGTTTGGCTGGGTGTGATGGCTCACACCTGTAATCCCAGCATTTTGGGAGGCCGAGGCGGGCTGATGATTTCAGGTCAGGAGTTCAAGACCAGCCCGGCCAGCATAGTGAAATCCCATCTCTATTTAAAACACAAACAAATTAGTTGGGCATGGTGGCACATGCCTGTAATCTCAGCTACTCGGGAGGCTGAGGCAGGAGAATCTCTTGAACCTAGGAGATGAAGGTGGTAGTGAGTCGAGATCGTGCCACTCACTACAGACTAGGCAACAAAGTAGGCTCCATCTCAAAGTAAATACATAAATAAACAAAATGAATAAAATAGATAAAAATAAAAATAAAATAAAATATTAGACAGGTGCAAAAGTAATCTCAGTTTTTGCTACCCACATAATATATATTATATTGGAATATAAATGTGTATACTTATGATTTACTTTGATGAACTGAGTATTGTTATTATAATTTAGTTTAGATATCTGTCTTAGGACATTATGAGATAATCTTTGTTCCTCATCCTAGGGTGACATATACCTAAAGGCCCCTGTGCCCTGTGGAGATGGTAGGAGGCATAGGTCTATAAATGAGTAATAGGAATATTTTGCAAAAATCTTCAAACAACACAAGCTCATGTAATGAGAGACTTGTGGATTCCATACAAAAAAAAAAAAAAAAATCCCTGGCATGAAACTTCCATAAAATGTAAGAGGCCACCCTGAGCAAGGAAAAGTCACTTGCCGTAGCCTTATTTCTGACCAGAGCTAAAAGAAAGAAAGTGAGGTAGCTGGATGTTTGGATACTGTGGATCCTGCACAGTCAGCTCATCCAATTCAAATCCTGGGGAGTTTAACAAGTTGGTGCCTAGTTGTCTTTGTGATGCTGGAAATAAATGTAGTGCCTGGTACTGAATTGGACTCAATATACTTATCAAATGGTTGCCTAAATGAAGACTTGATCTGGTGGCACTCTAAATCCTATTTGAATGTCTCAAATAGGCTTCCTTTCCCATTTGCATCAGCAGACCTTATGGACCTTCCTCATTCTTCTGAGGCCCTGGGCCTTACTATTTTGACACCCCTTCTTATTTCCTACTTCACTGAAGAGAGAGAGGTTGTCAGTTGGGATTTCTTTATAAGATTCTCATCCCTTTCTCCAACACCTCCACTGACAGACATATTTACATCTCAACTACCATGTTTCCTTTTCCTTTATTCGTGACAAATAACTCTTCTGGTGCTGTCACCTTTTGGGGACATACCTCTATCAATGGGTAATCCATGACAGTCTCTCCTTCCTGTATTTTCAAACTCAACAATCTTCCATTTAATTTAACCTTTATTAGGGATGAGAAACAAAAGCTGAGCAAATCAGTGTATATTCTAATATTCAAGTCAAAACTGTGCTCAGTCATATGAACATCTCCCTCACTGCCACTGTTGCCAGGATGTTATGGAAGAAAATAGCAGGGAGCGTTTACTTTAGATTTGTTTGTCAAGGACACTCTCTCTAAAGAGATGACTCTTAACTAAGACATGCCAAAAGAGGAGTCAGTCATGCAGAGAGAGGGGAATGGAAGAAACAGACTGAACAAAGGCTCTGAAGTAAGAAAGGTTTTCCCATCTGACAGCAACTCAAAGAATAAAATTGTGCCTGGAGCATAGCAGGGAGGTCAGAGTTATGAGAAGAGTTAGAGATTCATGCACTAAGCCATTTGGTCTAGGAGGTGGAGTCAGAGGGGAAGTCAGAGGCCAGACCATAGTAGGCATTGTAAGGAAAGTTAGGATTTTGGATTTTAGTCTAAGTAAAAGGATAGGATCCATTTTATGTTGTAAGAAAATTACTTTCACTGAAATACGGAGAGGATGTGGAGGACAGAGGGCAAGACTAGAAGTAGAACGACTTCTTGGAGACTGCTGATAACTCCAGGTGATAGATGATGGTGGTCGAGATGAAGGTGGAGCTGCATACAAGTGGACTCATTTAGGGACTAATTTTGCATCTGTGTCTCAAGAAGCTGAAGGAGGTCATACTGAATTATCTCATAGTCAACCTATGCATGGGTTATGGTACCATTAAACAGAAGTGCCAGAGAATATGAAAGAGAAAGAAAGAAAAATGGAGAATAATAGAAAAACATAGAGAATAAACCTTTGAAAATGTAGATGAAAATATTGTTTGGTCTATTGGTTCCAATTCCTCCTGCTACTCAAATGAGGTGAAGCCAAGGGAACTGCTACCTTCTGAGAGTTAAAGACAAGTGAAATGAAGTTCAGGATTACTTATTTTCTTCACAAGCATCCCATGTCATGGGACTTCTTTTCTTCTCCAGGCTACTCCAGCAAGCCTGTTCTCTTTGGAAATCTCCAGAGGAGGCAGAGTTGTCAGTGTCTATGGAAATCTACAACTCACACATTTGGGAATCTGACATGCCCTTCCAAGAACTCCCTCTTCTACTCCGTTCTATTTCACTGTGAGATCAGTTCCAGGAAAGCTGCCAGCAGTCATTCAGTTGGAGAAGAAGATGCAATCTCCATTCTTACAGGTCTCTAAAGCCCAGACACTAAAATTTTCCCTTTGGAGGCTGCTACTTCACTTGGTCTCTAACTATGATTGCTGCATTCTGTAGTAAGCTAATAACTTCTTCCATCATTCATGTCTCAGTTCCCTTTCTCATTCTTTCTTGCATGTTATTGATGGAGTAAGGGAGGAGAGGGCAGTAGTTGAATCAAGTAAGGACATTTGTGCTCTTTCCTAGTAAGGCTCCAGTGGAGGTACCTAGAATCCAAGTGCTCACAGCCAACTGCTTTCTTTAGAATGTGGGATACATAGAATGCATTGCCCTCAAATGTAGGTCTTTGTTAATTGCTGGACTGCAGGAAAATTTCCATACAACCTCCTCTTAGATTTGTTTTGTTTATTTGATTTTGTGACTGCCAAAGCTGACATCAAGAACTGGACAAGAGTTCAAAATTCTCTTGCTACCTTCATTGTCACTTGGGTATTTTATGACTTACAATTGGACTCTTACTGGGTCTTAATGTTTCATGTCTTCTGGCCATGAACATTAATTGGATGGTCCTCCGCAATTTTTCTTTGCTAATAGGTGACTGTTCATTCTTGGCTTTCTTTCTACAGATCTGTCACTTTCTCTGATGGTTCTGGGTACCATTGGTATGTATCAAGATATTTACGGCCAGTGACTACTTGCTTTAGGGATAGATATTGTTGTCACTTTCTTTCTCTTGTTCTTGTCCAGTTTTATAGAGTTTGTGATGCACAACTGGAATCATAGGTAGAGGGAAAGAACTGGTGAAGCAGGATAATAGAAAAATAGAAAGCTACAGGAAGTTTATCAGGAATGGGGCTTTTTGGAGAGATTTTGGACTTCAAATTGTGAAAGTCCCAAGGACATCTGTGTGGTACAGCAGACTTGGGGAGAAGAAAAGGAGGTTTGGTGAGACAGTGCTGTGGGTTATGAGTGGATTCACAATGATGGTTTCTAAGTGGTGAAGATAAATGTAGTGCTTTTGCAATTACTTTTTGATGCTGATCTTCAATTCTTGAAACTTAAGTTTGTCCTAGGCTACGCTATGTGACTTTCTGATTTTATTCTGGTTCTACAAAGAAAACAGAGCCTGATAATTTCAAAATATCCACTATTTCCTTATATTAAAATAGGAGAGACTTGGAATCAATGACCTTGTGCTTAGTAGAGCAACTGAATGAGGTTTTAAATCTGCAGATATAGATTATGATAGGCTTTCCCCACCCCATTCCCCCCAACCCAAAAGAGGGCAGGAAGCAAAAGATAAATTATTTGGCATAAGAAAGTAAAAGAAATAGGGAGGCAGAGGCAAATAGTAAGAAAAGGGGGAAGGGTTCAGAGAGCCAAAGAGAAGAGGACAATGAGCAAGGAAGGAAGGTGGACAAAGTCAGAAAGAAATGTCTCTACCCTTAGAGTATAACTGATGAAATTTTAGCACAATGTTGTATAATATTATGTTGTAAGATAGTATCTTACTTGCTGCACTCTAATTATCTTTGTTATTCCAAATCATTAGAAAATTTGCTTACTGATAACAGCACTTTGTAAATAGTACTTTGGAGGAATTAAGGTACAGAGGCACATGGGGAAAGCTGCAAAGGAAGGAGACAGAAGACACAGAAGACAGGGAGCAGAGAGAACACTGATAATTCAGTGAAAGAAAAAGAAAAAAAAAAAGAAATCCAGACCAGGATATAATGAACACTCCACCCATCTTTGTGTATTTGGGGGTGGAGTATAGGCAGGCTGAATTTCCCACGGAATCTGAGACAGGTAGTCATACATTCTATTTAAATATTAAAGGAAATGGTGATATCAGAAGACCAGAGATCTTAGGAACACCCAGGTGGTGAGAACATGAGGTTCATAAATATATGACTTTAACTCAAAGATAAAACCTTGGCTTTTGATGCTGAAAAACTACTAATTTTGTAGTAGTTTCAAAATTGTCATGTACAAATAAGGGATATTCACTAGCAGTGTTTCCAGTATATTTGCTTTCTATCGTAACCTATCAGTGTTCGAGACAGCTTAGAATAGCAGCAATCTTTGGTCTATGGGCAAAGCTGATTACTCATAAGGGGGGAAAAGTCCTATATCAGGAGGTGGATTGTGATACGTGGTTTTTTTGGGATTAAAACTTAGAGTAAAACGGACTTATTTTCCATAATTCAGTAATTTAAGGGACTAATGTTTCAAAGAAGAGATTGGAAAACAATTAGTAGCTAGTTCATTATGCATGGGGTTCCATGTGGAGTTAGAGTCACAAACTTGTAGAGCTAGGAAGAACTTCTGTGACTTTGGCAATGACTTCTAGTGACCCAGCCAATATCCATTCTCTTCTTTTGCCTTACTAACATAAGCTGGTTTTATTCATGGCGGGAGCAACCCTCTTAAAAGAGTGTATTGCCTAGCCTTCCCTTCCTCATAGGTACGACTAAGGAATCATAACTACAATTCATTGGGAAGGGCTTTGGAGGTGATTTAAAGGGTAGTGCCTCCTTTCTGCCCGGGATAAAGATGTGCTGGTCAGAATCTCAGGAAGTATATTATAGCCATGAAGATCCAGGCCACACAAGAAGGGTGATGAAGCAGAATAATAAGGCCCGTGAAACACCAGTAACATTGTAAAATGATAATACTTGCACTAGACTACTTTTACCTGGGAGAAAATAAATCTCTGTTTCGGTTACTTCTTTGATATTAACAATTGAACACAATCCCTAATTGATGTGGTGATTATTTCGTAAGGCTCCTGCATTTTTCATCGAAGGAGGCACAGAGAAGTCAGCTCAGACCCTCTTCAATGTTGTTCTTGTTACATTATGTGCATCCAATATGAAATGATAACATAATTCATTATAACATAAAATGTTATAGGCAGTTCTCTCTTTGAGACATGTTTGTCAACTGAAGACAACACTTCACATTAAAAACAGTCAATCCAAAATCTCATAGAATTTTCAATTTATAATTACGAAATGGAAAGCATAGATCAAGTATATTCTCCTGGATTTAAATTATGAATATGGAATCTCATTTGTTTCATTCTTTTATTCATTGATTATCAATTTCTATTACTATGGTTCAGGTATGGCTCTTATTTCCTTGGATAAATGTAACAGCCTCTTGGCTTTAAACTTGTCCCTGCCGATTCACTCTATATACCTTCTATAAATTAATTTACACCGAAATATATGTTCCCGTTTGTTTAGAAACTTTCAATAACACCCCATTATTGACTGATTAAAATTCAGACTCTTAAGCCCAGAAATTCTTGAATTTTCTATAGACTACTCTGACTTGTATACCTTCAAATCTTTGCTCAGACTCTCCCTTTTACCTGTTATTTACCTCTCAGTTCCACCTGTTTCTCAAAGTTCAGCTCCATAACCAACCCAAAGCCAAGTCTCCTTTCTTTGAACCAGGTGATTAAGGCACTTACCATATTTAGCCATTTAGCTCCTGGAGGTCAATTCATTTGGCACCACCTTCTCGGAGTTCCTCTCATCTCTCTGCAGTTTCCTTTCAGCTTTTGTTTTTCAGCAGTTGTGTAAACATTGCATTCATTAAAAGTTACAAATTGGATGACTTGGACAGATCTATCATTCTCCCTGCCCAACTTGCTTGAGTCCTAAGCAGAGAATCAGATTTCCTTGCACAGAAAACAAACAAACAAACAAAAACCTATCCATATCACAATATGATAGACCCAGCTGTATTTTGGGTAGAATTACACTAAATTGGCCATTTTGTGTAATTTAAGTTATATATGCAATAAAAAAGTATCTGAGAGGCTTACATAATTCTTTTTGAACTGATGTCATTTTGATTCTTTTTTTTTTCCAGTGTGATCTTAATTAAACCCAATGATGAATTAGTCCTGCAGAGGGTTGACAAAAAATGGGCACACCAACACTTAACACGTTTCATATAAGTTATATTATTGTGAGAAGTTTAGGGAATACAAGGGATCTAAGGCTAAGGAAGTTTAGAGACTAAGAATCCCACATTTGCGTACTTTCCTTGGAAAACTGGGCCTGGATGGTGGGAGGTCATTTTTCCTGTCTGGGGTGAGGTCCTGCTAGGTCTTGCATAGCCCACATAGGAATTATTAAGTTTCTTATACCCCAACCATATCACCCCAAAACTCCAGGAGTTACTTTAGATGACCACCACAACTACCTTTAAGGCACCATGTCACCTGGCCCTCACATCTCAGTTTTTGGTACAATTAGAATTGAGTAACAAAATGGACTGCAAGTATGTTACAACGGGTAAGAGAGTGGTAATGACTTATTCTGTGTTACAGGATAGGAATTCAGTACTACCAGTTGGCCTGGGGCTTATCACAGTGTAAAATTCAGTTTTCTTGCTGGCTGGTGATGTGTGTTTGTGTATATATTTTGTTACATATATATCCACATATGCATGCATATGTAGAGAGATTTATACTCTGAAGAGGATAATGCATGCAAATCCAAATATATTCATATGTATGTATGTGTGTGTGTGTATCTATATCTATATCTAATCTACATCTATATATGTTTTTAAAAACCCACAAAGTACCTGTGTGTGCCTAGGCATCTGCACACTTAACAACTTAGTTTATCTCCATTGTTGTTTGATCTTCTAGAAGAATATAGTAACAAAACAGCTACTTTTGAATGGGGCAGCTTTTTGAGTCACAGTCTGTTTGTATTTCAAAATGACATTGAGGATTAATTTCCTTCATGATCACCTGTTACTGTTTTGCTCAGGCTCCTATATGACAGGAAAACACAATAAGTTAGATTTGATTTAGAAAGCATGAGAATTTGTTTCCTTTGCTAAATCTTAAGATCTTAAAGGATTCCTCTTGGTCTCTTGGTGAATAAGTGGGCCAATTTGTTTATTTACAGTGCTCAGCTCACCCAATAGCTTTTCCTTATTGGATACTGCTACCCTCTTATTGGAACAAGAACCATATTATCTCCTCTAGTGTATGCGGCCTTTAAAAGAGGGAAAATCATGTCCCCTTGAAGACTATGCACATATGAAACATCTATTATCAAGGAAAGTGTGGGCCTTTTTAAGCATTAAGGGCTTCATATAAGGTTCACTAAAATAAAGTACTATATAAGATAGGGTATTACAGAACTGACTGAGTGGTAATACCAGATTTTGCCTAGAACTTTGTGTAGGAATTGAGTGAAGTGAAGATGCCTTTTAGAGTGGGAATGTCAATTGGAAGAAACCACAATGCAGTGTGTGGGAAACCAAGTGAAAATAGACTGAAACAAGTTTATATTTGCTATGTGCATGACTTGTTAGCAGGTATTCATATCTGAAAACCTATGCATGGATGAGATACTGAGAGCATGGATTATCATTTACTCTGGGGGTAGAGGGTAGAATAATTTTCTGTTCATATTTGGACTATTAAGAATGAATGAGAAATAGTTTCTCTTTTCATTGTTGGGTAGAACTCAGAACCATTTGGTTGTAACTTTTGTTTTGCTATACATATTTATCAAGGTGAAGAACCATATGAGAGCTTCCCATAATAGAACCACATAGGTTAATTTTCATATCTGTAGAATTAGTCTTTTCCTCTATTTAAAGTTTTAAAGGTCTTAAATACTCTTACATTTTTTTAAAAAACCCTGTCTCTAAGTTCTAATCTTTATCAAGTTTTTATCTTTATCTTCATAGGTGTTTTTTTTTTACATATGAATTCTTTGACCCCATCTATTTTATTTGTCATTATTATCTATAGATAACCAGGCTTCATATAGAATATAGAATGGAAGGTGGGACATCATGTACTTGGAGAAGCCTGGGAAAGTTTACCTTCTTTGCTGGAGAAAAAGAGGAATGGTGTTATATAAGCAATTCAAATTTCACAGCTGGAAGGAAGTTTAGAGAACAGGAAGTTTAGACCCTCAATATAGATAAGAAAATTAAATAAAATACTTAGTCACATAGATAATAAGTGGCAAAGTCAACATTTAGACTTATAAAAACAAGAATATATTTGCTTAAAAGGAAAATATCTAAGTACATTTTCTTTTTCAATTAAAGAACATCCTTGTTTTGTGGACAGAGACTTGGATCAATTCCAAATACCCAAGCTCTAGCATTCCCTAACCACTCACTGGCTCTGCGACCTTGTGTCTCTCCCTCTCTCAACCTCACATTCTCCATCAGTAAAATGAGCACTGACCTCTCATCATAATCTGAATCATCTGAAAAATTAATGACCCTGTATTCATTTATTCTTTCATTCATTTCTTCAGCAAATACTTGTTGAATATCATGGTGTGCAAAACTATGCAAGGTATATATGGAAGGGAAAAATAAATAAAACCCAACTCTTGCCTTTAAGGAATGTATAATCTCATATAAAATATAAACTATGAACTTTTTTAATATTAAAATTTGAGTGCTCTTTGCTTTTAAATGTAAAGTCCTCAGAAATGTACAAAGAGTTTAGAGAAGAAAGGGATTATTTCTCACAGGGAGAGAGCCCTTAGAAGGCTTTATGAAGAAACATTTGTTTTAGCTTTGAAGGATAGATAACGTTTCATCAGGTAGAAATGGTCTGGGTGAGGAGAGGTCAGGAAGGCACCCCGAACACACAGAAGAAACGTTGAGGAAAAGATGCAAAGAAAGAAAGAAAACACAGATTGTATCTGGAAAACTGACAGAAGGTCAAATTATTGAATTGGTTGGAGCATAGAATCTATGAAAAGAAATTGAGACATACCTGGAAGGATAGGTTGGAGCTGGGACACAGAAAGTTTCTGACATCAGGATTGTACTAGTCTATTCTTATGCTGCTATGAAGAAATACCTGAGACTGGGTAATTTATAAAGGACAGAGGTTTAATTGACTCACAGTTCTGCATGGCTGGGGAGGCCTCAGGAAACTTACAATCATGGTGGAAGGGGAAGCAAACACATCCTTCTTCATGTCGCGGCAGGAAGGTGAAGTGCAGAGCGAAGTGAGGAGCAGCTCCTTATAAAATCATCAGATCTCATGAGAACTCACTCACTCTCACTAGAACAGCTTGGGGAGACCACTCTCATGATGTAATCACCTCCCACAAGCTCTCTCTCCCAACATGTGGGGATTACAATTCAGATTACAATTCAAGATGAGATTTGGGTGGGGATACAGAGCCAGACTATATCAAGGATCAAAAGCTAGACTCTCTTGAGCTAGGTAGATATTGAGGATACAAACATGAGTAAGATATGGTGTCTGCACCCAGGGAGTTTGGACTTTATTCAGTGGCAATAGAGGAGACCTGAAAGTTAGTGACCAGGAGAGTGTCATGGCTGATTATGAGCTTCAGGAAGATGACTTTGACAGCTCCATATAGGATAGATTAAGATGACAAGAACTGGAGCCAGGAGACTGGATGTAAGGAACAGTAATGTTCAACAGAGACTGGACGTAAGGAACCATAATGTTCAACAGAAAGACCACTGGACCTGGGCTTGTTTGGTGGCAGTGAAATTGAAAATAGAAGAAAGAGCTTAGCTCAGTGGCTCTTAAACCTTTTGGGTGTTAGCTTTGTTTGAGAATCTGGTAAAAGTACTGAACCCTTTCCTCAGAAAGAGAGTCCATACATGAGGTATGCAATTTTACATGCAATTTCAGGAGGTTTACATACCCCGTAAGGTCATCCAGTTACCCCAAGTTAAGAAATCCTGGTCTAAAAAGAGACTATAGCAGTTGAATTGATAGAATGTGTTCCATACAATAGGAAGCTGAAAATACTTCTGAGATTGTAAGCCTGGATGCTTGGGAGAACTGCAGAAATAGGGATGTCTAGAAGAAGAGTTGCTTAAGGACAAAAGTGTTACTCTGTACTCTCTACCCTCTGCTAGGAGCCTTTTTGTAATTTGGTTCTTGCCTTATTCCACTTTTCTGAACCCTCTACTAAGAGACAGCTGGATTAATTTTAGTGAATGGAGAACAAATGCTCTAGATTTAGTGCACTTGAACACACAGAGACATATTACTTGTGACATAGGACTCGGGAATCTGCATATCTCTTTCTTATCATATTCATGAGTATTGCATATTTTAATAGATGGAAATTAATTTCCTTCATTGGTATTCTAAACATGATGAATGTATTCAGTATTCATGTGGCTCTGATATAAAATTATATGGAAATTCTAGTACAATTTTAGTAATTAATGTCTGCCAATTATAAAGGGGTACAATTATAGCACTCACAGGGAATTATGTAGTATATGAAAAATACACAAATAATCAGAGAAATTAATTTCTGATACCCAGCCCTTCTGATAAATCAAGAAAACTAATTACTAGGTAATCATAATGTGAAGAATGCTAATAAATGGTCAACACAGATGAATACTTTATTTTTAGATAAAAAGAAATATGAAAACAGTTTGAGATGAAATAAGAATAAAATCATTTATAATATCAAATAAATATTAAATGTGCATTATAATAAAATCTTTGACATGATAAACATTTGGATCAATTTTATAGTTCTAAATCATATATTATAAAAAATTTGGAAGGGAAGTGGCCTCTTCTTAGTAATCATCTAATCCAACAACATTCTCACTCAGCACATGAAGAACTGAAATGCAGAAATTGTTATTTTCTTTGTGTTCGGGGACTTACCAGAAGAACTAGTGCTCTGAATTTGGAAGGAAACCTTTATTTTACCATTAAGTCAAAAACTAATTAGTCCATTTTCACACTGCTATAAAGCTAATACCTGTGACTGGGTAATTCATAAATAAAAGAGGTTTCATAGACTCACAGTCTCACATGGCTGGGGAGGCCTCTGGAAACTTACAATTGTGCAGAAGGTGAAGGAAAAGCAAGCACCTTCTTCACAAGGTGGCAGGAGAAACAGTGCACACAAGGGAAACTGCAACTTTTAAAGCCATCAGGTGTCGTGAGAACTCCCTCACTACCATCAGAACAGCATGGGGGAAACCGCCCCCAGTATCCAATCACCTCTCACCAGGACCCTCCTTGAAGTCATCAGGATTACAATTCGAGATGAGCTCTCGGTGGGGACACAGAGCCAAACCATATCATTATGGTTCTCACAAATGCTGTTGTTTTGAAGAACTGAGGTGGTCAAGGGTGTTGAGTGGTTCTCTTGCCAGCCTAGGGAGGCAAAGGGCACATTCTCATGCAAATCGACTTTTCCCAAAGCAATTGATCATAAATAGAAACATTGGACTCTATAATCCTAACATGAATATAGAATCTTGTTAATACATTAATAGCTGTGCTATACCTTGCCAAGTAGAGACTTAATCAAAATACTTAAAAGTAATTTTATAAAAGCTACTGAATTCTCCATCTACGGGATTGCTCTATATAGTAGAAAGGAAGGAGCCTACTGTTTCCATGCCAAAGAAAGGTGCCCCAACTCAAATGTGTTACAAACATCAGACCTGATAGATATAAAGGTGAATTTAAAAAAATGATGAAACTCGGTTATCTTATTGTGTATTGACAAAATAGGCATTATATATATTACTACAATTAAGCAAAACTTAATAAAAATCATATAATTACAAATACACAAAATGCTGCAAAGGATTTGTCTAGGATGTTAGGTGATCTGGTCACTGGTTCTTGCCAGAATCTAAAAAGTCATCTGTCTAGGGCCGCTCTTTGCATTACCTCTAAGATGTCTTTGACCTTGGTGTCTGATTTTTGTCCCTAGGCTATTAGCCTTCTTCATTTTACTCATAAAAAAGGAATCACAGTGTTTCACAGCTAGAAGGGACTCAGGACTATTTTTTTTTTTTTTTCTCAAAGAGTGTTTTATGACCAACTGCATCAGAATTACCTGTGATGTTTATTAAAAAGAGAATGCCCAAGCCCTACCCCAGACCTACTTAATTTAAATTAGGGCTGTGGGAAGATGGGTGACACAATTTTAAAAGCTTCCCAGGTGATTCTTATACCTGCTACAGTTTGAGATACGTTGATCAGTGTTTCTTAACATCTGGTCCTAGACCAGCAGTATCAGCATCACCTGGAAACTTGTTAGACATGAAAATTTTCAGTGCTTGCCCCAGACCTACTGAATCAGAAACTTTGGGGGAAGAGCCTAGCAACCTGCATTTTAACAAGCCCTCTGGATGATTCTAAAGTGAGCTAAAACTTGAAAACCATTGATCCCAGACAACCCCCAAATTGGCCTAGAAGGAAACCAAGGCCAAGCCTTGTTCACTTTAAACATGGGTTAATATTATGAGAAACAAAATTAATCACAGCGATCCTTTAAAAAACTAATCCCTGACTTACTTAAAACTTGAAGTAGACCAAACACATATTGTAACTTTCTATTTTCTTCGTATTTATGGGTTAAAGGAGCAGGGATATAACAGTGGTGGTAAAGGAGGGATGAATTTAAGTATATTTTAATGTTTGCATTTTTTTAAAGTATTTGAAAATTATGTTCAAGAACGTTTGCAAAAATGGAAGAATTACCTTTAATATACCCCAAATGCTTTGCATTCACTGGAAGAAACTCAATTTAAATCTAAATGATGATTTCCAGAAATTTTGGCATGGCAGAACAATTTACACAATTTATTAGAAATTAGACTATAAAATGTTCGATATTATTCATGTTTTGAGTAGAACGTACACTTTGTAAAATATTTTATGGTTGCCAATTCAGACATTAGAACTGGAAAAAGAACTCATTCGGTTTGGAAGATGCTGTCTTTGCCAAAACAGAAGTGATTAAAAGAGCCTGTTCACCTGCATAGTGAGAGATGAAATTCTAGTCAAACACATCACTGGTGAAATTGGAAATTTCACAAACTTACCACCCCCTTTTAAAAACACAATTGCCATCCAAGCCACCATAAACTTTGCCAGAACTCTGGAGCTCATTGTGCAAATGCTTTCTGTATCTCATTTCTTGTAATACCCTCAAATTTCTAAGTGTCAATGAAAAAAGTTTCCAGGGGAGAGATGGTCCAGCCTAGAGGTCCATATCCTGTCATTGATTTCTACACAACACTCTCATCGACTTCAATGGGAGTTCCGCACTTGGATCAATGTCAGGATATGGGCCTTTACATTTAGAAGTGAAAGTGTTTTAATAGTGGTTGGCAAACTAGTGATGAATTAGAATGAAAGACACAAATAATTGGCTGAAAACTTTCAGACCTATAAGCTACCCTTAACTATTAGCAGAGTTATTATTTTTTTAAAGCAGTGAAAAATGTGTGTATGTTGATTTTGTACAGTAACTGTCCCAGTATACTAATTATATTATTCAAGTCTATTCTGGATTTCTTCTAAAAATGGGGAAAGTAAGTCCGTAAGTGGCCAAGCAATTTGAATTAAATTGTCCTCTGGACCAATGTGTAACAAAAGCATTTGCCTTCCTCTCTTGAGTAGAGGTTCACAGTAAGATCAACCATCAGGATCTCATGATTTAGGACATCTAATGATTTTATCAAATCTCATGGTTTTATCCCTAAAAACTTAACTGGAAGCACTAAAAAAAAGTTTAGCTATTTAACCCCTCTCTTAGGATCTAAATCTGTTCATGCAAATATGAAACTAAAAAGTGAATTCTAAAAATGAATTTTCGTGACCTCTCTGGCATTCTAAGTGCTTAGCAGTCATAACAATTACATGTTTTCTTTTAGCAAAGTACATATATATATGCATATATAATATATACTAAGGTATGTGTGTATGGACACATACGTGTATTTACAGTCATGTGCTGCATAACAATGTTTTGGTCAAGAACAGATCATGTATATGACAGAGGTTCCATAAGATTGTAATATATTTTTACCATACCTTTTCTATGTTTAGATATACAAATACTTACCATTGTGTCACAATTGCTTACAGTATTCAATACAGTAAAATACTACACAAGCTTGTAGCCTAAGAGCAATAGGCTAACCCTGTAGCCTAGGTGTGTTGTAAGCCATACCACCTATGTTTGTAAAAGTATACTCTATGATATTTGCACAGTGACCGAATTGCTTAAGAATGCATTCACCAGAACATATCCCTGTTGTTAAGCAACACACAATTGTATGTATGTATGTGTTTGTATGTTTATATGTGTGTGTAAATGTATGTACTATAGTATATATTATATGTGTGTGTGTGTGTAAGGTTTTTTATTTCTAAAGAAATGCCAAGAGTATGTGGCCATAATCTCAATCTGGATGAAAAGATTTATTAAAAATTTCAAATCCCTGTCTTCTAGGCCAAATGTCACATGTCAGTTGAAGCTTTCTTCACTTACCTCATTTACTAATTATTTTATGTCTTTGCTATCCTGTTTCTTCTGTCAAAAAGTTATGTGACTATTCATGTTTATTATGGAATTTTACCCAAGTTAAGTCTTAGTTTTCCACTATAAACACTCCCAGAGCCTTCTGTCATCATAAAAGGAAAACACTTAATGCTGAATTGGGAGACAAACATGGCTACAATTCCCAGATTCTCCACTGGATTTATTTACTCACTTAAGTCACTGTTCTTCAGGCTTTAGTGTAAGGAGTATTGGGTGTAAATGTTTTCCCCTTCAGTCTAAATGAAGATTCAGTTATAAATCTCTGTTTTCCTTTCTGACCTTGACCTTCATCATAATCTCCTCTTGCATGATCATCAGTTTGGGAGAGGGGCAAAAGTTCAAGGTTTTTATTTCAATTGCATCAAAACATCCATCCCGATAATGCTCCCATTCATAGAGCAGTCTGCAGTTTAAGTTATTGCTAAAGTTACACAAGTCTGCTCTTCAAATCTCATCTACATTCTAATGTAGCAACGTGGTTATTTCTAGTACAGATAGTTATGTTTAAAATAAGCCTAATGAGGAAAGACTTTTGTAGAAAGGAGTGATGTATGATTATATTCTGTGCTTTAGAGTAAAAGGACTGGCACTTATGCTTCCATCTTTCTTTTAACTCTCACACTAAACATTGCATATTCTTACTGCCAGGGTTGCAGAGATTAGTTACTGGAAGAGCACATATGTGGGAAGGGAGGAGGAAGAAAACCTGTGCCAGGAAAAAGCAGGAAAGAGAATATTTTTGTTAATGGAATAACTGATGAACTCATAATGACAACATTACATAAATGTGTGTACAGAATAGAGAAAAAATGCTAATGTCAATTGAGACATACAAAATGTGGGCATCACAAATGAATGTTTTCTCTGTATATAGAACTGAATATTTTACTAGTTACTGTCAATCTGTTTTTAAATTGATTTGATTTTAAAGCAAGACTCCCTGCACAACTCATTGCACAAAGATTGATAGATAAATTCTGACACAGGCCTCTTCTGTAGTTTGATCTAGCCAGCTCCCTACCCAGCACATTTATGCAACTCAAATAAAAACCAAATGGGGCATTAGTACATAGGACAGAAAGATAAAGCCAGGAATTGTCACAACACCAATTGCAGGGAAAACCAAACAGCACTCTAAGAAACAATGAGGGAATAGTTATCATAAAGAAAAAAGTCAAAAAGTCATAAAGAAAAAAGAAAAAGGCGAGGCGCAGTGGTTCGCGCCTGTAATTCCAGCACTTTGGGAGGCCAGGGCGGGGTGAGGTCAAGAGTTCAAGACTAGCCTGGCCAACATGGTGAAACCCGTCTCTACTAAAAATACAAAAATTAGCTGGGCATAGTGACACGCACCTGTAATCCCAGCTACTCGGGAGGCTGAGGCAGGAGAATCGCTTGAACCCAGGAGGAGGAGGTTGCAGTGAGCCAAGATTGCACCATTGCACTCCAGGCTGGGTGACAGAGCAAGACTCCATCTCAAACAAACAAACAAACAAACAAAAAAAAAAAAAAAGAAAAGAAAAAAGTCAAATATTCTTTTTTTTTTACTGTATTTTCAGACTCTTACCAACCCAGTATCTCCATCCACCTTTCCAACATTTGTGTCATTTGACTTATAGATATCCTTTTTCCCATATATTAAATAGGTATTGTATTTGTCACTTCAAGTAGATTTTGAGAAAAATAATTGTAATTTGTGATGTGTTTGGGATTCTCTAATGACGGAAACAAACCTAAGTAAAATACTGTGATTTAATTGCTGTTTTGAATGCAAGCTTCAGAATAAATTAAATCTGTAAACATTTTTCTAAAAAACTTTCCAAAGCATCAGGTGCACCATATATGATTTTTAAAAACCCTGATGGCAGTATAAATATGGACTAAAAATTTGCTAACTTAAAACCTCTTATTTGTTTAAAACATATAAAAATGTATCTGGAAGGCATCTTTCACAAAGTTACACAGACTCTGCTTTTAAATTCACTAACATAAAAAGTATTTTTACCAACATTCTTTTTAATAGTTTTTTCTTTATCAGTGGATGAAACGTAAGATTGGTTGCTTCATTGCCATGCATATTGTAGACATGCCATATTTTGCCGAATGAATGCTGACTCAGTAGCTATCCAAGTTAGTTGTTACTTAAAGACTGACTTAGTGGTTGTTATCTGTGCAACTTTAGTTTGTGCTTTCTTGGCTCCATACATGGGAAGATTAAGCTTTCTTTACTCTTGCTTTTTTTTTTTTCTATTGGTGTAGCTGATCAGTGTGTAAAGCTTCCTTCAGGGTCAAGGCAGACTCAAACTAGTGTCATTTAAAGTGATAATCCAGTGAGATTAACTCCACAAAGAAACAGAACAAAATAGAGCGTGTGTGTGTCTCTGTATGTGAGTGTGTGCGTATTGTGTGGGAAAGAGAGAAAATGAACTCAGTTTTCCATTCTGAAACTGGACAACAGCTCCTAATACAACTTTGTGGATTTATGCCCTCTGCTACTAACCTCAAAGGTACTGTGCTCATGCAAACCAAGTTCCTAGTTTCCATTAGTTTGGGCTTATAACAATGGGTGGCATTTGCTAAGTATAGCCCCACCCAGTAATTTTTCTGGTGTGCAGCTGTGTCTGGGAGCACAGCTGTGCTTCCGTGAGCCCTCCAACATTTTACTATGCAGCTGTGAGAGTTACTTAGGAAATTGTGAAGAGGCAGCTGCAGAAGCTGATGCTTGTAGTAATCTACTGGAAACTGACCTGA
This sequence comes from Papio anubis, assembly GCF_008728515.1. Classification (NCBI taxonomy): domain Eukaryota; kingdom Metazoa; phylum Chordata; class Mammalia; order Primates; family Cercopithecidae; genus Papio; species Papio anubis. The sequence goes on along the minus strand of NC_044985.1, from coordinate 96,473,307 downwards.
GTCAGGATTCAGTGGTGAATGTGAGAGACTCTTTTAACCCTCGTATTCTGAACACACACTGATATGTGCTCTGGAATCTGAAAGAAACAAGCTGGGCTTCGATGTCTTGTGATATTTTAGCTACTTTCATTATGGATCTCACTTGACTCTCAAATCATGACTCTATTCAATAGCCTCCAGATATGTTAGTCAATTTCCATGTGAATAGTAACATCATGGTAAGGTGTTTGGTTCTGTTTGCGTTTGAGGGCTGAAAAATTTCCCTGTATTAAGTACGTTAAACAAAGTACCAGCTCATGTATCGCTGAAAATCAAATAATATATTTAACAGACTGTACTAAGTCAGATTTATCCCCCTAAATTGTCTTCTAAATGCTGATTTATTATTGTAAGGTTAACATTTTCTATTCATATATTATTTTATATATTATTTAAATTCTTTATTTTGTTGGTTTAAAAGGTATTTGTGAACACAAATGTATGCTCAGTACCATGCCAAATTTGGTAAAAAAATATTAAAAATATAAGATCCATTATCTGACCTCAAAGACACTCAGGATATAAGTATGAAATTTGACACTGGACTTGACTGAAGCCCCAAACAAAGGATAAAAATGAAAAATACATAAGAAAAACCATCAATGTGTGTTCAAAACTTGAAAGAGTAAGCAGAAGCACAGTAGGATTTCCGACATTAGGTCATACATCAGGAGGAAAAAAAAGAAAACAAAAACTTGTAAAACTAGGAGGTCAGGCATGGTGGTTCACTCTTATAATCCCAGCTCTTTGGAGGCCAGTATGGGAGGATTGTTTGAGGACAGGAGCTCGAGACCAGCCTGGTCAACATAGTGAGACCGCATCTCTATTAAAAAACAAAACAAAACAAAACAAAACCTTGTAAAACTGTCCTAGAAAGTGGAAAGAGAACTTCATGAGCAATGATAGGAAGGTGGGGAGGAAATATGGCATATTCAGTAAATAGACATGGACTCTGTGAGGCAGGGGGTACATATTAAGGAAGTTAGAGATTCAGGTCAGATAGATAAGGAAGAAGTAAATTATAAGGAGATTTAAATGCCTGGTAAGTCATCACATTTGATATTGTATAAATTGGAAAATGTTAGTTAGGGGTTTTAACAAAAGGAAAAATCTGCTTATATTAGGAAGAGTGAATTATTTACCCCCAGAACCTACCATGGGGCCAGATTTAAAGTAAATACTTGGCTAATGTTGAAAAATACAATGTTCATTGCTGAAACAAATATCAAGGGCAGTCTTAAATATAGAGTGAATTTAATTGGTGTATTTTTCAGGGTTCTAGCAAAAACCAAGTGCATTTGCTGATACTTTTGAAGAAATGTTTTAATGAGGTACTATTTACAGAGATACAACCAGATTTAAGATAACTAACAAGGACTGTAGAGGCACCTATGGACTAAAAGAAAGACATTAGCTCTGGAGACGGAGTGGTCTGGAGGAAGAAACAAGAGTACTTGAGCCCAGTTGAGAGTTGGAACCATGAAAGGGAGACTCCTAAACAGAAGCTGCAATACAGTAACGATGCCAATAACGAATGAAAGCAGAAAAGAAATGAGAGGACTGCATACTTGCACCTCTCTCCTTCTGCAGTATGACCACCTACTGATAACCCTCATTGGCCAAACTCAGCCAGGAGCCAGAAAGCAAGGGAGAGTAGCTGATGCATTTGGTAGAGTTTGGCCTCCCAGAGCACAGAGCAGGACTAAGATGAACAGAGAAAGGATCTACAGGGAAATGGCGAATAATCAGCTTTTTAAATGGGTTTTTAAAGATTTTTTAAACTACATTTCTTAAATATGGAGACAAATATTTTATCTAAACTTGGGTAAGATAACTATATTGATTTTCATAATTTATATAGGGCTACTTGAAAAGCAATTATGCTTCTCTTTAATACGGCAGGATTCTCTGATTATAAAAGTGTTTTGACATATTGTGTTAAGAGTAACATGGACCTAAGTCACGTACAGAGAGTTCATAAGAGAAATGTAGACACCCAATAAAAATATGACAAAATAGTTGACCTCGTTATTAATCACAATTAAAGAGTAAATTAATCAAAGAAAAATATAAATAAACCAAGGTGATTCCATGATTTTCTGATCAAACTGGAATGACAAGAAGAAAGATAAATTCTCAGAGTGGTTTAGAGTGTAGTCTGATAGAATCTTCTCCCATTGATTGTAAGAATGTAAAATTGGTACAATCTTTCTGGAAATCAATTTTGTAATTTGTATCAAGAAACTTAACTGAATTCATTTCCTTTGCCCTAAAAAAAAATCGATCTAGTAGAATTTATCCTAGAGAAACAGCCATGAAAATTTGCTTTACTGTTAATTAAATAGCAAACATTAGCAACAACTTAAATAACTACCAATTTTGAAATAGTTTCAAATGATATATCTCATTATAAAATAAGTGATTGAGATAGCTTTAAAGGAAGTTTATAAAGACAAATGTTAATTACAGTATAAAAATTACAGAATGAAATGTATTATTTAGCAGGAAAAAAATGGAAAAAGGCAGAGATTGTAATGATGAACATTCAAATGTTAACCGTAGTAATCTCTGAATGGTGGGTTACTGATAAATTTTTCCTTCTAGTTTTCTTTTCTTTTCTTTTCTTTTTTTTTTTTTTTTAAATATAACTTAGCAGTAGATATATTAGGTTGGTGCAAAAGTAATTGCAGTTTTTGCCATTAAAGTATTTTTCATTTATGTAAATGACATTGTGCTGTAGATTTCATTTTTTTCTTTTAAAAAATTTCAGCACTGTTTTTAAGATCTATTTACATTGTCGGGCTTACATCTAGTCCTCCATTTCCTCAGTTTAATTTAATTTCACCTAGAAACAATATAAATTATTTTTATAATCAGAAAAACATAGTAAAATAAAAATATCTTTCTAAAATGCTATATTGGCATTATATAATCCCGCAGTTAATCCTTAACTTGAAGGAAAGCTTTATTAGAATGCAGAGGTCTCTGAGACCTCGCTAAGTATAAGTACAATTTTTCTGTTACTAGAAACTTAGACTTTGTGTTTTTGCTGTAGCTCTTGAGGATTTTATTTTTTGGACAAAGTAAGCAAAGTCATTACTGCTGCACAAGCTAGTTAAACATGGTCTAGAGCAGCAACTTTCAGACATTTTGATCTCAGGAACGTTTTTCACCATGTAAAAAATTATCGAAGAACTCAAAGACCTTTTGTTTATGGAGACCACCCTGCCTGACTAATTTTTCATATTTTGTTGAAGGCAGTGCCTCATCATGTTGCCCAGGTTGGTCTCTGTCTTAAACTCAAGCAGCCCTCCTGCCTCGGCCTCCCAAAGTGCTGGATTATAGGCATGAAACCCTGTACCGGGTCCCAAGAACTTTTTAAAATATAAGAATACAGAAGCACATCCATTAGCTGGTAGAGTGATGATGTCATCACATGTCATATAGCCTCTGAAAAATTCCACAGTCTACTTGTGACAGAATGGGAATGAAAAAGTCAAACAGCATCTTACTATTATTATAAAAATAATTTTCATCTCATGGACCCCTTAAAAAGGTTTTGGGGACTCCAGGCGTTCCTGCATCATCCTTTGAGTAGTGAAAGCTTAGATATTTTTCATTCTTTTGCATTGACACAACTCTCACTAGTTCCCAATCCAGAACCCTGAAATAGCATATGCAAGGGCCTAATCTCACTCGGGAGGTTTAGTCTCAGGATTATATCTTCACCACCCTGATTATGTCAAATTTCTTCTACCATTGCACTTACATATTTTTTAAAAAATTATTGGGCCAAAAAAAAAAAAACCCCAAAAAAACACCTTGATATTAAAGTGACTAATGTATTTTCTTAATCAAAAATGAGGAAGCTGGGTCTCACATAGGTTTTGTTCTTTCCACTTATTTTGTTAGCTTAATGATATACCTTAACAAGACGTAAAAATGAAATCACTTTCCCTGGTACTTTAGCACTTTGTCCTCATTAAAAAAGAATAGCAGTGTATGAGATTCGATTTCCAACTTGTTGGACCTCTGAAAATTACATCTGGCTTCCTAAACAGGCTAATCAGTGTGGCACCTATTAGAGAATCCTAACAGCAACCAGAAAGACAGAACTCCAATACTGAGAGGTGTGAATGCCGACTATCTGCTTGTATTGACATCATGTGCCCATCTGGCTATATGGAGAGACTGGGAGAAAACAAGGGTTATAAGCTGTTGATACATGTTGAATAGAGGTCCTCGAGCTTACGGGCACTACTGAGTGCCTACAGAATTTAGAGACCTCTGAGTTAAATCACTGAGTGGGGAGAGAGGGCTGTAGAAAGAATAGAAAGACAAGGCTCTTCAGAAAGAAGTAGGCCATCTTGTTGAGTTGCTGCAGGTAGAATAAAGAGAAGAAACCCCAAACAGTTCAAAATGGAAGTTCAAGAGGGACTTCACTGTGAAGCTGAAAAGCTATACAGTGCAGAAATATCGCTGCAGAAACACAGGTCACCACTGAACGAAACTGCCATGCGGAATTTGTTTTGAAGTCCTCCATTGCCCCTTTCTCTTCTTCCATTGTCTTGTTCCAGTTACAGAACAAAAATTATCCTCAGAAACTTGCTAAATTGTTCACCATGATTATTACAATAGCCACCATTTGTTAGGCCCTTGCTATGTGCCAGGTCTGAGCAAGGTGTTTATGTGAATTACCCTACTTATGTGAATTCTCAGAACAACGAAGTAAGGTAGGTCCTACTATTTCCTCTATTTCACCCACGGAAAAATTGAAGTACGGACGGTTGGAGTAATTTACCGAAGGTCACAAAGCCAATGAGTGGAGCCGCTAGAAATTTAATGTCACTCCAGCAGAAGAATTTGTGTTTTCGAAGACCAAGCACAGAAGGCAACATTCTACCCAAAATAACTCTCTAAAAGTGGAGTTTTAGGTGCTTTATCCTCCTGAGATAGGACAAGAATGACTTTTTTCTTTTCTTTTTTTTTTTTTTTTTTTGAAACGGAGTCTCACTCTGTCGCCAGGCTAGAGTGCAGAGTGGCGCGGTCCCGGCTCACTGCAATCTCCTCCTCCCGGGTTCAAGCGATTCCCCTGCCTCAGCCTCCCGAGTGGCTGGGACTACAGGCGTGCGGCACCTCGCCCAGTTAATTTTTGTGTTTTTAGTAGAGACGGAGTTTCACCATGTTGGCCAGGAATGATTTTTTTTTTTTTTTTTTTTTTGTAACAGTGATAAAAAGTGGTTTACTTCTGGTCACTGCAAACCACGAAGCCTTTAAGGACCTCTAGTTTACACTTATTATGAGGAGGTATCATCGATAGTATTCTGGGACACAGATGAAGAGAATTTTCTAAAGATATTTTGTAAAATATGTTTTAAAACTAGAAATGCAAAACCTTTCTGTGCTGTGTGATTCAGAGAATCCAAAACAATAAAGTCAAAGCTATAACTGTAGTCTCTCAGGAGAGGTTACTGAATCTGTTTTAAATTGCATTTGCTTAGGATTGTCCTGATTCTACTGAACTTTTGCATGTAACATACATAGCTTGTGTACCAGCAAGCACTGACTAAGAAAAAGATGGCTCTGTGAAGCGTGAACTCTTAGGGTAGAAAACAGCACCATGACCACCGAATAAAGAGGATTAAATAGTAAAACACATTTCGAGCCAGCACAAAAGAACAAGGCGTGGCACGCTTCCGCCACCTTGTGGAATGACATATATTCGCATGTCTTTTAGGAACCCAAAGCATTTTTTTCCATAAACTTTGTTTAAAAGAATTAAATAAATAGCAATATTATTTTCAAACATGTTGCCCATTATTCTGTGTCTTTAATGATTATAGTGTAATTAAGGCACATTTCTGGTGCCCAAAAGGAACGTTTTATGTTTATTTTGGTGATCTAAATAAATACTTTATTTTAGTGATCTAAATAATACCTGTTATTTTTTTAAAAAGTAGTAATGAAATAATCTTCCTTCCCACCTTTTCCCTAATTTGCACCTGTGAAGGGGATATTAAATCAAATCTAATTTAAGATAGTACAAACATAAATTGTTTCATGTATAATCTTTTAGATTTGGTGAATAATGCATATCATGATCAATATCCAGGGTTCTAGGTTTTTGTTTTAATATGCATTTGTAAAATCAACGAATATAGGCAGGGCATGGTGGCTGACATCTGTAATCCCAGCACTTTGTGGGGCCAAGGTGGGCGGATCACAAGGTCAAGAGATCGAGACCATCCTGGCCAACATGATGAAACCCCATCTCTACTAAAAATACAAAATTAGCTGGGCGTGGTGGGACATGCCTGTAGTTCCAGCACCTTGGGAGACTGAGGCAGGAGAATCGCTTGAACCCAGGAGGCGGAGGTGGCAGTGAGCCGAGATCATGCCACTGCACTCTAGCCTGGTGACAGAGTGAGACTTTGCCTCAAAAAAAAAAAAAAAAAAAAAAATTAATGAATATAGGTATTAGGGTGCTATATGATACTCATAATAGGGGCATGTAAAAAGAAGAAAAAGTGTCAACTGATTGGTGGAACTTTCAAATTTAGACAGCACAAGTCACAGCTTTTTGTTAATTTTGCTTCATTTTGGTAGACTGAAAATTTATATGCTTTAGGTAAAGAAGTCCATATACAGGCAATTTCACTATACCACCTGTTTTGAATTTGAAGATTTTTCATTTAGATTAAAAAGATAAAATTGGGTCACACTATATCCCAGTTAAATGATGAAAAGAACTATTTCTTCCTTTCCTTTATATATGTAATCTCTAATACTCCTATGAACAATGAATATTCCTGACACTGAAAGCTATTATATTTCAATCAGATATCTTTTGATAGACATTTAAAATGTAGAGATGAAAATACAGTGATAAAATATCATATGTTCATAACTAAAGTGCCCCTGTTTAAATTACAATGGAGAGTTTCTGTTCTATACACAGATTATGGTAAAAAATTTATAAGATGAAATTATCTTACGTGATTTGTTTAATCAAAAACAATCTGCTCTGGATTTTTAAAAAAGGATTGTCATCATCGTGGCCAGCTTTTCATCTCGGGCTGGGTTTATCCACAGCATTTCTCTCATTCCACTTTGTCTAGATAACCTTCCCTCAGGAAAAAAAACAATACCTATTTTAGTATAGTTTGAATAAAAATAAGGAGGCTGTAAAAATAATACATTTGAAGGTAAACATGGCAGGAATGTGGGGACTATCTACCGTTTTGGATTTTGAATCACTGAAACCATCAGAAAAAGGATGGTATTAAAGAATAAGCAGTCTGGAAATGAACAGGCCTGAGTTTGAATCCTAACTTGAACACTTACTAGCTCAGTGATATTTGGCAAAATGTTCAACCTCTTAGAGCCTTGGTTTTCTCATACTAAATAACAGTACAGACACTACAGGATTGCTGAGAAAGAAGAATGCAATAGCAACACTAAAGCAATGATTCATATAAATGGAAGGAGAAGACGGAGCAAGAAACATATCTTTCCCTTCAATAGAATAAAATACATTGACAGACTACAATGTATGGGCTACAAGCTTAAACTCAATGAAGTCGTTGGATTAAAATAGAAATGCAAGTTAGCTTGTACTCAGACTTAATGGAGTTAGACAGTAGATTCAAAGACATTCAATAAATTCAACAAATGGTTTATCTCATTTACGTCTCTTTCATTTTACAATACAGTGATGGAATTTTTTCTTTGTGGAAGTCTTAGATGCTTTTGCTGAAAGTCAATGCTTAAGCTAGAAACTTAGGAATCTACTTCCATTTCATACTCATCTTCATGCCCCAGAAGAATCCACTAGCAAATGTGGTCAATTATCTCTCCAAAATCTTTCTTGCATTCTTTGAATTCTCTCATCTCCGTTGGTGTGCCCTTGTCCGGCTTGCCTTCACCTTCAGCTTGGAACATTTACACAGTCTCCTAACTGGCCCTCTATCCTTTTATTCTTGCTATCTCCAATCTGTGCTTTTATAGAACAGCCAGGGTTTATGTAATTCCCCAACTTAAAATTCTCCTTTGGCTTCTCTTTGCATGTACAAAAAAGTCCATATTGCGTATTCTGACTTACAAGACACTACATAATCTGTCCCGTGCTTACTTCTAGGACCCTTTCCCCAGGCCACCAGCCCCCAACTCATTATGCCTTTTCACATAAGCTCTCTTCCATAGTCCTGGCCCCTGTTGATCCCTTCTTACCTGCCTCAGGGTGTTTGTCTTGCACACGCTTCTGCTTCTACCTTCTACTTCCTTTTGTACGGTTACATGTCTGGCTCTTTTTCATGCTTTATATCACTTCCTCAGCAAGTCCCGATTCCCTTTCCCCAACCTGAAATAGACTTTCCTTCCTTACTTCCTCTTTGTATATCTTAGAAAAAATATCAACTGTGGACCAGAAACTATTCCAGACACAGGATAAATTAATTAACATAAAGACAAATATCCCAAGTAGCTTATATTCTAGTAGAGAAAATAAAATAAGTAGCTAAACTGTATAATATGATACGAAGTGCTTTGGAGAAAGAGAAAATGAGGAATGGGGATGAGAAGTTGCTGGGTTAAAAGGAACCTTCTAAGTTGTACAGTAAGCAAAGTCCTCCCTGAGATGGTGACATGTGCATGAAGACTTAGGGGAAGCAAGAGTTGAGTCATAGAGATACAGGGGGAAGATCATTCCAGACAGAGGGGAGCAGTAAATGGAAAAGCCATAAGGTGGGAATATGCCTGGCAAATTTGAAAAACAGCAAAAGGTCAGCAAAAGGTCAGCAAATTTGGAGTAGATTCAACTTTTGGCAAACTTACCATAATATGCAAGTTAACTAATCCTTTTGTTTGTTTCTCCTGTCTCCACCAGAGAGGAGTACTTTCTCTTTGATTCTTTGATGTATTCAATATACAAGGCACTAACACATAGTAAATAGTCAATAAAATTGATAAATGAACGTTCCTTTCACCTAGTGATGTTGAGAGCAAATGACTCCACTAGGACATGAGTTGTATCGTGTGGCAGCTCCTGGTTTTGTGCATTCCTATGGAGAGAAGTTAATGTTAGAGGAGGAGATGCTGGCTGACTGTGCGGCAGCTCCCCACACATGGGCAGGTCCTTCCAGAAACACTTGCAGGAAAAGAGCTTGGCTGGAGGCCATCAAATAATAAAGGAAATTGCATGATCCCAAGAGATAGTTTTTCAAGTAATTGCAGGTATAGTGATGAATTACTGCTCCCCACCTCAAAGCTATTGCTGTTTATAGGATGAGCATGGGCACTTAGAATCAGAGCACTTTACCAAAAACATGGAGTAAAGAATAGCTGGAACTTCCTTGTCCTTACGTCTTTCCTTTGCTAGATCCCAGTCTCTGAAAACATCTCTATCACGTTAAATTAAAACATGAATGCATGGACAATGTGTTTCTTTGCCTTAGTTATATTCTTTTGTCTGTGGATACATACTGGTCATTATAATATAATTTGCCACTAGGCTGATCTTTGTACTATATTGTTTTCTACCTTATCATGAAAATCTCAGAAAAACAATGCCTTATAGGAAGCAATATTCTCTGGCCATTTAAAAATGGGTTTTGCATTAATATAAGGCCAAGATGATTATCATGTAGGGAAAAAATCTAACAGTCTATCTGAGCGTGCTCCTAAGGGTGATCCAGAGCTTATTGGATGAGTTCTTTTATCCAAAAAGCAAATTAATTCCAGTGTTTCATGATAAGTTGTCATGATTGGAATAATAGCTATATGGATCCATGTTTCTCCTGCCATCTAGGTTTTGAGTAGATATGGAGACTCCCTCTTAATTTTGCATTCAGGATTAGAAACTCAAATATTAACACTCTTCTCAATCTTGACATTTCTCACTAATTCTGTGAGTGTTCTTCTGCAATTTGCCTTGGTTTCTGTTCCTTTCCTCAGCTTTTCGGGCTACAGGCCCTGTTATTCTTTTCCTCTTCACAGAAGATTTAACTAATTGGAGCTCATTCATTCTCACAGCTTTAGAGATCATCTATACCTCAAGGAGTCCTAAAATCTGAATCTACTAGCCCTCCTTTCTCTCTGGAGCCTCAGGCCTGTATTTCCAGTTAGTTGCATGTACATTTTCACTGATTTCTAATCGTCAGGTGCTTCAGTCCCAACCTGTAAAGCCAAACTTACTTTTTCCCTTTGATCTCTTTCTTGCAATCTTCATTCTCATTTAAACATATTATTACTGGCTGGGCACGGTAGCTCACGCCTGTAATCCCAGCACTTTGGGAGGCCGAGGTGGGCGGATCACAAGGTCAGGAGATCAAGACCATCCTGGCTAACATGGTGAAACCCCGTCTCTACTAAAAATACAAAAAAAAAAAAAAAAAAAAAAAAAAAAAAAGGCCGGATGTGGTGGTATGCGCCTGTAGTCCCAGCTACTAGGGAGGCTGAGGTAGGAGATTTGCTTGAACCCAAGAGACAGAGGTTGCAGTGAGCCAAGATTGTGCCACTGCACTCCAGCCTGGCCGATAGCGTGACTCTGTCTCAAAAAAAACAAAACAAAACAATATATATATATATATATATAACCAAACATAGAAATAATGTTAGAAAATTTAAAATTGTAATAAGGTAATTCTTCTCCCTCCCTCCCTCCATACATTCAGCATTAATTTACTCAACAAATATCAAACACTAGCTGTGCATCCGGAATGTGAGTAGGCTTTGGGGACAAAATTGTGAGCAAACCCACCTGCCTCATGATGTTTTCCCTCTATTCCCATCACTAAGCTCTTTTTATTCTTTATGCATTGAAAATATCAATGCATCCCCTCCTCTCCATCTTCATAGTAGTGCATGGTTTAGGTTTCAGCATTTCCTGCTTTAATGGTGAATAACTATCAAGTTGGTTTCAGTGCCTCCATCATTTTGCCCCTCCAATCAATACACATTGCCAACAGTCCTCTCTTTTAAACACAAGCAAATTTGCAACAGTACTTGATCCTCACTTAAGCATCTTTGTTGGATCTCCAAGGTAGACAGAATAACATGTGTACTCAGACAGGTTTGCCCTGACTTACCTTTCTATTTGCATCTCCTTCTTTCCTTCTCTGCACCTTATATTCCAGGCACACAGAGCATTTTGACACATCCTGATTATGTTGTTTTCATGCTACTTCTGTTTAAAAAACCATCTGGGGCTGGGCACGGTGGCTCACGCCTGTAATCCCAGCACTTTGGGAGTCCGAGGTGGGCAGATCATGAGGTCAGGAGTTCAAGACCAGCCTGGCCAACATGGTGAAACCCTGGCTCTACTAAAAATACAAAAATTAGCCGGGTGTGGTGGTGGGTGCCTGTAATCCCAGCTACTTGAGGGGCTGAGGCATGAGAATTGCTTGAACCCAGATGGCAGAGGTTGCAGTGAGCTGAGATTGTGACACTGCACTATACAGCCTGGGCGACAGAGCAAGACTGTCTCAAAAAATAAAATAAAATAAAATAAAAATAAAAAAATAAAGAAATAATGGGGGGAAAAGGGGGGAAAAACAGCTGTGCTTTTCACGTTAAGTGAACTCCTTATGAACATTTAGTAACCAACTCAAGTATCCCTCTTTCTTTGAAGCCTTCCCTGATCTCCCTGCTTCTCTGGTGCTACATAGAAAAGTTTATTGGATTTATGACCTTTCTTTCTTGTATTACCCCCACCAATAATACATCATTTATGATTTCCAGGTTTAGCTTCTTACAAATGAAGCAAGAAGTAAGAGCACTTTTGAAATATTTGAAACATAGAATCATTATAGATTTTTATGTTTTTTTCCCCTAGTGTTTTTCCCACTGTCTTTCTCTCTTCTAGCAGGCCATATTTACCGACTCTTTCCAAAGCGATGGGTCTAATTGGTTTTCTCCTAACCGTACTATTTTAAAGTATTTTCACAGAGTTTGACAACCATTGCCAAAATAAATTTTAGAACACATTTGTTACTCCTCCAAAATTCCTATACTCATTATCAGTCACTCCTTATTTGTCCCTAAACCCTCAGCCTAGGCAACCAGCAATTTACTTTCTCTCTGTATGAATTTGTCTATTCTGGATATTTCATGTAAATGAAATAATAAGTGATGTGGCCTTTTGTGTCTGGATATTTCACTTAGCATAATGTTTTCAAGGGTCATGGATATTGTAACAGGTATTTTATCCTGTAACAGGTATTTTATCCTGTAACAGTATCCTGTAACAGGTACTGTATCCATTTTTATGACTGAGCAATATTTCATTGTGCTGATATACCATATTTTGTTTATCCATGTATTAGTTGATAGAGGTTTGTGTTGTTTCTACTTTTGACAATTATGAATAATGTTGCTATAGATGTTTGTGTATAAATTGGTGTGATTAATTTACTTTTCACAGAAATAACTTTCTTTTTTCACTCTTATTTGCATAGTGGTTAAGAGCATAGATTCTAAAGTTAGACTGTGCTCAAATTCTGCAACCTACCATCTATGTGACTTTGGACTAATGTCTGAGTTTCTTTTGACCTCAGTTTTCTCACCACTAAAAGGAGTATGATAATAGTATCTTCCTCATAGGTTAAATGAGTAAATTTATAGAAAGTTTATAGAACAGTGCCAGGAACATAGTAACTGCTCTATCAATATTTGCTATTAATATAATTTTTTCATGTAATATTTATTAAATTATGTAATTCCAATAGCAGGTGGAGTTATTATAACAGTATTAGTAACCAACATAACTGATTCCTGAAAAACTTAACCTGTAGAATACCTAGTCTCTGGTGAGGTCATTCAATGTGCAATTCACATTAGTCACTAATTTACAGAGAAAATTAAAATCATTAAAGTTAACCTCTTTGATTACCTAAAGGAAGGTCAGTTAGGACGGCTTCTACCATATTGAGATTGCTCATAAGGACAAGGTTAAAATTCGATTGCATAGATCAAAGGTTAAAATAGATAAAATTACAGACAGTGTTCTGCATTGCATCTTTTTGATTTGAGACTGCATTTAGAAAAAGAAAGAAACAAGGATTTGGAAAGAAGTTGTATCTATAAGTTTCCGGATTTCATGTTAAATATGACCACTAATGCCAACTACAGCTATTTCATAAAATTGTCATATTTAACATGGTATTGTTTGTGATGTTCAAAGATGTATTGTGAAATCTGTCTGTAAACTGAAAATTATTATCTGAATTGTTGTTTGACCGTTTGAGGATTTGCTTCACGTGTAAGTTAAATTTGGTCAGGAAAGTGGAAGATATGGTTTGGCTCTGTATCCTCACCCAAATCTCATCTTGAACTGTAATCCCAATTGTAATACCCATGTGTTGGGGGAGGAACCTCATGGGAGGCAATAGATCATGGAAGCGGTTCCCCCATGCTGTTCTCATGATAGTAAGTGAGGTCTCACGAGGTCTGATGGTTTTATACATGGCAACAGGAAGGAGAAACCCAGTGCAAATGGCTCCCATGCTCCTCCATTTGCACTTCACTTCTCGTTCCTGTTGCCATCTGAAGAAGAATGTGTTTGCTTCCCCTTCTGCCATGATTGTAAGTTTCCTGAGGCATCCCTAACCCTGCAGAACTGTGAGTTAATTGAACCTCTTTTCTTTATATATTACCCAGTCTTGGGAAGTTGTTTTATAGCAGCATAAGAATGGACTAATACACCACCCTAGTTATTTACAGTAAAAAGGAAGTTAGATGTAGGGAATCTGGAGGAATGAAACTTTACAAGGTTTGGACAGATAGTTTCAGCTGCCTGCAGTGATCAAAACGGTTACTTCTCAGGAAACTACCCAAAGCCTCAGGCAAAATCCCATGTGAACTCTTGGTCTGGCACACACACCCCTGCAACTGCCACCTGGGAATAGTGGCTTTTCTTTACCTTCTGCCTTCCAAATCTCATACAAGCTTCTCTCACTGAAGGATTTTAGCCCAGTCCTTACTGGCATAATAATCAGGAAATGCAGTTTATAGGCTTTACACCCTTGCCACCTCAGAAGGTGATCTCAGAAAGCCAAGTAATTTCCAGAAGTGTTTGGTAGTTTGATATTGAAAATATTTCCATTGATACTTAGCACTTGATTGAGCATTATACAAACATTTTTATTTTCCTAAAAATAAATGACTAGTTCAGAGTGCTAAAATGATGAGTAGGAAAAAATGAATGACTTCTACAACTGCATGCACATTTGAAAATTTCATTTGAATATTTTCCCTCCAAGATAAATGGCTGCCCCTGGGTCTTAGGGTAGCCCCCACTGATCACCAGTGCCACACCCATGTTTCTCTTTCTTTCTTTCCTTCTCTTCTCTCCTCTCCTCTTTCTTTCTTCCTTTTTCTTTCTCTCTCACTCTTTCTCTTTCTCTCTTTCTCTCTTTTGTGTTCAGGGCCACAGGGCCCCTTCAGGCAAAGGCTGTGAAGAGATGTGTGCTATACGCTTTCTGTACTAGCCCTGTGGAGGGAAGTATGCCCTCCTCCATCCCAACCCAGGAAGTTGAGTGTCTTGCCCCTCTCAGTGCTCTGAGGGTACGGGCTCCTCCCCTACTCAAGTGTCAGTCACAGATCTCTGCTCCATACTCCTGAGCTCTATGCTGCAGCCCTGGGGACACCACAAGACATCCTGTGGCTTAGGGTCAGATTCCAACTGCAACTGGGGATCTGGTGTGTTCCTGGGTTGCTGCAAAAGTTCTCTGATGGAGCAGCAGAACAAGAAGACTTAACTATCCTAAATATATATGCAGCCAACACTGAAGCACCCAGATTCATAAAACAAGTTCTTCTGGCCCATGAAAATACTAGGAAAAACACACATTAACAGTGGGACACTTAAACACCCCACTGACACCATTAGACAGATCATCGAGGCAGAAAACAACAAAAATACTCTGGACTTAAACTTGACATTTGACAAATTGGATCTAATAGACATCTACAGAACACTCCACCTAATTACAGATTATACATTCTTCTCATCTACACATGAAACATATTCTAAGATCAACCACATGTTCAGTCATAAAGCAAGGCTCAATAAATTCAAAAAATTGAAATCTTAACAAGCACACTCTCAGACCACAGTGCAATAAATGTAGAAATCATTATCAACAAGAGCTCTTAAAACAACACAAATAGATGTAAATTAAATGACTCACTCCTGGATAACTCTGGGAAGAACACTGAAGTTAAGGCACAAATCAAAATATTCTCTGAAATTGGTGAAAATAGTGACACAACTTACCAAAATCTCTGGAATGCATCTAAAGCAGTGTTAAGAGGAAAGTTTGTAGCCCTAAATGCCTTCAAGATATTAGAAAGATCTCAAATTAACAAACTAACTTTGTACCTGAAGGAACTAGAAAACAAAACAAAACAAAACAAAACAAAACAAAACCACACCTACTTCAAATCTAGTGGAAGGGAAAAACATAACTCAAATGAGAGAACTTAATGAAATTAAGATGTGAAAATCCATACAAAAGATCAATGAAACCCAGAATTGGATATTCAAAAAAATAAACAAGATTGATAGACCGCAAACTGGATTAACAAAGAAAAAGATAGAGAATCCAAAAAAGTACACCAAAAATGACAAAGATAACATTACAACCCATTCCACAGAAATACAAAAGGTCCCCAGAGATTACTTTGAACAACTTTATGCATACAAATTAGAACACCTAGAAGAAATGGATAAATTGCTGGAAACATACAATTTCCCAAGATTGAATTAGGAAGAGATTGAAACACTAAAAGGACCAATATTTGGGCTGAAAGCTGAATCAGTAATAAAAATTCCACCAACCAAAAAAAGTCCTTGACAAGATGGATTCACAGCTGAATTCTACCAGGTGTATAAAGAGCAACTGATACCAATCCTACTTAAATTATTCTAAAAAAATGAGGAGGAGGGACTCCTCTCTAACTCATTCTATGAAGCCAGCATCTAATACAAAAATCTGGCAGAGACACAATGAAGAAAACAAGCTCAGGCCAATATTCCTGATGAACATAGACACAACACTTCTAAACAAAATACTAGCAAATCAAATCCAACAGCACATCAAAAAGTTAATTCACCACGATCCAGTAGGCTTTATTCCTGGGATGCAAAGTTGGCTTAACATACATAAATCAATAAATTGGTTTACCACATAAACAGAATCAAAAGCAAAAACCATATTATCATCCCAATAGATGCAGAAAAGGCTTTTGATGAAATCCAACATCTGTTCATGATAAAAACCCTCAAGAGACTAGGCACTGAAGGAACACACCTCAAAATAATAAGAGCTGTCCTTGAGAAACCCACAGCCAACATCATACTAAACAGGCAAAAGCTGAAAACATTCCTCTTGAGAACCAAGACAAGACAAAAATGCCCACTCTCCTCACTCATTTCAACATAGTACTGGAAATTCTAGCTAGAACAATGAGAAAAGAGAAAGAAATAAAAGACATCTAAATAGGAAAAGTGAATGTCAAGCTATCTCTCTTCACTGATGATGTATTTTTATACTCTGAAAACCCTAAATACTCCACCAAAAGACTAAAGAGCTGATAAACAATGTTAGCAAGGTTTCAGAACACAAAATCAATATACAAAAAATCAGTGTTTTTTTTTTTTTTTTTTTTTTTTTTTTGAGATGGAGTCTCACTCTGTCGCCCAGGCTGGAGTGCAGTGGCTCAATCTCTGCTCACTGCAAGCTCTGCCTCCTGGGTTCACGCCATTCTCCTGTGTCAGCCTCCCAAATAGCTGGGACTACAGGCACCCACTACCACGCCTGGCTAATTTTTTAAATATTTTTAGTAGAGACAGAGTTTCACAATGTTAGCCAGGATGGTCTCGATCTCCTGACCTCGTGATCTGCCCATCTCAGCCTCCCAAATTGCTGGAATTACATTCGTGAGTCACCACGCTTGGCCAAAAATCAGTAGTATTTCTATACACCAATAATATCCAAGGCAAGAGTCAAATCAATAACACAATGCCATTTACAATAGCCACAAAGAAAATAAAATACCTAGGAAAACAGCTAACCAAGGAGGTGAAAGATCTCTACAAGAACTACAAAACACTGCTGAAGGAAATTGGAGAGAACACAGACAAATGGAAAAACATTCCATGCTCATAGATTGAAAGAATCAATATTATTAAAATGGCCAGATTGCCCAAAGTATTACAATTTACAATTTCAATGCTATTCCTGTCAAACTGCCAAAATTATTATTCACATAATTAGAAAAAAACAATTCTAAAATTCATATGGCACCA
The DNA here is from genome assembly GCF_008728515.1 of Papio anubis. Lineage (NCBI taxonomy): Eukaryota > Metazoa > Chordata > Mammalia > Primates > Cercopithecidae > Papio > Papio anubis. Next base: position 96,455,963 of record NC_044985.1, on the reverse strand, counting down.
AAAAACACCCTGAATAGCCAAAAGATTCCTAAGCAAATAGTAGATAGCCAGAGGCATCACATTACCCAACTTCAAACTAGACTATAATATTACAGTAACCAAAGCAGCATGGTACTTGGATTTAAAACAGACAGATTGAGCAAAGGAACAGAATAGAAAATTCAGAAATAAAGCCACACACCTAGGACCATTTGATCATTGAAAAAGCCAACAAAAACAAGCAATGGCAAAATGACTCCCTATTCAATAAATGGTGCTGAGATCATTGGTTACTCATATGCAAAAAAATGAAACCAGACCCTTACCTTTCACAATATACAAAAATTTACTCAAGATGGATTAAAGATTTAAATGTAACATCTCAAACTATAAAAATTCTAGAAGAAAACCTAAGAAATTTTGGCTAAGTTCCCCAAAGAAATTGCAACAACAGCAACAACAAGAAATTGACAAGTGGGACCCAATTAAACTGAAGAGCTTCTGCACAGCAAAATAAACTATCAGCAGGGTAAACACAGAGCCTCCAGAATAGGAGAAAATATTTGCAAACTATGCATCTGACAAAAGTCTGTTATCCAGAATCTACAAAGAACTTAAATCAACAAACGAAAACAAGTAACCCCATTAGAAAACGGGCAAAAGGATATGAACAGACATTTCTGAAAATAGTAAATAAAGCAGACAACAAACGTATGAAAAAAAATGCTCATGATCACTAATCATCAGATAAATGCAAATCAAAACCACAGTGAGATGCCATCTCACACCTGTCAGACTGGTTATTATTAAAAAGTCAAAAAACAACAAAGACTGGCAAGGTTGCAGAGAAGAGGGAATGTTAATACACTGTTAATGGGAATGTAAACTAGTTCAGTCACTGGAAAGCAGTTTGGGAGAGTTCTCAGAGAACTTAAAACAGAATTACCAGCCAGACGCGGTGACTCATGCCTGTAACCCCAGCACTTTGGGAGGCCAAGGCGAGTGGATCACCTGAGGTCAGGAATTCAAGACCAGCCTGACCAATATGGTGAAACCCCATCTCTACTAAAAATACAAAAAAACACAAAAATTAGCCAGGCATGGTGGTGTATGCCTGTACTCCCAGCTACTCAGGAGGCTGAGACAGGAGAATTGCTTGAACCCGAGAGGCAGAGGTGGCAGTGAGCTGAGATTGTGCCACTGCACTCCAGCTTGAGTGACAGTGAGGCTCCATCTCAAAAAAAAAAAAAAAAAAAAAGAACTACCGTTCATCTGATTACTGGGTATATATACTCAAAGACACGTGCACTGACATTATTATCATCATGCTATTCACAATAGCAAATCTACAGAATCAACCCAGGTGCCCACAAATGGTGGATTTGGATAAAGAAAATATTGTACATATAGATCATGGATTACTATGCAGCCACAGGAAGGAGGGAAATAATGTATTTTGCAGCAACATGGATGGAGCTGGAGGCCATAATCCTAAGTTAATTAACACAGGAGCATAAAATCAAATACCACATGTTCCCACTTATTAAGTGGGAGCTAAACGTTGAACACACATGAACATGAACATGGAAACAACAGATATTGTGGACTACTAGAATGGGGAGGTTGGGAGGGGATCTTGGGTTGAAAAACTCCCTGTTGGGTACTGTGTTCACTACCTAGGTGCAATATACACGTGTAACAAACTTGCACAGGTACTCTCTGTATCCAAAATAAAAATTGAGGCTGGGCATGGTGGCTCACACCTATAATCACAGCACTTTGGTGATCCTAGGTTGGTGGGTCACTTGAGGTCAGGAGTCTGAGACCAGCCTGGCCAACAAGGCAAAACCCTGTCTCTCCTAAAACTACAAAAATTAGCCAGGTGTGGTGGTGCAGACCTGTAGTTTCAGCTACTTGGGAGGCTGATGTGGAAGAATCACTTGAATCCTGGAGGTGGAGGTTGCAGTGAGCAGAGATTGTGCCACTGCACTCCAGCCTGGGTGACGAAGTGAGACTCCATTTCAAAAATAAATAAATTGAAATAAATTAAATAAATTTTAATAAATTAAAAATTGAAATAATTTTAAAATAACTTTTTAAATTAAAAAAGATGTACAAATAGCCAACAGGTTCATGAAAAGATACTCATGATTACTAATCCTTTGGGAAATAAAAATTAAAACCATAGTGAGATATCACAGCATACCTGTTAGATTGGCTTTTATTAAAATGATGAATGATAACTTTGGCAAGGATATGGAGGAAAATGAAATGTAATCCAATTAATGTAATGTAAATTAGTACAACCTTTATGGAAAACGGTATGGAAGTTCCTCAAAAAACCAACAATAGAACTACCATGTGATTCAGCAATCCCACTTTTGGTAATATACCAAAGGAATTAAGTAAATATTTTGAAGAGATATTTGCGTCCCATGTTTGCTGCAGCATTATTCACAACCGTCAACATGTGAAATCAATCTATGTGTTCATCAGCAGATGAATGAATAAAGAAATGTGTTGTACAAACACAATGGAATGCTACTCAGCTTTACAAATGAATGAAATTCTGTCATTTGTGGCAACATAGATGACTCTAGAGGATATTATGCGAAGTGAAAGAGTCAGGCACAAAAAGGCAAATACTTCATGATCTTGCTTACATGTGGAATCTACAAAAAGTTGCAGTCATAAAAGTAGAGAGTGGAATGATGGTTACCAGAAGTTGAAGAAGAAGAAAGGGGAGAGTGAGGGAATTGGGAATTACTGGTCAGAGGGCTCAAAGTTCAGCTATTAATTAATAGGAGGAATAAGTTTTGATGTCTATTCCATAGGAGGGGAACTATTGTCAGTAATAATGTATGGCATATTTCAAAATAACAAAGAATGTAAATTGAAAATGTATCACCACTAAGTGTTAAGTGAGGTGACAGATGTGTTAGCTTGTATACCTAGAATACAAACTACATGTAATAGAATTATAATTTTTGTCAGTTAAAATAATATTGTTTAAAAAGAAAATAAATAAATTCCAAGAGAAAGGAGAGTTGGAGGAGGAATCTAGAGATTAAAATGTCTTAAAATGTCATTCGAGGACAATGTAAACCTTATCAGGAAATTACCTCAAACAAAGTATAAAAAGATAATCACCTTTATGGGGCAATTGAAATTTGAACACTTATAGGATATTTGATATTAAGGATTTATTGTTAATTTTTAGGTATAAGAATAATATTGTAGTTGTGTTAAAAGTAGTCTTTATCTTTTAGAGTAAATACTGGAACATTTGTTACTTTTTCTTATATATGTGTATATGATAAAGCAAAATAAATCTTATACATATCAGAAAATTTAAAAGCGGAATAATTATTCCTAGTTAATATTGATGTACTTTTTTTCTTTTTTTTTGAGACAGAGTCTTGCTGTGTTCCCCAGGCTGGAGTGCAGTGGTGCGATCTTGGCTCACTGCAGCCTTCACCTCCTGGGTTCAAGCAATTCTCCTCTCTTAGCCTCCTGAGTAGCTGGGACTACAGGCATGGACCACCATGCCAGACTAAATTTTGTATTTTTAGTAGAGACTGGGTTTCGCCATGTTGGCCAGGCTGGTCTCCAACACCTGACCCCAAGTGATCCACCCACCTTGGCCTCCCAAAGTACTGGGATTACAGGCATGAGCCACCACGCCTGGCCCATATTCATGTACTTTAATTAGCTCCTTAGTCATAGCTGTCTAATACATGGAACACTATGTATTAATATAATCTTTTACGCATTTTTCATGCATATCACATACTACAACTTGGTATAAAACATGGCCAGTAACTATAGCAGTCATATTCTTCCTATAATTCCAGATGAAGAGTTAGCTTTTTCTAATCATTTGTGTCCAAGGGACCTACATACAGGCTGTGAATGGAAGGCATTAGTTATGTTGAGTCTGGATTGGTTTAGAAAAGCGACATCAGTTATTACTGGTTGTCCTTCAGATTTTTCTTTTTTTAAAAAAATTTTTTATTATACTTTAAGTTCTAGGGTACATGTGCACAACGTGCAGGTTTGTTACATATACATACATGTGCCATGTTGGTGTGCTGCACCCATTAACTCGTCATTTACATTAGGTATATCTCCTAACGCTATCCCTCCCCGCTCCACCCATGTGACAACAGGCCCCAGTGTGTGATGTTCCCCACCCTGTGTCCAAGTGTTCTCATTGTTCAGTTCCCACCTATGAGTGAGAACATGCGGTGTTTGGTTTTCTGTTCTTGCGATAGTTTGCTGAGAATGATGGTTTCCAGCTGCATCCATGTCCCTATTAAGGACATGAATTTATCCTTTTTTATGGCTGCATAGTATTCTATGGTGTATATGTGCCACATTTTCTTAATCCAGTCTGTCATTGATAGACATTTGGGTTGATTCCAAGTCTTCGCTATTGTGAATAGTGCCACAATAAACATACGTGTGCATGTGTCTTTATAGCAACATGATTTATAATCCTTTGGGTATATACCCAGTAATGAGATGGCTGGATCAAATAGCATTTCTAGTTCTAGATCCTTGAGGAATCGCCACACTGTTTTCCACAATGGTTGAACTAGTTTACAGTCCCACCAACAGTGTAAAAGTGTTCCTATTTCTCCACATCCTCTCCAGCACCTGTTGTTTCCCAACTTTTTAATGATCGCCATTCTAACTGGTGTGAGATGGTATCTCATTGTGGTTGTGATTTGCATTTCTCTGAAGGCCAGTGATGATGAGCATTTTTTCATGTGTCTGTTGGCTGTATAAATGTCTTCTTTTGAGAAGTGTCTGTTCATATCCTTCACCCACTTTTTGATGGGGTTGTTTGTTTGTTCTTGTAAATTTGTAAATTTGTTTGAGTTCTTTGTAGGTTCTGGATATTAGCCCTTTGTCAAATGAGTAGATTGCAAAAATTTTCTACCATTCTGTAGGTTGCCTGTTCACTCTGATGGTAGTTTCTTTTGCTGTGCAGAAGCTCTTTAGTTTAACTAGATCCCATTTGTCAATTTTGGCTTTTGTTGCCATTTCTTTTGATGTTTTAGACATGAAGTCCTTGCCCATGCCTGTGTCCTGAATGCTATTGCCTAGGTTTTCTTCTGGGGTTTTTATGGTTTTAGGTCTAACATTTAAGTCTCTAATCCATCTTGAATTAATGTTCATATAAAGTGTAAGGAAGGGATCCAGTTTCAGCTTTCTACATATGGCTAGTCAGTAGTTCTCCCAGCACCATTTATTAAATAGGGAATCTTTTCCCCGTTTCCTGTTTTTGTCAGGTTTGTCAAAGATCAGATGGTTATCCTTCAGATTTTTAATGTCTTAAAATAAGAACTGTTTTCACTGCATATGAATGTCACACACTACTAGATGAGACCATAACTAGCTGGAAGTACAAAGTAAAAATCTTAATCCTAATTCTGACTAAATCTCAACTGTGTTCAAATACTGGTTCCATACTAATTTGTGCAAATTTGTGATTTGTAATTTTCTATGGCTCAATTCTCTCATCTGTAAAATTGGAATTCTGTGGGAATTTTGGGAGGCCTAAATATATTAATAAATGCACTTATTACAGTGTCTGACACATACAAAAAATACTAGCAATTACTTTAGTATTCTATAGAGATTTTCCCCCTCCAATACATAGATTATATTGAAGACTGATTATCCTAAACTTTCAGAGTGTTCTTAAATATCTTCAGGCATCCCTTTAGGCATTTCAGAGACTATGCCATTTCGTCAAATGACTTATTAATCATTTAAGTATATTTTAATTTCATTTATTTTATACAGATCATATCTATTGTTGCATCACATTAATTTTTTTCTTCATGGCTTATTTTTACTATTATAAATAAACTTTATATTCTAGTTGTAGAGGAAACTTACTATTTCTTTTTATATTGATTATAGTGTCACCTTTCTGATTCGAAAAGGAAGAATGTTAGAAAATGTATAGCTATAAGGTAGAATAGCATAAACATTAAGGCTAGGGACTTTGCAGTCATTAAAATCTAGGTTGAATTTTAGTATTTCCATTTCCAAACTAAATAATCTCAGGTAAAATTTATGAAAGATATAATCTTTCTGAGACAGTCTTCTTCTTGTTGGTGGGGTGGTTCAAGTTCTTGATTTGGTCACACAAAAGAATTTGAGAGAGATTCCAAGATATAAGCAGACAAAGAAGTTTATTGCAAAGCAACAGTACTCTCTGAGAGGCAGAGCGGACTGCTCAAAGTGACAGACAGCCCCTGGTGCCTTAAGGGAAATTCCCTAGCTGTACATACATATTCATAAAATATCGATGAGGTCAAGTCTGCAAAGGCAGACCTGTGGTTGGTACATGCACTCAGTATATACATGCTCTAACATGCATCACATATATCATTAGTATATAAAATCTCCACCTAGGGGTATGTTTTTTACTATTTAAATGAGGAAAAGGTTACTGTAAGCTAAATCTTGAGCCTAGCTGTGCATGTGGGACCCCAGAGAAGTCTCCAGCTCCCCTAAGGCAGGAATTTGTAGCTAATAGCTTCTTGGGCTTTGGTGCAGATTGGATGTAGAGAAGCTACAAAATGAATAAGGGGCTTTTTTTTTTTTTCCTCTTTCCTGGGGGCCTATCGGGTATCAGGAATTATTTGGCAGTCAGCTGGTATCCTATAGGATTACTTATCTTGCAAAAGTGTTAGGTGCTGACACAAGGTGGGGTGCAAATGATGCAAAAGGAGCCTGCAGGGCTTCACACAAGGGGAGAAGTCAATATGGCCTCCTAACCTTACTTATCCTGCCTCATTTTCTCTATCCAAATGGAGATCCGATTTTCTCCTCGGGGTTATTGTAAGGCTTAAGTAAGCCTACATACCTGAAACAATGAATACACTATCCAGCATGTAATAAATGTCATAATATGTTCCGGAAACCATTAGTAGAGTTTTACATTCATTTTTAATTCAATCGTTCCAATAACTTTATACATAAGACATATACTGTTATCACTGATATTCAAACAACAAACTGAGGTCCAGAGAAGTCAAGCTATTTATTAGAAGACATGAATTTATACCCACATATATTCATGATAGTGGCCAAATTCTTTTTTTTTTTTTTTTGGTTAAGTATAGCTTACATAATAAAATGCGGAAATCTTATGAATACCATTTGAACATTTTTTACATTCATATAGACTCTTATAATTACCATGCAGATCAAGGTATGAATTATTTCCATCACATCAGGAGACTCCCTGCATGGGTCATCCAGTCAGTGTCCTCCCTTGCCCTTCCAACATGACCTCTAATCTGACTTTTAACACTAGAGCTTACTTTTTTTTTTTTTTTGAGATGGAGTCTCCCTCTGCCCCAGGCTGGAGTACAGTGGCACAATCTCGGCTCACTGCAACCTCTGACTCCCTGGTTCAAGCGAATCTCCTGCCTCAGCCTCCCAAGTAGCTGGGATTACAGGCACGCACTACCTCACCCGGCTAATTTTTGTATTTTTAGGAGAGAGGGGGTTTCACCATGGTGGCCAAGAGGGTCTCGATCTCCTGACCTTGTGATCTGCCCGCCTTGGCCTCCCAAAATGCTGGGATTACAGGTGTGAGCCACCGCACCGGGCCGAGGTTAGTTTTACTGTTTTTGAACCTCATACAAATTCAATCCAGTGTGCAATCTTTTGTGTCTGGCTTCTTCCACTCATCCTTTTATTTGTGAACTTGATCTCATGTTGTTGCATACATGAGTAGTTTATTCTCAGTTGCTATGTCCCGTTCCATAGTATGATTATATTACAATTTACCCATTTTATTGTTGAAGGACATTTGGGTTGTTTCCAGGTTTTATCTTTTCTAAATAAAGCTGTTATAAATATTTTTGTTTAGGTCTTTTTTGTAGGCACATACATTCCTTTGTTTTGTGTAAAAACTTAGGACTTGGATTGCAGGGTCATGGGGTATAGGTTTGCAAATTCTCAAAGAGTACTTGAATTCTTAAACATGTCACTTTCAACATCTTCATCAGCAACAACTGTTGACAGTTTTAGTAAGTCTGCCTTGCCAATAAGTTATTTGCCCTCTCTGAACAAGTGGGATATCATGTATTTGTGTGAAACAACACTTCCTGTTTTCAGCCCATAGCCTATTGTCATAGAGGTGGACATCACACTCAAGATGGAATGACCATATTCTCACTCAAGAATCCGGCTGAGACTAAAAGCCATTTACTCTTTGTGGATCTGGAACATGGAAACTTGGAACTGTAATACAGACATTATGCCAAATAGAGAGGCAAAGACAGCCAAGGTGTACAGAGAGAAGAATTAGCCAGTTACACAGAAAGTAAAAGAGAAATACTTCCTGGATTCCTGAGAGTTTTCCAGTGTCTTATTCAAGTGTCTAATTAAAGCTTGGTCCTTTTATACTATTTATAGATTCTCTGAAACACTCCTGTGTTCACTGAAAACATTCTTCTCTTTTCCATAAGCTTGCTAGAGTGAGTGTTTGATACCAGTATTCAAAACGCTTTCCTAATACAGCTTTGTACCATATTGTTCCTGGAGTTAACTGTGACAATAATTTGGAAAATTATTTCTATTGTATCAATTCATATTCCTCTAATTACAAGCATATATAGCAAATGGTACAGCCAATAAATAATAGGAAGGTGATAAATGTTCTGATTTGTGCAGCACTGAAAGTAAAATGTTATCCTTACAATGTCACTGGCAACATCGTTTGACAGATATCAGAGGAGGGCTTCATTTCTTCACAATGCCTCATGCTCTGTCTGCTGCCTTCATCTCAGATGGCCACTTTAGTGAACCCTAAAGGCCCCTCCGTTTTCTCAGTGGGTTTTACCACCCTATCCCCATAAACCAATAGCCCTACGTCTCCTCACATACAATTCTGTAGCAGAAAATTTACATGTGCTTTTACTTACACATACCCAGTGTCAAGATGTTTCCTCCTAAGATACACAGATGTTTACACATCTTCCAACACACATGGAAACAAGAAGGACCCTTTGGAATTTGTTCTACGCATCCATCACTCCCACGAGTCAGAGCTCTTGGGAGCAAGAGGTGTTTGGAGTTGGTGCGTTGAGAAATATTTTGGAAGGGCACTGTTGGAGGTCAGAATGCCTCATCTGGAGAGCTGGTGAAGAAGCTATGTAATTTAATTGCTCATTCACCTTCTACCCTCACTGGTCTATTGACCTGATTCGAAAATGAACTTGAATACCAAAGATTGTTTGCCAATTCAACCTTGGAGAAGCTAAAGGAAGCCTCTTACCCTTTCCATTCTTTTCTCCCACTCTAATCTATTTCTGATTTATATCCAAATGCCATGGGGGATAGGGGTTCATAATTCTGCCAGATAGATTAAACAGATGAATGGAACAAGCTAGCATCTTTCATTCTAACCTTCTTGTTTACTTTAACCTTTTCCCTCACCACCAGTGACACTTCATTCTTTTATAAGAATTTGTTCCAGAGCTTGAGTGACTAGAATCCTGTTGAGGGTTTGGAATCTAAGGAACTGAATTTCAGAATGACTATGAAAAAGTTATGTGAGACTCTCAACCCCATTTCAAGGACAAGTCTTGAAAGTCTTTATTATGTTCTCACCTATTGATTCTCTTCATCCTGAGATAGTGTTGACCTCAACCTAACTCCCATCTTGTTTCACTTCCTACTCTCTCTTTTAGTCCACTGAAATATGGTGATCACGATTCCTCCACAGGCCCAGCGTGTCTGTGTCTCAAAGTCTTCAGCCACTAGATCATCACCTGAGGCCAGATAGCTACATGTGGGAGTGGTACTCCAGGTGGATTATAGGCAGGCCAAGCACCCTGGTTAGAGACGTGGGAAAAGCAGGGGCCCCCAAACATAAGATAAAATGTAAATATTCATAGTAATAACAAATGTTTATTCAAGACTTACTGTGTGCCTGGTACTAGTCTCAGCACTGGACATACAGAAGAACTTGGTTAACATTCACAGCAGTCCTATGATGGATATACTACTCTTATCCTCAGGAGAAAAAAGCACAGAAAGGCTAATTACTGTCCAAGTCACAGAGTGAGTAAGTGGTTCAGCAGGAATTTGGACTTGAGCCATCTGAATCCAGCGTCCAGATTCTTAATCTCACTTCCCAAATAAAATAATTAGATATTTCAGGGGGAAAAGTATTGAGTAAAATAAGATCTTGGTGGGCCTAGCCATTATTTTCAAGCCTGGAATTATTTTAATTTTTAGTTTACCATGGATGCATATCAGGAAAGCACTAAACTCTCTTCTGTGTTTGGGTTCTAGTGTTTTTTTTTTTTTTTGAGACGGAGTCTCGCTGTGTCGCCCAGGCTGGAGTGCAGTGGCCGGATCTCAGCTCATTGCAAGCTCCACCTCCCGGGTTCCGCCATTCTCCTGCCTCAGCCTCCCGAGTAGCTGGGACTACAGGCGCCGCCACCTCGCCCGGCTAGTTTTTTGTATTATTTTTTTAGTAGAGACGGGGTTTCACCGTGTTAGCCAGGATGGTCTCGATCTCCTGACCTCGTGATCCGCCCGTCTCTGCCTCCCAAAGTGCTGGGATTACAGGCTTGAGCCACCGCGCCCGGCCACGGGTTCTAGTGTTTTTAATCTAACCTTGGACTATTATGCTGTGAGGCCTTGGGCAATGTCTCTGAGACTCAGTTTCTTGTTTTGCATAAAAGGGCATTAAAATATTCATTCTACAGGGGTGTTTGGGAGGACAAAGATAAAATATTTGTGTCATACGGCAGTGCAGTAACACATTATAAATACTCAGCAAATAATAAGGATAAATAATAGCTGTCATTTAATAGGTGGTTATTAGGTGACAGGCAATGCCCATATATTATCTCAAGTAATCATATGGAGGCACACTTATGGAAAAGCACTATCAAGTGAATAATATTTAAATCCCTATGGTAGGACTTATCTTCCTTTCTGTTTCCTGTTTTCTTTTTAGCAAGGCTTATTATAGGAGTACTGAGTATCCCCCAAATATTTGACTTTGTATACTTCTTTAAAAGAATTATTCCTAGATCACTAACCTTTAAGAAAACAGTTTCTAGTTAGCTATTCGTCTAATCTTTTTTCAAAGTTTATAGCAAAGACTTGGAACCAACCCAAATGTCCATCAATGATACACTGGATTAAGAAAATGTGGCACATATACACCATGGAATACTATGCAGTCATGAAAAAGGATGAGTTCATGTCGTTTGTAGGGACATGGATGCAGCTGGAAACCGTCATTCTCAGCAAACTATCACAAGAACAGAAAACCAAACACCACATGTTCTCACTCACAGGTGGGGAATTGAAAAATGAGAACACTTGGACACAGGATGGGGAACATCACACACTGGGGCCTGTCGTCGGGTGGGGAGAGGGGGTAGGGTTAGCATTAGGAGATATACCTAATGTAAATGACGAGTTAATGGGTGCAGCACACCAACATGGCACATGTATACATATGTAACAAACCTGCACGTTGTGCACATATACCCTAGAGCTTAAAGTATAATAATATTAATAATAAAGAAAACAGAAGAGAGTACCATCTGCACATCAGCATTAAAGAATAGAAACTTTGTACTAGGAAGTACAACTGGCTAATTTAATTCTCTCAGAATGTTTATGTTAGATTTTCTAATAGCTCAGTTTCAAAAGGATTCTATGGTCTGAGAATGAATATGTAGAAGGTGTTTGGATTGTTTGTTTTTTGAGTGATTTCTGTTTACAATAAGATGAAAATTTAATGGAAAGAAATGTGATTTTTTCTGAAGCACTACTGACATGCTTTATCTCTAACTGGTAGGTATAAATTAATGTGAAAAAGGGCAATACATTTTTAAATCTTACATAAAATGGAGGTATCTAAACTTTATTTCTTCTTTGAGTGCTAGGAAAGCTATAGACAGTAATGAAAATAGTGCTACTGTTCCCTCTGCCAGCATCATTCTTGGGGCTTTGACATTTGAATTCACAAGTTAGCTTTTATTTTTAACAGTTGTTGAAAATATATATTTTTAAACTCAGAAGTAATTCCCTTTTTCCTAGCAATTTACTCGTGGCATTCAGTTGCATGATTTTTACCTTCGTTGAATTTTACCTAGAAGTTGGAAATGTTAACTATTGAGAAAAAAGCTTTCCATAATTTCTAATGGGTTATGTCACTAAGTGATCCAATCTAGAACATGTATGTAGGTGTGTGTATTTGTGTCTGTATATTTGTGTGTGTGTGTGTGTATGTTGACATAGTTGTTTTAATTGAGGTAGCTAATTTATTGTTCAGTATCTAAGGGAAAAAGGTATAAAGGCAGAAAATGTTCACTATGAACTTGCTGATAATTCAGATATAAATTATTTCATGTAGCAGAAGTTCATAAAAATACAGGTGGTACAGAACAAAAACCAGTGGAGAAAAAAATTGAATTAAATTAAGCACCAGCAGCAGCACATTAAATTGCATTAGGATTGACAAGAGAGTTTTTGTATGGTGTAATAGAGTACTTTCCAAGGTTCTGTGACCTCCTGGATGTACTTGTACAACGACCATAGAACAGGCACGGAAGTGTGACTATCCTTCATATTTGCATTAATGCCAAAGACCATCATAGAAGTTAATGAAAAGGAAATGTTAGAAAAGATTTCAAGGTTATTCTCACATATTTATGAGAATACTTATGCACGAGGTTATTTATTTAGAATGGGATTGTATCTTAACAACCATAAAACAAGAATACATATGACCTTGGTTGATCCTTTTTTCCACTTCTCAGGCTTCCATTAGTCTTTCTTTTTATTTGTAGTACATCAGACTCTCCATGAATACAGAGTCTTATTTTCCCCCGGTATTGTTTTATTTTAAATTGGAAAAGGGAAATAAATATTTTTTCCCCTCTCTGAGTTTCCACTAGGTGGTGAGACCTTGGATAACAAGGATAAAAATGAACAAATTGTATCTCATGTTTAGGCAGTTTCATTCTATTTCTATTTTACTTAAATTCAGTAGCGTACTGAATTTATCAAATTTCAATATTGGTATATTCATTTGTTTTTTTATCTGCTGTCTTAATAAATCACCTTAATAGATTTACTAATATTAAAATTAAAATATTCCTACATTCCCAGTAAAACTTCACTTGGTCTTGGGACCTGATTGTATCAATACACCACTGTATTTAGTTTATGGAGTAGCTATTCAAAATTTTTCATTAGTAGTCATAAGTGAAATCAATCTACAGCTTCCCTTTCTGTCATATTTTAAGACTAAATTTAGGTTCCAAGCTTTGTAAACTTAAATGTGGGAGGCTTTCAACATTTTTCTGTATGAATACTGTAATAATCCTGTCTTCTCTGAAAGACAGGCAGAACTTAACAGAATTCATCTAGACACAGCATATTTTTTAATGCTAAATAATTCAGTCTATTTTTTCCATAATTAACTTATGTTCAATTTTCTACTTCTCTTGGTATAATTGTGGTAACCTATATTTTGCAGAATATATCCCCTTTTCTCTAGATTTAAGATTTCTTTCACAGACCTCCAAATTATATACTTTAATCTCTTCCTCATTTGTGGTTTTTATCTATTTTTAAATTTCCAAATGAATACCTTTGTTTTTCTCTCTTCTTTGTTTATTATCAAGCCTATGTTTCCTTTTATTGGTCTTTTCAAAGGAACTATTTTTAATTTTAATTATTATTTCTATTAATTTTTAGTTTTCTATTTCCAATACAGTTACATTTTTCTAGAGTAATTCCTACTTTTTATTTTATTTTGCTTTTCTTTTTCTTGTTTTCAAAGTTACATAACTGGTTTACTTGTAAATTTTTTATTAATGATGGAAACTATTTAAGGCTATGCATTTTTCTCTTAACAGAGAATTCACTAATCTCATGAGTTTTATGATGATGTTCTCTTATTTATGCTAATTTCTAGACAAGTTGCCATTTTAATTCTTATTTCCTTTTAGTTTAGTAGTTATTTATAATAGCATTTCTTAATTTTAAAATATTTTATTGTTTGGGAGGTCTTATATTTTTATTGTTGCTTTCTAAAATTTTAGACTAATATAGAATATGGAACATAAAACCTTTGATTTTGCAACTAATCTTGATCAGTACTGATGGAATTTTTAAATGTTTTTTGAATGAAAAGAGAAAGTGGATATTCTATTTATGAAATCAAAATTCAAGACATATCTATTAATCTGAAATTAGCAATTAAATGACTTCAGTATTTTGTCTCCTGGTTTATTTTTTGTCAAATTCTGAAAAATGTATTAAAGTGTGTCAGTGTCAGGTCTGATTAACTTTAGCTTCAATTGATAGTATTTTATCTTATCTGAAGCAATATTTTTATGACTATTGAGGATTATCCATGTATTATTTATTTCACCATTGTAAATCTATTCTTTTTTGTTCTATTAATGCTTTCTACCTTAAACTTGTTATATCTACAATTAATATCTCCTAGTGTTTTTTCTGGTTTCTTAGTTTGCTTTATATTATTTTCCTATTTATTTTTAACACATTTTATACTGTTTCATACATTTATTTCTTGTAAGTAGCATACATCTGAGATTTCTCTTTAAATGTAATCTTGAAATCTTTGTCAGTGCTGTATTGGCATTCTCAATGGCAATTATAGTGTTTAATTAATTTTTATCCTCACTAGGCAAGGTCTTCATCTCCTGTGGATATTTACAAAGGGAAAAATGTAATCACATTTACTTCTGCATATTATTTTTTCCTCCTCAATCGGTTCCCTTCTCCTCCTTCTTATTCTTATTTTTCACATGCTTTATCTTCCAGCTCTAACTTTCTCATGTCTGTTTTTGCTCATATTTTAAAATTTCTTTAATATTTTCTGGTTTATGATGATTCTTCCCTTTACTATTCCAGTGTTATAATTTAGTGATGACCAATTCTCTTTTCAATTCCCCTATTAAAATATAAATTCAGAAATCATGCTCTTTGATGAATCTCAGAAATTTTTTAGCCTCTAACCCTATCTAAGAACCTCAAGATCTCATTGAGATGCCATTTTACACAGTTTTGATTGGCAAAAATTAAGAAGTTTCCCTCAGATTTCAGATCATTGAGGTCTCTTATTCATTGCTGGTAGTAATGTAAAATGCTTCTACCTTGGAAAACAATTTGACATTATTTGTTAAGACGAATATTTCCACAAATTGGACTCACAAGTTCCCAAGAGGATCTATAAGTATGTGCACTAAAAGACATGAGAAAGAATGTTTGTAGCATCACTGTTGGTAACAGCAAAAACTAGCACAACCCAAATATACAATAATTGTTGAATATATTGTAGTACATCCAGTTTTGTTATATAAAAGTGAAAATAAATTAATGCATGGATTTTTTTGCATCAATCTTAGTAACATCAAGTTGAGTCAGAAAGCAAGTACCAGATTCCTTTTTTAAAAAGTTCACAAGACAAGTAAAAGTACAAATATTTGGGCATCCTGGTTTAAGTAATACATCTCTAAATAAAAGGAAAGAACAAATTTAGAATGATGGTCACTTCTTTTTTTTTTTTATTTTTTATTTTTGAGACGGAGTCTCGCTTCGTCGCCCAGGCTGGAGTGCAGTGGCGCAACCTCAGCTCACTGCAAGCTCCGCCTCCCGGATTCATGCCGTTCTCTTGCTTCAGCCTCCTGAGTAGCTGGGACTACAGGCGCCCGCCACCACACCCGGCTAAGTTTTTTGTATTTTCAGTAGAGACGGGGTTTCACCGTTTTAGCCAAGATGGTCTCGATCTCCTGACCTCGAGATCCGCCTGCCTCTGGCTCCCAAAGTGCTGGGATTACAAGTGTGAGCCACTGTGCCCCGCCCAGTGGTCACTTCTATGTAGGTGACCAGACAAGTGACATCCAAATAAATATAAGTAATTGGTAATATCCTAGATCTTGGGTTAGGTAGTGAGTTTATGAGTCTTCATTTTATTCATTAAAACCAAGTAAAGTGTGTGTGGTAGCTCCCACCCGTAATCCCAACACTTTGGGAAGCTGAGGCAGGAGGACTGCTTAAGCCCAGGAGTTTGAGACCAGCCTGGGCAAGATACCATCTCTAAAAAAACTTTTTCCCATCCATAGATCTAACGATCCATGTTAAAATTAGCTATAGCTGAAATCTAGCTACTACCTGCCTCATCTTCTCAAATCAAGCATTTACTATCAGCTGATCTCTTAGGTTTCCTAATTATTTAATTTTACTTTGCTGAAATGTCTCAATAAGTATTTTTAGAATGGTTCTTTAACATCAGTGTATTGAGTGCTTGCTTTGTTGCCTTCTTTGTAACTATTTTCTTTGTGGCATTTAATAAGGAGAGTGTTTTTCCTTCATATTTCCTGTACATCGGATCACTTTATCTCTCCTCTCCCAAACTGCTCTACAATCTTTTTAATCTGAGAAGAGAATGATTTTTTTTATCTCAGATGAAATCGGATAAAAAATCTGAGAGAAAAAAGAGAAAAAAATTTTTAAAAATGATCAAAATTGATATAGAACAATAAAATGACTTCTTGCTAAAATAAGATTCTCACAAAAATTGAAAATTATCTTGCTATTAGTACACTACTAGTCTTTGTAGTTAATTTCTGGCTGAGAGAATCTTAGTGTGCTGGTTCCACATTGTTTCACACTGGTTTGGTTCATCTGATTATCTTGTCAAGAAAACTAATGGAATCTGACCAAGATCAGTGATTAGAAATTTCAGAGATTGGGACAAGGTTTCTGACTAGAGACAGCCAAAAAAGAGCTTCTCCCACTGAAAAAGACCAGAATATTGAGTAGACCAGCATACTCTAAACAGAACTTCTAAGAGAATGCACTGGGAGTGGATAGAGAGACAACACAGACACCAGGATTGAAAGAGGAGAAAGCTGGAAACCCTGCACGAAGTTACCGAGTGCCAGGGCTTGTTCTTGCCCCTGAACAGCTCCTAAGAAAGGGGTGAGTAAAGTACATAGCAGCCCACTCTCAATGTGGATATCTGGGATCCTAGCTGCCGGAGATCCCATAACCCCCATGGATGTTTGAATTGGCATGGACTGTTCAACTTGAGAGTCAGCAGAGACAGAGCCTGAGTCTGCACAGAGCCCAAGGGATTTGGCATGGGGAAAGCTCCGAAAGAACACAGCCATAAGCAACCATCCCCTGAGGCTCTCCATATTCCTCTTGGTGGCCCTGACATTCATTAACTGCTGGACCCAAAAAGAGCAGGGCTGTCTTTCCCACAGGACCAAGGTGAGTCTGATCTGTTTGTTCCTCTGTCTGCTGGTCCCTCTCTGTCCTTCCCTGGCCAGTCTTGTGGGAGCAGGCACACAGCACACTCTCCAGTGTTCTCTTGGAACACTTTGACTGGAAAACATCATCATAGCCCTTTTACCAATGGCCCCTACAACCCCACCAGAATGCTTTCAATGGTGGTACCTGCCACCCTGCCAGAGCACTTTTGCCAGCATCCTAGGAGCACCTTGCCCCCTAGCACAGCTGGTTTTCAATATTGAGAAGCCAGAGGACAAAGCTGTGGGCCCAGTCCCAGACCCCTAGGGTTAGAGCACACATCTCAGGAGTGCTGAGCTGAGAATGGGCCCTCTGAAAGCATCCAGAAATGAAGCCGATCAACTATATCCAACTTATACCACAGTCAAACTCTGAAGGGAAATGAGGAATATAAAAACAAGAAGCTACATCCAAAGTACAGCAACTTCAAAAGATAAATGGAGTCCTAACAGATGAGAGAGAACCAGTGCAAGAACTCTGGCAACTGTAAAAGCCAGAGTGTCTCCTTACCTTTAAATGACCACACCTAGTTCCCTAACAATGATTTTAAATGGCTAAAATGACAGAGACAGAATTCAGAATCTGGATGGCAAGAAAGCTTAATGAGAAGATAAAGTAGAAACCCAATCCAAGGAAAACACTAAACTGATCCAAGTGTTGAAATATGGCAAGCCATTTTAAGAAAGAACCAAACTGAACTTCTGGAATCGAAAAATTTACCACAGGAATTTAATAATACAATTGGAAGCATTTACAACAGAACAGGCCAATCTGAGGAAAGAATTTCAGAGCTTGAAGACTGTTTCTTTGAACCAACACAGGCAACAAAATTAAAGAAAAAAGAAATTTTAAAAAAGTGAACAAAATATCTTAAGAAATATGGGATTATGTAAAAAGATCAAACCTGTGACTCATTGGCATTTCTGAGAGAGAAGGAGAGAGAATAAGCAACTTGGAAAATACATTTGAGGATACAGTCTGTGAAAATTTTCCTAATCTTTCCAGAGAAGTTAACATGCAAATCCAAAAAATACAGACAACCTTGGCTGGATACTATATTAGACAACCATCCCCAAGGCACATAATCATCAGATTCACCAAGATCAGTGCAAAAGAACAAATCTTAAAAGCTGCTATAGAAAGGTACAAGTTATGTACAGAGGGAACCCCATTGGGCTAACAGCAGACCTCTCAGCAGAAACTTTACAAGCCAGAAGAGATGGCAGGCCTATATTCAGCACCCTTAAAGACAATAAATTACAATCAATAATTTCATATCCCACCAGAGTAAGTTTTATAAGCGAGGAGAAATAAAATCCTTTTCAGATAAGCAAATACTAAGGGAATTTGTTACCACTACACCAGCCTTACTTACTCAGAGGTCCTTAAGGGAATGCTGAACATGGAAACAAAAAAAGATACCTGCCACCACAAAAACACACTTAAGTATATAGCCCACTGATGCTATAAAGCAATTACATAACCAAGTCTACATAACAGTCAGTTAACAACATGATGAGAAGATTAAAATCACACATGTTAATACTAACCTTGGATGTAAATGCTATAAATGCCTTCAGTTAAAGGTATAGAATGGCAAATTGGATAAAGATGCAAGACCCAACTGTATGATGTCTTCAAGAAATCCTTGTCACAAGTAATGACGCTCATAATCAGAGTAAAGGGATAGAGAAAGATCTATCATGCAAATGGAAAAAAGAGCAAGGTTTTTTATTCACATATCAGAAAAAGCAGACTTCAAACGAACAATGATCAAAAGTTACAAAGAAGGGCATTACCTAATGAGAAATGGTACGATCCAATAAGAAGACTTAACTATCTTAAATATATACACACCCAATGTTGGAGCACCCAGAATCACGAAACAAGTTCTTAGAGACCTATAAAAGGACATAGATAACCACACAATAACAGTGGGAGACTTCAATACCCCACTCACAACTTTAGACAGCATACTAACAAAGATATTTTGGACTTAAACTTAACACTAGACCAATTAGACCTAATAGACATCTACAGACTATACACCGAACAACAACAGAGTATACATTCTTCTCATCTGTGTATGGCATATTCTCTAAGACTGATCACATGCTTGGCCATAAAGCAAGTCTCAACAAATTCAAAAAAGTCAAAATCATACCAACCATACTCTTGGACCACGGTTCAATAAAAATAGAAATCAATACCAAGAAGTTTTCTCAAAACCATACAATAAAATGAAAATTAAACAACTTGTCCCTGAATGACTTTTGGGTAAAGAACAAAATTAAGGCATAAATCAATAAATTATTTGAAACAAATGAAAACTAACACACAACATTCCAGAATTTTTGGGACACAGCTAAAGCAGCGTTAAGGGGAAAGCTTATAGCACTTAACACCTACACCAAGAAGTTAGAAAGATCTCAAATTAGCAACTTAACATTGAACCTGGAGAAACTGAAAAAACAAGATCAAATCAACCCCAAAGCTGGCAAAAAAAAGAAAAATAATCAAAATAGGAGCAGATCTGAACACAGTTTAGATGTAAAAATCCATACAAATATCAACAAAACCAAATGTTTGTACTTTGAAAGAATAAACAAGATTGGTAGACCACTAGCTAGGTTAACAAAGAAGAAAAAGAGAGGATCCAAATAAGCACAAAAGAAATGACAGAGATGACATTATAACCAACCCCACAGAAAGGCAAAAACAACTTTAGAAACCATTATGAACACATTTATGCACACAAACTAGAAATCCTAGAAGTGGAGTAATTCCTGGAAACACATAAACCTCCAAGATTGAACTAGGAACAAATTGAAATCCTGAACAGACCAATAATGAGTTCCAAAATTGTATCAATAATAAAAATAGCTACCAACCAAAAAGGCTTTTGACAAAATATATTCACTGCCAAATTCTACCAGATGTAAAAGAAAAGCTAGTATCAATCCTACTGAAATTATTCCAAAAAATCATTGAGGAGGGATGCCTTTGTAACTCATTGTACAAAGGCAGCATATTCTGATCCCAAAATCTGGCAGTGACACAAGGAAAAAAGAAAACATCAGGGAAACATCCTTGATAAACAGACACAAAAATCCTCAACAAAATACGAGCAAACCAAATCCAGCAGCACATACAAAAGTTATTTCACCACAATCAAGTAGGTTTTATTCCTGGGACTTAAGGTTCATTCAACATATGCAAATCAATAAATGTGATTCACTACATAAACAGAATTAAAAACAAAAACCATATGATCATTTCAATAGACACAGAAAGGTGTTTGATCAAATCCAACATTCCTTCATGTTAAAAAAAATCAACAAATTAGGCATTGAAGGAACATATGCCAAAATAATAAGAGCCATCTCTGACAAACCAACAGCCAACATCCTATTGAATAGGCAAAAGCTGGAAGCATTTCCCTTGGGAATTGGAGCAAGACAAGGATGCCCACTCCCACCACATCTGTTTAACATAGTAATGAAAGTCCTAGCCCGAGCAATCAGGCAAGAGAAAGAAATTAAAAGCACCTAATTAGAAAGAGAGGAATTGAAATTATCTCCTTTTGCAGATGATATGATTCTATCTAGAAAACTCTGAAGACTCTGCCAAAAGGCTATTAGAACTTATAAATGACTTCAGTAAAGTTTTAGAATAGAAAATCATTATATGAAAATGAGTAGAATTTCTATGCAGCAGTAAAATTGAAGCAGAGAACCAAATCAAGAATGCAATCCCATTACAGCAATCACAAAAATAATAAAATACCTGGGAATACAGCTAACCAAGGAGGTAAAAGATCTTTACAGTAAAAGTCACAAAATATGATTGAAAGAATCAGAGACAATACAAACAAATGGGAAAACATTCCATGCTCTTCAACAGGAAGAATTAATATTGTTAAAATGGCCATACTGCCCAAAGCGAATCAATATTGTTAAAATGGTCATACTGCCCAAAGTAATTTACAGATTCAATGCTATTCCTATCAAACTGCCAACATCATTTTTCATGGAATTAGAAAAGGCTATTCTAAAATTCATGTGGAACAAAAAAAAGACCCCAAATAGTCAAAGCAGTCCTAAGCAAAAAGAATAAAGTTGGAAGTATCACACGATGCAACTTCAAACTATACTACAAAGCTACAGTAACCAAAACAGCGTAGTATGATACAAAAACAGACACAAAGACCAATGGAACAGGATAGGAAACCCAGAAATGAAGCCCCACATCTGCAACCATTTGATGTTTGACAAAATCAACAGTAATAAGTGATGGGGAAAGGACTCCCTATTCAATAAATGGTGCTTGAATAAATGGCTAGCCATATGCAGAAGAATGAAACTGCACCCCTACATTTTACCATATACAAAAATTATCTCATGATGAATTAAAGACTTAAATATAAGACCTCAAACTATAAAAATTGTAGAAGAAAACCTGGGAAATACCATTCTGGACATGGCCGTGGCAAACAATGTATGACTGGGTCCCCCAAAGCAATTGCAACAAAAACAAAAATTGATAAGAAGGACCTAATAAACTAAAGAACTTTTGCACAGCAAAAGAAACTATTAACAAGATAAACAGACAGTTTCCAAAATGGGAGAAAATACTCACAATCCATCTAACAAAGGTCTAATATCAAGAATCTATAAAGAATTTAAACAATTCAAGGCAAAAAACAAGAAATCCCATTAAAAATGGGAAAAGGACATGAACAAACACTTCTCAAAAGAAGACATACAAGCAGCCAACAAATATATGAAAAAGTGCTCAACATCACTGATCATTACAGAAATGCAAATTAAAACCACAATGAGATACCGTCTCACACCAGTCACAATGGTTACTATTAAAAAGGCAAAAAACAACAGATGTTGGTGAGGTTGTGCAGCAAAATTAATGCTTATACCTGATGTTGGAAATGTAAACTAGTTCAACCACTATGGAAACTAGTTTGGAGATTCTCAAAGAACTTAACACAGACTACCATTTGACTCAGCAATCCCCTTACTGAGTATATACCCAAATGAAAAAAAAAAATCATTCTACCAAAAAGACGTGTGTGTGTGTGTGTGTGTGTTTGTTCATCACAGCACTATTCAAAATAACAAAGAGGTGGAATCGACGTAGATGCCCACTAACGGTGGACTGGATAAAGAAATGTGGTACAAGGCTGGGCATAGTAGCTCATGTGTATAATCCCATCACTTTGGAAGGCCAAGGCAGTGGGGTGGATCACATGAGCCTAGGAGTTTGATACCTGTCCAGGGAACATGGAGAAAACCCATCTCTGCCCCACAAAATACAAAAGTTAGTCAGGCATGGTGGTATGTGCTTGTAGTCTCAGCTACTTGGGCAATTAGAGTGGGAGGATTGCTTGAGCCCAGGAGGCAGAGGTTGCAGTGAGTCAAGATCACACTGCTGCATTCCATCCTAGGTGACAAAGTGAGACCCTATCTCAAAAAGGAAAATGTGGTTAATGTACTCCATGGAGTATTATGCAACTATAAAAAAGAACAAAATAATGCCCTTTCCAGCAACATGGATGCAGTGAATTAATGCAAGTGAATTAATGCAAGAACAGAAAACCTAAGTGAATTAATGCAAGAACAGAAAACCAAATACTGCATGTTCTCACTTATATGTGGGGGCTAAACATTAAGTACACACACACACAGAGATGGGAACAAGAGATACCAGGGGCTAATAGATGAGGGAGGCTCAGAGGGGAACAAGGGTTGAAAAACTATCATATCTTATGCTCACTTCCTGGGTGATTGGATAATTAATACATTAAATCTCAGCGACACACAATTTACCCATGTAAGAAACCTGCACAGCTACCCCCGGACCTAAAATGAAAGTTAAAAAAAAAATGTTCATATAGGGCTCTTGTCTTCTGTATTGTTTCTCTTTCTTCTCTCTTCCCTTCATTGCCCCAACCTTTTGTCAAGTTCAACTCATCTTGAAACAGAAACTCTGAATCACTAAAGTGTCATAAAATTTATTCTGTTTGTGAACAAAATTTAAGCAATATGTAATCCATGGAATTGCATTAACTCCAGCTGTCAATTATTGATGCTCACTGTTTGTCAGGTACTGTGCTTAGCACATTATCTATGTTGTTTCTCATAATCTTATACACAAACTGGCGAGGTCGATACCATTCTCTTCATGGAAAAAGATAAGGACACTGGTACCTAGAAAAATTGTGCAACTTGATCAAAATCAGACAGCTGGTATTGGATGGATTACATATGATTTAAATCCAGGTTACCTTGACCTAATTTCCTTGCTCTTAAATACTTCACTTTACTCCTTGTACTCTATATATAGAATTAGAATCTTAAAAGTGGAAAGGAGCTCACACATTTTCTCATCTAACCTAATGCATAACTACTCTGTATGTCTTTCTAAATGACGGAAACCTAACTTCAACCTGAGGCAGCATCGTCCATTTTCAAAAAAGTTTGCAAAGGGTTATGTGTATCCAACACTTGCCTTTGCCTGTACTGCTGTGGGAAAGTTCATCTCACAGGTGTCATGCATAATCATTTAATGCTGTGTAGAGGGGCAGTATAATGTATCGGTAAAATGAGAACAACAATCAGAACAATGTGTGCAACTTTAAAACAGTGGAGGGTTAAATGAGGTAATACATGTAAAGTGCCTGGTACTTAGTAACTTATAAAAAGTGTTAAATTACTTCCATCAGAGCTCAAGCATTCCTTTAAGGCTCTGGGGAGTTCCTTTACCTCCTCTTTCTGGAAGCAAAAAAAAAAAAAAAAAAAAAAAAGAACTTTCAGCAAAGTGATAATTGGTTCTAAATAATGAACTTATTTTAAGCCGGGATTCTACTACACTCTTATCTTTAATCTTTAACTTTATTTGATATCTGACATTTGTGTTTATTCTTTCTTATTCATGTTTTGGCTTAGCTTTTTCAGACTAACACATTGTTTGTGTGACCTAGCAGCGTTAGTCCAAGCTTTGACAAGTTTTTGTTCCTATTAGCTCCAAATGCTTCAATCTGAAGGTGACTGTTTCCAGGATCGAAGGGCCCTAATAGTATACTCTAGCTTCACCACCCTGCACACTTGGCTGTGGGCAGGAGAAGATGGGCAACCTTCACGTGATGGCCTCTCAAAGGTTTGAGGGTAGTTTTTAATGCCATTTCTAGGCTAAATGATACCTGTTGGGTATCAATTATATAACATAGCCCTTCCTCATCCATGTGTATTTTGTCAATATCTGCCAAAATTTTGTTTTCCAGAATTGGGAAACATATTCCAAGTCTGGTCTGATCTTGACAAAGTACCACTCTTACCTTCTATGTTCCAGCAACCTAATCTTTTTAATTGAATATAGGAGGCAACCCGCTTCCACACTGTGGAAGCTTTGTTCTTTCGCTCTTTGCAATAAATCTTGCTGCTGCACAAAAAAAAAAAAAAAAAAAAAAAGAGTAGAGGAGAGAGAGAGAGAGGGAGGGGGAGAGAGAGAGAGGGAGGGGGAGAGAGAGAGAGTGTGTGTGTGTGTATGTGTGTGTGTGTGTGTGTGTGTGTGTTTGCATTCGGGCATAATATAACACAGTGGTTAATTTTTCAGCCACTCTATCAATTTTTATTCTGTTCTAAAACTACACAAGAAACACTTTTGATTCAGTTACTCGTAACCCCCCCCACTTTTTTTGCTATAATAGAAGGAACTCACACAAAAATGTTATTCTATTTTGTCCATTCTTATTTATAGATGTGCCTTTACTTTGACCAAAATGCCACAAAATAAGAGTAAGAGGAGACAGTTCAGATTTAAAATGTTTCTTTTCATTTCAATTAAAATTTAAACTAGTGGTGGTGTGTATAAAAATGTTAGTATGCAAGTTAACTCTATTGAAGGAAGTGGAATATGAATTTACCATCTTTACGGAACCAATTCATTCTCAGTGTCACCTCAGTCCCTGGTCAATTTCTCATGCTTTTCATTTGGTATGGTCATGTGTGAAAAATTTTAAAATTAACTCAAATGCTGTCACTTTACTCAGTATGTTAGGCTTCTTTTTATTTTCCAAAGACTACTATTTTAAATATGCTGGCTTTCCTCTTTTTTTTTTTTTTTTTTTTTGACTACTTTTAGAAACAAGACACATTGGTTTAATTTCTTGGGGGGTGGGTATAAGTAACCAACTTGAGCTAGTTTATGAGAAAAAAAAATAGGGGATATAATTGAGGAAAAGGAGAGCTAGAAGAAAAGATAGGAACCAGAGCATCCTCAAAATCCCCAGCAGTGGAAATTTGTGGCATTTCCTCCAGAGTTAGATTTCCCAACCCTCTTTTGAACTATTTCATGATAATATAAATCTTGTAAACTCCCTGTAGAATTTTGAAATTATTTCATTATTTTTCTATTTTAATTATAAGCAAATGGTTAAATGAGAAATATTTTATTCTTACCTCAGTATGTCAGTTGCAGTCGTTTAAGCTACTATAGCAAAATCTCAAATATTCAGTAAGTTTATTTCTCAGTGTGTGATGATCTAAGTAAGACAAGCTCTCCCAAGCAGCCAGGTGGCTAGCATTGCTCTATACAGTCATTCTATGTTTGTTCCTCCATCTCCTAAGGATTTTATTGTTTTCAACATGATACAGCATCAAAAATAGACAAAAATAGCATCTGTGATTTGATTTTAAAAAATCTTTTTAGAACATAAATGTATTTTAATGTTTTTCTGAACTTTGTGCTTAAATAATGAAATAAGAATGGTTTTTAGATGTGAATAACCTTTCTTCCCAATAGATGAAAAGCTACACATAATCATTCTTATACTGTCTCTTAGTAAGTTTTTTTTTTTTCTTTTTTGAGACGGAGTCTTGCTCTGTCACCCAGGCTGGAGTGCAATGGTGCCATCTCGGCTCACTGCAACCTCTGCCTGTGGGGTTTAAGTTATTATCCTGCCTTCCTGCCTCAGCCTCCCGAGTAGCTGGTATTACAGGCACGTGCCACCATGCCTGGCTAATTCTTATATATTTAGTAGAGACATGTTTTCACTATGTTGGCCAGGCTGGTCTCCGACTCAAGTAATCCGCCCTCCTTGGCCTCCCAAGGTGCTGGGATTACAGGTGTGAGCAACCGCACCCGGCCGTTGTCTCTTATTAATGTTTAATTTCTAGAGTTTAAAAAACATTTATATAGGCAAGGCAAGAATTTCAATCAGATAACTTCAACTTATAATTGTGTTATCCACATATATAGTTTTTACTTCCTCACCCTTCCTTCACTATTCATTCAATCTGTGTCCATTTTATTATCAGTCTCTGTTTTTCTATAAACCCTGCTCTGCCGAAGGTCACCAATGATCTCAGTGTTATAAATCTAATGGATTTAAGATTTTTCACTGTTGACTGTCTTTTTAAAGCACTCTTTATGTTAGTGTCCTTGATGTTGCACTGTCTCAGATGTCAACTTCCTCCTTGGGTACTCTTTATCAGTCTTCTTTATTAATTCCTCTTTTTTACCTATACCTAAAGTATTATGTCTTCTCATGGCTCAGCCTGGAGACCTCTTTTCTTCTCATTCTGTGTGCTCAATGGCTTTAGATACCATCTCTATGTCTGTAACTCATGAACTCATATTTTAGATTCTGGCCTCTTTTCTGAGCTCCAGATTTATTTCTAATGGTCTACTCTGAGTTCTAACAGGCATATCAAACTGAATGTCTGCCAAAATGTAACACCTCCAGTTTTCCTTTTCTTAGTGAATGATACCTGCATTAATTTAGCTATATGGGACAATAATTTTATTCATTTATTCAAAAAATATTTATTGAGTATCTATTTTGTGCCAAAGGTTATCCCAAGTATTAGGCCTACAAAAAAAATTACCTATTTATCGTTTTTTGTATATCCAATTTATGAGCAAACCTTAATTGTATCCAGTTCACTGCCAAAACTTTCTCAATCACATCCAGTTCTCTCCATTACCACTGCCCCCACCATAGTCCAAGTCAGTTTGTAGACTTTCTTACAGCAATTGCCAAGGTAAATTTTTTTCTGGATTACAGCCATAGCCTCCTGTTGTTCTTTCTTCCATCTTTGTCAGCTTATTGACATTTTCACATAGAAGTCATGATAATCATTGAAAGTGTAAACCATTTTATTCCACTGTTCAGTAGCTCCAACTGCAAGTAGAATAAAAGTCTAATTTCTTACCAGGTACAACAATGGTCTGTCACTGCCCACCTCTCAAAATGCAAGTTTCCTCTGGATGCCAAGTACTAGACACAATGATATTGTTCTGATTCCCAATGGCACCAAACTATTTTTCATTTCTTTTCCTGGAATGCTTCATAATTTTTAATTACTCTAATCTCATGTTAAATATTTATTTTTCCAGAGATGAATCCTGATTTAAATTTTGCTCTTATTTTCTCTTAATCATTTTCCTCATAGGGATCATAGAGTTTATAATTATATGTTTATTTGTATATTGAGTTATTATCTCACCAACTAGATTCTAAAATCCATGAGATTAGGAATCCTGTCTGTTTTGTTCATTTTAGACCAAATATTTAGCATAGTGCCTGATATATAGTAGTCACTTATTGTATATTTGTTGAATAAATGAATGAATCCTCGAGTAAATTTGGGAAAATGTCAACTTTTCTACAGTTATCCTAAAGTGGTTATCTTTTAACATCCATGCTTCCTGTTTTTGATCAATAGTTCATCATGGGTATAAAATAAATAATATATGGCCAAGAATAAAGTAATTTAAAAACTAAAATAGTCAACCTGACTGCTCTGGTTTGAATATACCCCCTTCAAAATTTAAATGTTGAAACTTAATGGCCAATGTGATGGTATAAAGAGGTGAGACCTTTACGAGGTGATTAGGTTATTAGGGCTCCTCATCCTCATGACTGGGATTAAGGCCATTATAAAAGAGGCTTCACCATTAGCTTGCACTTTCCACCTTCTTCCATGCGAGGACACAGCATTTCTTCCCTCCTGAGAATGCAACAACAAGGCACCATCTTGGAAGCAGAAAGCAGCCCTTACCTGACAACCAAACCTGCCAGAGCCTCGATATTGAACTCGTAACCTCCAATATTATGAGAAATAAGTTTCTGTCTTTTATAAATTACCCATTCGTAGGTATTAGGTTGGTGCAAAAGGAATTGCAGTTTTTGCCATTGAAAGTAATGCCAAGACCTCAATTGCTTTTGCGCCAACCTAATGTTTTGTTATACCAGTGAAAAATGTACCAAGATACTGACCATGCAAAGGGTTGATGAACTGACTGCATGAAGACTCATGAGCATGGTGTTTGTCCTCCACTGAGAGCCACACGGGCTCACTTGACAATTCTTGAACTTCCCAGTCAGTGTGGTTAGCATGGTTTGTAACTCCTCTTCTTTTTTATCTAATCCACAGTTTTTCAGTTGAGTTTTTGAATATTTTAGGCATATAATTAAGTATTCTAAAATAATTTTGCTTTCTTTCAAATTTTCATAATTCTTTATTACCACACTCATCATTTCTGATTCATCAGAAAGTATTTTTTTTTTTTTTGAACAACTGAACTCAAAGTCTCTTGAGATTCTATGGTAAAATCAATTCCTTTAGGACATACTTCAGAATAAGTTAATTGGAAATTTTAAAAATATCACATTTACCAAGTTGTCACTATGTTTAGTAGTATATGTTAACTAGTGCAGTCTAAACAAGTGGGAAAGTACAATTTATGTTTAGAATTTATAATTTATTTATACACAATTTTTTAATGTGTAAATGACCTATTTGAGTTTACTTGGCATTTTTTTATATGCCACTTATTTAAGAATTTTGGTGAAAGAGAAGAACTGTTAGGAATAATACTAATCTGTGAATATTGAACTTAGTTTTTTTCCACTCCAGAAAAAAGAAATAAAAGTAATTGGAAGCAAATATATAACAAATTACATATTCTTTTAAAATTAGAGGTTCAAAAACCTCTTTTGAATAATGAGACTAGGAATAGAGATAATTAAGAAAAACTGTCGGTTTTTAGGACTATGCACATATATACACAAGTGCACTCACACTTTCTACCTAGGTGTCTTTTTTGGGGGGGCTTTGGGGGGTGCGGATGTGGCTATAGTGATATGTCAACAACACTGGTTTCCCTACCACTTAACTAAATGGGTGATCTTTTTAGATCCTGTTATTGGCAGGAATTTTATTTCCCAGAAGGAAATATTTGCTTGAGATGATTAATCCTGTATTTAAGTACTGTTTGCCAGTGTGATTTAAGTGTTACCATAGTTCCCTAGCAGTTCACAATTCTGTCATTTTAGACCTGACCTCACACTTACTTCCACTCACCTTCAACTTATCCTTTAAAACTGCGAACTTAGTCTTCATACTTATCCTTTTATTAGACTATAAAATCCTGAAGGGCTGCTACTATGTTAGTCTCATCATTGCATCCTCTACAAGGTTTAGCCCAATAGCTTATATGCAGTACAAACACAGTAACATTTTTTTATTTGGACTTTTGTGTGTATATCTTGTCTCTAAAGCTAGTTTCATGACAGCAAGGGCTGTGACAGTTAGAAATTTGAATAAAAGCCCCACTCACCTTTATGAAGTGATTCCTTTAAGACAAAGGAGGCTTCTATTGGGTATCATTATTCCTCTTCAAAAACACTGCATGGAATGTTAGTTAACCTCAAGCTTTAATACAGAAACCTACCTTCTCTTGCCCTGGTTACTGAACAGCTGCCTTCTGCTCTTATTCCTTGGTCTGCTCTGCTGTGATTTTCTCACTTTCTAAAGCAGTCCACTTGATCAAGCAAGTATTTATCTATCTTAGCCAGATTTATCTATCTATCTAACTTGAATTGTCACGCCTGAGCTGGAACACTCTGGCAACATTACCATGTTTTTTCTCAGTTTTGCTCCTCTTCAGACTGAGAACTAATTTAGTCTGACTCAGTTCCTGAGTCAACCACCCAATATGTGCTGGCTGCCACAAGGCCAATATCTTGCTTAACCCTATTTAGTAAATTGTGTTCTCATTGCTTCCTAACTCTGGGTCATGCTGGTTTTTGTGACACAGCTGGCAACTGTTTATATCACCAGTCTCTAACACAGTACTATATGTAGAAGCCATCAAGTACCTATTAGAGACAAATTCTTACAGCAAATGGTGTGAACAGTATTCAGAGAGTCCCCTTCGACTCCCATCACCAAGCCTCAAGTAATTTTAATCATTTGCCTGTGCTTGAAACCCCTACATGCTTGGAGATAGTTGACTGGAATCCATGCCACTTGAGACAAGGGGAAAAAGTCTACTGCCAAACTAACTTATTTGGGTAGATTTCTACATTCAGTGTTAGATTAAGTGCATAAACATTAGCTTAATCCTCTAATAAATACAATTTTAGAAGAGTATTTATTTTGTATTTGTAAATGTATTTATATTACATTTACTTGGCTTCCATCTTGATTTATCACTGTCTTACGCATACCTTTTTTTCCTTTAGCAAATCTATTGCTTCTTCCATGCTTAAGTTATCCACAGAGAACTCCCCCGCACTGAATTTAGGGGATGGTATTTCCTTTGGTTTGATACCTGTTTAAAATACTCCTGAAGTAATTCGTTACAAAGTTTTCGGCTGTTTTTGTTTTCTCTACCTAAAACTCGTTTTCTAAATAGAAGTTGTTTTCACACACAGGAGAATTTGTTCATGTGTACGGAGACAACACCTAATTTGATTTTGAAGATCACATAGGAAATACAGCATGTCCATTGATTTTTTGATAAATACAATCACTGTTAGTCACGTATTGTAGTAAAAGATGTTTGTTAAAGTTTTCCATTTCAAGGAATTTATAACCTAGAGGTAATAACTTATCCAAATATCTATAACACAAACTATATTATGTGATTCATTTCTTTCTAGATTTTTTTTTCCTTTTTTTTTTATTATTATACTTTGAGTTCTAGGGTACATGTGCATAACGTGCAGGTTTGTTACATATGTATACTTGTGCCATGTTGGCGTGCTGCAACCATCAACTCGTCAGCACCCATCAACTCATCATTTACATCAGGTATAACTCCCAATGCAATCCCTCCCACCTCCCCCCTCCCATGATAGGCCCCGGTGTGTGATGTTCCCCTTCCCGGAGTCCAAGTGATCTCATTGTTCAGTTCCCACCTATGAGTGAGAACATGCGGTGTTTGGTTTTCTGTTCTTGTGATAGATCTTATGTTCGTTTTCTTTCTATTTCTGCCATTTGGAAACAATACTTCCTTTTAAAAACATCTTCCTTGTCAGTTCTTATAGGAATATTATGTGGAAATTAATTTATATCAATGATAAACCCTAAATTGAATTGCCGTTAATGATTTTGCCTGCATTTAGTTTTTAATTTCCTGTAATAGGACTTCACTGTTTTCCAGTATTATCAATCAATGGCATATTCAAAATTTTCAGTAGGGTACATAATTCCTATATATTTCTCATATGTGTTTTATTAATGGTGACAACTTGGAATATAAAATCAGTTCTTCTGACTCAAAATCAGCTTTTTCCACCTCATTATGAATGCTCTGCAATGCCACATTGTGCCCTAAAGTGGTGGTTCTTGATCATTTTTGGAAATACCTTCTTTGTGATGCAAATTATGAGCTCTTTTCCCAGTAAAAATGCATATATGAACATACAGTTCAGATTTTGCACACAATTTCAGGTATGTTTTCGGACACTCTGAAGCTAATCCAGGAAGTGTCTCATAGCTTTGCTCTAAATTTATGTAATTGGGATCCTGGGAACACAAGGTTGGGCTTGCTATTAGAGAATATATTGGATATTATTTGACTCACAATTCTTCCATATTAGTGGCAAATAAATGATGCCATGGATCAGAAATGGGATTGAGTTGAGATTTGTAAAATAGGAAAAAAGGAGGGTAATAATCAAAAGTCATACCAGAATTATTTGTAAAAAATTCATTACATATAATAGATTCTAAAGATGATAAAGAAATTAATAAATTGATTTTAAGAGAAAAAAATACAGTTTTTGCTTTGTCAGCAAGCAATTCAGTATTCAGTGTAAATAGTAGCTATAGAGAAATGAATAAAGTGAAAAGAAGATTTTCACATCACAAAATTGGGCACGTAAATCTTTCTGAATCAATAAATCACTGAAACTTTTTAAAAAACAAATACACAATGAGTAAAGAAGCAATAAAATGACAAAAAAAAAGGCCTATAGGAGCCACAACTAACTTGCAGCTCCCACTTGGAGCTGTGGACACAGCAGCGTGTGGAGACTCACATTGTGAACTTTTGCTCCAAGAACTACTGCAGGAACATACCAGGAAAGCTGAGAGAATCCATAGACCCTTTGAAGGAGGTGGACTGCCAACGCAGGCTACAATGCAGACAGCCAAGAACTGTGAGTCTACTTGCTTTCTCAGCTAGGAGGCTGGTAGCTGGGGGCAAGTTCTCAGCCCTGCTCACTGGCTGCCTGGAAATAAACTTGGTGCTGCTGGGGGAGCATGGTAGAAGTGAGACTGGCCTTTTGGGCTGTGGGCTGTGTGGCAGCTGGGTGAGGCCTGTGGCTGCCAGCTTTCCCCCACTTCCTAGTGACATGTGTGATGTGGCAGAGACAGCCATCATTCCCTTGGGAAATAACTCCATTGGCCTGGGAACCACATCCCCATCCCCTACAGCAGCCACAGCAAGCCCTGCTTAAGGAGAGCCTGGGCTCAGACATGCTGAACCCTGCCCCCACCTGGGGGTCTTTCTCTACCTGCCCTGGTAGCTGAAGACAAAGGACATAATCTCTTGGGAGCTCTATGGCCTCACCCACAGCTTGACCCTAGGGCAAGCTTGTATCCTCCCTATACTACTGTAGCTGATGTGCTCCTGAAAGTGCCATCTCCTGGCTGGAAGTCAAACAACACAAAACCAGTGCACTTAACAGTACAATCAAGGACCCTCACAGAGTCCACAATACTCCCCTGCTACCTCCACCAGAGCAGGTTCTGGTATTCATGGCTGAGAGATCTGAAGACCGATCACATCACCGGACTCTTTGTAGACACTCCCCAGTACCAGCCCAGATCCCAGTAGCTCTCCTGGGTGGCTAGATCCAGAAGAGAAATAACAATCACTGCAGTCTGGCTCTCAGGAAGCCCCATCATGCCTTGGGGAATGGGGAGAGCACCAAATCAAGGGAGCACCCCAAGGGACAAAGGAATCTGAACAGCAGCTCTTGAGTGCCAGAATAAAATGATAATTAAAAGGTTGCCAAAAATAACAACAAAAAATCGAGGGCCAGACAGATTCACTGCTGAATTGTATCAGACATTCTAAGAAGAATTGGTACCATTTCTATTGACACTATTCCAAAAGATAGAGAAAGATGGAATCCTCTCTAAATCATTCTGTGAAGCCAGTATCACCCTAATACCAAAACCAAGAAAGGACATAATGATAAAAGAAAACTGCACACCAATATTTCTGATGAACATAGATACAAAAATCCTCAACAAAATACTAGCTAACTGAATCCAACAGCATATCAAAAAGATAAGCCACGCCATAGTTTGCTCAGAATGATGCACACCAACATGGCACATGTATACATATGTAACAAACCTGCACATTGTGCACATGTACTCTAGAACTTGAAGTATAATAATTTTAAAAAAAGATAAGCCACAATAATCAAGTGGATTTCATGCCAGGGATGCAGGGATGATTTAACATACACAAGTCAATGAATGTGAGACACCACATAAACAGAATTAAAAACAAAAACTACATGATCATCTCAATAGATGAAAACCAAGTATTTGACAAAATCCAGCATTTCTTTATGATTAAACACCCCAGAAAAATCGGCGCAGAAGGGACATACCTTAAGGTAATAAAAAGCCATCTATGACAAACTCACAGCCAACATTATACTGAATGGGGAAAAGTTTAAAGCATTCCCCCTGAGAACTGGAACAAGATAAGGATGCCCACTTTTACCACTTCTATTCAACATAGTGCTGGAAGTCCTAGCCAGAGCAATCAGACCAGAGAAGCAAATAAAGGGTATCCAAATTGGTAAAGAGGAAGTCAAACTGTCACGATTTGCTGATGACATAATCATAGAAAATGCTAAAGATTCATCCAAAAAGCTCCTAGAACTGGTAAATGAATTCAGCAAAGTTTCACGATACAAAATTAATGTACAGAAATCAGTAGATCTGCTGTACACTAACAGCAACCAAGCTGAGAATCAAATCAAGAACACTCAACCCCTTTAACAGTAGCTGCAAAAACAAAAAAGTAAAATACTTGCGAATATACCTAACTAAGGAGATGAAAGACCTCTACCAGGAAAACTAGAAAGCCCTACTGAAAGAAATCATAGATGACACAAACAAATGGAAACACATCCCATGTAGAATCAATATTGTGAAAATGACCATACTCCCAAAAGCAATCTACAAATTCATTGCAATTCTCATCAAAATACCACCATCATTATTCACAGAATTGGACAAAATTCTGAAATTCAAATGGAATCAAAAAAGAGCCCACATAGCCAAAGCAAGACTAAGTAGAAAGATCAAATCTGGGGGCATCACATTACCTGACTTCAAATTATACTATAAGACCATATTCACCCAAACAGCATGGTACTGGTATAAAAATAGCATATAGACAAATGAACAGAATAGAGAACCCAGAAATAAAGCCAAATACTTACAGTCAAATGATCTTTGATAAAGCATACAAAAACTTAAAGTGGGGAAAGGACACCCTATTCAATAAATGGTGCTGGGATACTTGACAAGCCAATGTTGAAGAATGAAACTGGATCCTCATCTCTCACCTTATACAAAAATCAACTCAAGATGGATCAAAGACTTAAATCTAACAAGTGAAACCATAAAAATTCTAGAAGGTGACATTGGAAAAACTCTTCTAGAGATTGGCTTAGGCAAAGACTTCATGACCAGGAACCCAAAAGCAAATGTAACAAAACCAAAGATAAACAGTTGGAACTTGATTAAACTAAAAAGCTTCACACAACAAAAGAAATAATCAGCAGACAACCCGCAGAGTGGGAAAAAACCTTGGCAATAAATACTTCTGACAAAGGACTAATATCTAGAATCTACAAGGAACTCAAACCAATCAGCAAGAGAAAAACACAATCCCATCAAAAAGTGGACTAAAGACATGAATAGACAATTCTCAAAAGAAGATATACAAATGGCCAACAAACATATGAAAAAATGCTCAGTATCACTAATGGTAGGGGAAATGCAAATCAAAACCACAATGCGATATCACCTGCCTCCTGCAAAAAGGCCAAAAAAAAAAAAAAAAAAAAAAAAAAGGATGTTGGAATGGATGTGGTGAAAAGGGAAGACTTTTACACTGTTGGTGGAAATGTAAACTAGTACAGTCACTATGGAGAACAGTGTAGAGATTCTGTAAAGAACCAGCAGTAGGTCTACCATTTGATCCAGCAGTCCCACTCCTGGGTATCTACCCAGAGGAAAAGAAGTTATTAAATGAATATGATACTTGCAAACGCATGTTTATAGCAGCACAATTCACAATTGCAAAAACCTGGAACCAGCCCAAATGTCTGTCAGTCAATGAGTGGAGAAAGAAAATGGGGTGTGTGTGTGTGTGTATATATATATACACACACCATTATATATACCATATATATACACCATGGAATACTATTCAGACATTAAAAAAGAAATAATGGCATTCACAGTAATCTGGATGGAATTGGAAACCATTATTCTAAGTGACATAACTTAGGAATGGAAAATCAAATCTCTTATGTTCTTACTCATAAGTGGGAGCTAAGCTATGAGGATGCAAAGGCATAAGAATGATACAATGGACTTTGGGGACTCATGGAAATGGTGGGAGTAGGGGAAAGGACAAAAGACTACACATTGGGTACAGTGTACACTGCTTGGGTGATGGGTGCACCAAAATCTCAGAAGTCACCACTAAAGAGCTCATTGATGTACAAAAATAAATAAATTTTCAAAATATATAAAATTTTATGCTAATCAAAAACTTCTTTTGTTTAACATTTAATATACATCATGTATTACTATTTGAAGGATTATTGGATTTACTTAATAAATAAATCCCACCAATTCAGAATTTACTACTACCTCCATAGTTACATAGATCTCATCATTATTCATCTAGATTTAAAATATTAGTCAGGTAAAAACAATTCACAAGTTACCAGCTAGCTTTTAAAATATCACTAGTAAGTCAATTTCCATTGCCATATATCTTATCTATCAACCAAGCAATGTTTTTCAGTAGGATGATAAAATGCTCATGCTTTAGATTGCTATCATGTTTGGTTACTTTTAGTTTGGAAGCTTGAAGTTCATTTGAAGTGTGAAAATCTACAGAAACTTATCAATTGTTCCTGATTTTAACCAAGTACTTTAAGATCTTCCATGTAGGAATGACGCTTAAACTAAGTCTTACAGGTTGTCATGACAACATGGGTAGTGTTCCATGAAAAGGGATTTGAGTTTGATCATATTTGAGGTTGTCCTGGCAATATGACAACTGACTTCATGAATGAGGTGTCACCTTACCAGTTAAACTGGTTTTAGGATGATTGGAAATCTACTGAAAAAACATATATATGTATGTTCAGAATATATACATATTTTATATATATATATCTTCAGAATATATACATATAATATCAGAAAAAGTCTTGCTGTTTTGAAAAAGGCACAAAAGAAATAACATTTGAGGCTGAGAAGTGAGGGAAATACACATTAAAGTTGGAAAAGAGATATGTGAGAATGAGATGGGGAAATGGAAAGACAGAGAATAACAGAGAAAAGATATAAAGACAATAGAACAAATAAGGAAAAGGAGAATGTCATTAATAAATCAAAGCATTTCATTTTACCATTACTGAGTTAGGAAGGTTGAACATGGGAAGAAGGGAAAAAGTCACTATGGAAACATTAGGGCATTTTGACAAACAGGAGTGCCCTATCATGTTGTAACTATGTTGTTGTTACTATTGTTATTATCAGGGTGTCAGATGCAGTATCAGTCTAGAAGCATACCTGCAGCATTTATTTACAGGTATCTGACAAAGGAGTTTTGAAGGAAACAGCTTCAAGCTAAATGAGTTCAGCACAACAGAAAACAGCTCTTTATCCCATATCACTTTCATACATTGACAATGAGAAATAAATCTCACATCAATCAGAGCAGCTGTGAATGCAAATTTTAACAGTAAATATTAACAGTTATGTTTCTAACATGTTTAGATATCTAAGTTGAAATACAAATTGAGTGCTTTTACTTTCTTCAAGGAGAAAACCTAGTTCTTTTAAGAAAAAGGAGAAGTTTGGTAAAATGAGATGAAAGTAAATAACATACAGTAGATTTCTGGCATGTGTATATATTTGCACATGTGCATAAAACTCTGATGTCTTTATCTCTCTATTTATTATATGCTACATTTTTAAACTAGGACTTCTAAACCTTGGTTCCATGGTCCAGAGACTTTGGGGGTTCAATGGAACCCCTGAAATCAATTGCCAAATTTGTGTGCATGTTATATGGGTATATGCATTTTCTGGGGAAGATGATCCAAAATTTTAATCAGATGATTAATGACCCTCAAAATATTAAGAATCATTTACTAATGAAAAAATGTTGATTCTGTGCAAAAGTCCTGAAGAGGAAGGAAAAGAGATAAATAGCCAGGAATTTTTCACTCTGTGCAAGGCAGTCATGGGAAAGGACTC
Source organism: Papio anubis (assembly GCF_008728515.1). Classification (NCBI taxonomy): domain Eukaryota; kingdom Metazoa; phylum Chordata; class Mammalia; order Primates; family Cercopithecidae; genus Papio; species Papio anubis. Next base: position 96,417,780 of record NC_044985.1, on the reverse strand, counting down.
TTGTCTCTGAATACTATTGGGTACCCTGAAGCTATTGATGTGATGTTTAACCACCCTCAATATTGCCAGAAACAGAGACTAATGCAGAAGTTAGTTTATAGCACTTATTTAAGAAATAAGTCACTAAAGCATAGTATAAAGGCATCACCAATGATCATCTGTGAACAAAACAAAGACCCCTGCCTTCCTGAAGTTCACGTTCTAGCAGGAAGGAAGAGAAGTACAGATACAAGCACAAGATATGATGAGATTTAACTACCTAAGAATTTCCAGAGATTTGTAAGTGTCTGCTACTGAGTAGATGCTTAACTAATATTGATAGAAGAAAGAAAGGAAGAGAGGGAGATAAAGAGGGAAGATAGTAATGAAATAGACCTTAATCAATTAAATATTGTTCTTGTTTTGCACATCCTAACATATTCCATACATTCTTGTTGTTAATAGAAAACTAATTAAATGAATCTTTAATCAGACAAATTAAATTCAGCAGTTTATTTGAGCAAACAATTCATGAATTGGGCAGCACTCAGAATCAGAAGTTCCGAGAGCTCCACCAAGCAGTGGAGCAAATTAGGTCATATTCCTGGTTCTCAGTTTCTTCTTCTACAAAATACAGGCAATTCTGCTGATTGTTACTACTGTCTTATGGATTAAATAAGATAAGGTAATGTAGTGTGACCACACAATACATGTTCAATAAAATTTTTATTCTTTTCTGAATGAGAAAGAAAGTTTCTCTAGGTTAGATTGCCATACTCAACTTACAAAATAAACTCTAATTAAATAAAGCAAACACTAAATTTGAAGCAGTTTACTAAACCACTGAAATACGTGCTTTAAGAATGCATCTAAAAGAACCTCTTATTGAGGGGCCATCATCACGGAAGACAATTTCAACATCTTTTTTTTAAATCACATTAAAATTAAAACGTACTTTCTTTGTGATTTATAGATATACCAGTTGAAATCGATTTGTTTATCTTCTGGAAGGACACATAATATGGTTTCTATTCTTTTATGAGATAATCAGTGTGGCCACAAGAAGAGGCAGAAGGAGAGGCTCAGGAAAACAAAGGTTATTATACCCACAGAAGGAAGGCATGTCATGTGGGGCTACATGGGAAAGACACAAGGGTGGTCAGAGGACAGAAGCAAGGGGAAGGGTTAGACCACTACTGGTATGGAAGTTTCCTGGGGAAGGCAAGGCAAGGTCAGGCAAACAGTTTGGGATTAGCTGGTTTGAATAATTTTGGTGTGCTTTGGATGATAGAGGTGGTCGCTGCTTGCCTGGCATCTAGCCCTGGGATTCTTAAGGCAGAGAAAATATTGCCTCCTGGGGTGTAAAGGCCAGATAAAGAAAGTATAGTTCAGAATTGGTTTGCACGCGTATCAAAGAGATGGTTCTGACTAGGTTCTTTGTTATCTTTAAAAATTGTCTAGATCTGAGAGCAATCTCCTTGCCCGAAAGGATTTTTTTTTAAGTTGTCAAAACACCACAGTACACAGAAAATTTAAAAATATTTACAACACGTAGGGTAGTGATTATGAGCACAAACTCTAGGCTACAACTTTAATACTTATATTTACTTAGCTTGAGTGCATAATTTAACCCCATCAGTGCCTCGATTTCCTCATCTATAAAATTGCAATAGTTGGAGTATATGCTTTATAGGACTTTGTGGGGATTAAGAGAGTTAATACATGTTCAGTGTATAAAACAATGCCCACTATACATACATTAATGTATAATGGTAATTAAATATAATGTTTTAACAATTATAATATTTAAATTCATTGGTGACTAGGTAAATTTTGGTTTCAAATGGTTACCACCTTTAAGTTAAATAGGAAAGTTTATTTTAACCTTCTCACATTTGTCTGATTTCATGCATTTCGTTTAGTGACAAATTTTAATTTTCATTTAGCAGAACCTTTGGCACCTAGACAAATTACACTAAAGAAGGTAGTAGTTGAAAGGTTTACTTATTTATATAGATACCTGAGGGTAAATTATCTTAGCTGATTAAACAAGTAGACATTCTGCTCGAAATTAAATAGTAGAGTTAGGAATTTGGAGAAATCTTTTGTGAAACAATCTTCGAGACAAAACTTAATTCTTTCATAATAGTGCAGAAAGTTGGGTCTTGAAGAGGTCTCAATCTACTTTCTGGGAAAAGTTTTGGGCCCACTTACAGGGTCTTGAGATACCCACTTATTTAGGAAACATCGATTATTTGTCTTTGTCTTCTAGAATAGGAGCTCTATGGCAGAATTTTATGCTTTTAGGTACTGGGATATCTTCAGCATCTAGAGCAGTGCCTAGAACTTTCCTATCACCTGCATCCAGTGATGTCTTAGAATCAGAACTTAGCTCCTTAGAACTTAGTTTATTTCAAGCACAGTGGCATATAGTTCATGTTAGAATAAATTATTGCCATCTGCTATATGTTCAATATGTCCCGGAAATGTTACATCTGTAAATCTTTTTCAACCTTTACAACATCTCTTGGAGATATGTATTATCATTCCAGTTTTCAACTGTAAAAACAGAAAAAAGAAACAAACAAAAGCAACAAGAGATGCGAGGGAAAGTAAGTTATCCCTGGAGACACAGCAAGTAAGAAGTAGACAAGGAATTCAAACACAGGCCTGATGACTCTAAAGTTTGTATGTGTCGTGCTTTGATAAGATGTCTATGAAAGCTCTGTGATTTCATTCAGTTGTTGATCTCATTGGTATATTTCTCTCTCAAAAATTTAACTTTATCTTATTAGACCATTTTATACCCAGTCACCCCTGGTCTGATGCACTACCTTTGCAGCAGGCAAAATCCCAGGCTAGATCTAAATTGTTGCCCATAGTAACAGGCTGTACTTGAAGCTGGGTTCATTTAGGATATCAAATCACTCCAAAAACACCCTGGAGAGACTTTGGAATTATTCATAATTACCACAAATTGAAAGTGATGAGAAAATTGGTGCTATTTTTCTATCAATCTCTAGGAAGATTATTATGCTATCTACTCACTACTATATTTTTAAAAAAATTCTTAGCTGTGGAAATTTGTTTCATAATCTTCAATATTAATTCTGAATCTTTGTTTTTCAACACTCCAGCATGCCTCCAATTACTTCAAGGACTGCAATAAAATTCTTGATATCCAAACAAAATTAATTGTAATTAAGCTTTGTTTTAAATTTTTTATGGTAAAATTTTAAAACATATTCAATAATAATAGATGAGTAACAAACCTCCATGCATCCATCAATCTAGGTTCACAAGTTATCAATAAATGTCAAATCTTATTTCATTTATATCCTCTGATTCCTCCCCTATGCCCATCACTGGAGTATTTAATAGCAAATTTCAACTATCATGTCATGCCATCCTGGTAAAACTTTATTTTAAATTCAAATGTCCTTGAATCAAATGGACAAAGACAAAGAAAAGGATGGGAACACAGGAACAATGTAAAACAAAACCCAGAAAAAAAATGCAGTGAAAACTCCTCACATTAGTTTTACTACAAGAAGATGAAAATCATGCCTCTTCTGTTCATTTTACAGAAATTAATATTTAACATATGTTTAAGTTGATGGTTTCTCTAAAATGTGTGGCAAGAATAATTCCTGGGTGGACATCAGACACTGAGAGAGACAGACTAGATTGCAGCAAGCCCAAAATGTTAAGAAGCTGGAAATCACTGATGACCTTGTAATCTCAAGCACTATTTTTTTCATTACTGACCAAATCAAGCTTTCATTTCATTTTAGTATAGTGTGAGAGATGCTCTTGTAGAATTTTTTTTTTTTTTTTTTTTTTTTTTTGAGGCATGGTCTCTCTCTGTCACCCAGACTGGAGTGCAGTGGGTAGGATCTCAGCTCACTGCAACCTCTGCTTCTAGGGCTCAGGTAATCCCCCAACCTCAGCCTGGGACTACAAGTGCATGCCACCAAGTCGGGTTAATTTTTGTATTTTTTTGTAGAGACAGAGTTTCGCCATTTTGCCCAGTCTGGTCTAGAACTCCCCAGATCAAGTGATCCTCCCACCTTGGCCTCCCAAAGTGCTGGGATTACGGGTGTGTGCCACCGTACCCAGCCTAGAATTTTGTGTGCTCTATCAAGATAATCTCTGTAGCATCCAAACAACTCCCACATTTAAACTGCTTTTCTGAGACTAATAAAAGAGGCATTTTAGAGTTATAAGTTTTGTACTGCTCATCAATAACTACCAATAATAGAGCTGTACAATTAGACCTTTATTACCTCTTTAAATTGAATCATTGAAATAAAGATTTCTTTTTAACATGCATTTCGATGGTGATAAACAATATCCTATCTTCATTATGGTTCTTTTTATTGTTTTTAGAATCCGTCTAGTTATTCAAAATAGTTTTCTGTTTGTAGTCATGTCAATGGCATTGGAAAGCATATAAAGTGATTAGTAGTTTAGTTTATCAAAAAGTCAAATGATGAAATAAAATATTCAATATTATTATGTTTTATAAATTCATTTCAATTCCAGCCTAAAATATCAATGCCTTGGCCAGGCATGGTGGCTCATACCGATAATCCCAACACTTTGGGAGACAGGTGGGGGAATCGCCTGAGCCTAGGAGTTCAAGATCAGCATGGGCAACATGGCAAGATTCCATCTCAACAAAAAATAAAAAAAATTAGCTGAGTGTAGTGGTACATATCTGTGGTCCGAGCTACTCAGGAGACTGAAGCGGGAGGATCTCTTGAGGCCAGGAGGTCGATGCTGCAGTGAGCTGTGTTTGTACCATTGCACTCCAGCCTGGGTGACAAAGCAAGACTCTGTCTCAAAAAATATTTAGTATATAAAATAAAATATTGATGCTAAATCTGGACAAACTTATGCTTCGTTAACAACTAGTATTAATTTCCATGTTGTAGTCTAACATGAACCAACAGCTGTCAATTCTTAAAAATGCAATTTAAAAAAATTAGACTGCACATCAGTTAACACCTATAGAATTTTTTTGTACATTTTATAGAAAATTTTGTAATCCCTCAAACTCAAATCATAATAATTATAATGGCTTTGGTTGAAAAGTAGTGTAATTGGTATTTTAGTAAATATTTTGACTTTATCATTTAAAGAAAATGGCTGATTCTAGATTCTAATGTACTCTAAAATGAAAGCTTACATTCACCTTATAGCATTTTATTTTAAAAGATAATTTTATAAACCAAATGTGCCCGGACAATTTGTGTAAAGGTAAATTAGATAAGGACGTACAGTAATCCCATGGATGGCAACCTATAATTCACTTAAGAATCACCTGGAGGGTTTCCTAAAGCAGATTGCCTAACCCCACCCTGACAGCTTCTGATTCAGGTCTGGGGAAGGCCCCAAGATTTTCATTTATAACAAGCAAGTGAGATTGATGTTGCTGGTCCAGGAACCAAACTTGGAGAACCACTACAGTAGACTGATGTGTTCAAAGAATTCAGGGTTTAAGACTGTAATAATTATGGAAAAGTCTGCTTTAAATTGGGTAGTGCATGGGGAAAGATAAAAATAAAGAGACAGGGTTTGCCAGCACTAATTCTAATACTTTCCCTAGTCATCTGACTACTCTCAGGATTTCTATACACATTTCTTCTCTTTTCAAACATTCAAAACACACCTTACCTCTCCTTACCCCTTAGCCAATAACATTGCTTTAAATTTATCAGAGTTAATTAAAGCAATTAGAAGAGAACCTTATCCTTCCACTGCCATATTTACCAGGTGCCTCACTCTTGTACTCACATGCTTTAACATTCGTCTTGGTGCAATGGATGCAGGTTCCCTGATTCAACTGGGGCTCTTCCTCTCCACTCACTTACTGGATCTCACTCCCATTCCCTTAAGAATTTGCTCCCTCAATTATTTCATCCCTTTTCTGGTTTTCTTAGCATCTCATTTGCATCTCCTTTGTAGTCTGCTTTGCTGAATTCTCCTTCTTTTATCCACCTTGATCATATTGATTCCTAGAATATTATTCCACCTGAGGAAAGAAAGGGAGAAAAATTTATCCATTGGATCCCATCATCATTGCTCAAGAGCTGTCACATGATTCATCAACTTCCCTGCACTCCAAGGTGCAAGTTCATGAGGGAGGGGTGGGTTCCCTCAGGGGTCTAACAATTTGGTATAAGACAAGGCCCTGTCTGAACAGGACATAGACGTCTCCCACCCAGGCCTCATGTAAGGTGTGGTCAAATGGTCAAATTGCACCTAAGTTACAGACCTTGTCTCTGCAGCAGTGTTGGCAATAAGAGGCAAATCTGAGAGGATTTTGAATTGTTACCCAAGAGAAGTCTATTCCATGACTCTTATATACAGACATGTTTTACTAGCTTTAATAAGAAGAGATTTTTCAGAATGGATCTGAGGCTGAGGCAGGGGCATTGATGTGATACACACAAACAGCCTAATTTGTGCCAAGCCTAATCTGTGCTAAACTGTAAACAACCCACTGTTGTCTTCAGGTATCTCTCTAGCTAACATTATGTTTGTTGTCACCCACAACTAGCTGGGTTAATTATTATTCTTCATTTTATCAGTCAATGCAAGACAAGCCTAATATTCTTCTCTTTACAACATGAAAGTAGAGAATTTCTAGGAAATTCATTAAAGACCATTCACACTGTCATGCAAACGTTTTAAGTTTGTTAGGGAAATTGACGGAGTCTTCACAACTATATTTTCATTCCTTTCTTCGGGTTCTCATTTAGTCAACCTTCCCCTAGACTTGCTGTTCCAGCTTGAAGTTCAAAGACTACAATCTTCTCTTTCTTCCACCCGCAATCATTATTAGTGCTCATATACTGAACCATAATACACTGATATGCCAGCCTGTGCAATTATTATGTAGAATTGCTTAATATGTCACTTATGTAAAAGTAATGCTGGACATCACACTAACAGCTAAGGGGATGCAATGTAAGATGGCAATGTGGTACCCTTTAATACCCTACAGAATGGCAAATTTAATAATCATAATAATATTACTAAGTATTGGTGAAGGCATGGGGGAAACTGGAACACTTGGCTATTGCCATTAGCATAAAAATGATAAGTATGTTTGAGAGCAATTTTATGATACCTAGCATAAGAAAATGTTCATATACTTAAATTGAGCAATTATCATTCTAGTGTCTACTTTCAAGGAACTCATTCATGGGTGCAAAGTTCACAGAGCAATACTTGTAAGAGTAAAAATGTGGAAATGACGTAACTGTCCAAAAGAGGTAGGACTGCCAAATCTGGCTACTCAGAAAGGAATGACCAAATATAGATGACTTATTTATAAAGTTGAATATTATACTATAGCAATTAAATGAATGGATTAGATAGAAGTGTGTTCCTCTCTCTAGATGTATTTCAAAAATAATATCTCTCTATATTTCAAAAATAATGTGTTGTTTCAAAAGGATACATACAATATGATATAATTTTTGTATATCTTAAAAACACATAAAGCAACAGGATACATTGTTTATGGAGATACTTATTTTTAGTAATTGAATGAAAACATACACGGAGACAATGAATAACTTCAGGATGGAGGAGACTGTTTCTGAGTATGGAAACAGAGGGAAAGAGAACGGATGGGTATATATGTAATAGTTTAGTTTTAGAGAAAGAAAGAGGAGGGAGAAAGGAGTGAGAGATAAGGGGAAAGGGAGAAACTGAGAGCAAGAGCGAGAGAGCAAGAGCAGGAGAAAGGGAATGAGAAAGAGAATGTGATGGAGAGGAGGGGTAAAAAATGTAATGTTAATTGTGATGGGTATCTAAATGCCTACTGTGTGATTTCAAGTTATCTTGAGTTTTTTAAATAATGTAAATATTTTATGAAAACATAATACTAAGTTTACCTTTGTAAAAATGGGAAAAGCTTAATTTACTGGCTGGCTGCTTCATTGCTACAAAAGTGCAAACACTTTTCATAAAAGGTGAAAGAGATCACCATTGCAACTATATACAAAGGTATTTGGTGCCTCAATTCTTTTATCTTATATGTGTGTTTGTCTTCAGTGTTCCCTTTCAATGTTCAGGATAATTTTCTGCTGTTTTGCTGTCAGATTTTGCAACAAGGGGTAAGAATCACAACTAAGAATCTGCTTCCTTTTTTCAAGGTGCTATAGTATACTACTCTGTTGCATAGCTTTTCTTTAGGCCTGAAACAGCATACTGATTAGAGCTCACCTTTCTTGGCTATAATTATTTCATACTTTCTGATGAGACAAAAGCCGCTGTGATTGGAGGTCTCAGAACTCTGCACTCATATGTTTAATTAGTTCATTTATTACATACAGACTACTAATCCAATTTTCAGAAGACCATCTTATTTCAAATTTTTATTCTTGGGTGATGAGGAGAGGTGGTCAGTTTCCTCACTGTCACTCCAATGTACTTAATAACCATATCTCACCAAATTTGAGTAGTGAGCATGTTTATATAAGTTTTTATGTTCATAATCTTAAAGGTTATCGTATGTAATTTTTATTCATTTGTTGTAGGGTTCTTCCCCCACCTGCTAAGAAAAAACTTAGATGCTGAAATTATCTTTCAAAACATAAAATTTGAGAAGAGACTTAAAATGAACAAGAAGGAAAAGAAGGGAGAGAAAGGAAACCGCCACTGTCAAGATTCAATAATCACAGAAAAAGAGAATTTTGCTAAGTACTATAGAACAAACAGTGATCTTTTAGCCTGGCTAAGAAATTTCAGTCATCAGGAATAAGAAAAAATTCTAGTGATCCACTGAGGACAATTATCTCTGTTGAAAATGCAAAGATGAGAATATTTTACAGCTGGTTCAATGTTGAAAGCAATTTTCACCAGGAAATCAAGAGAAGTGTAAAATTTTGTTTTCATTCTAGCAGCACAATGCTGTTATATATTTTAAAACTCACTGACATCAGCCATGAAGGGACAAAAAAGCAGTGGTAATGATTGTATTTATTGGAGTAAAGCAATATTTTCTTTGGTTTATTTCCTTTTTTTTTTTTTTTTTTTTTTTTTTGCTTGTTTCTTCTGAGTGCTTGACTGGGGATTCAGGAGAAGGACTTTATCACCATCTTTACTCAGCATTTTTGAATGAGTTTTGAACCTTCTTGTGAGAAATGGGAAAGTTATAGTATGAAAAGTCACAATTTCTTACTATAAGATTGCTATCCACTATTAGTGTATGTATATATATATGCTCCAAATCCTGGCTTGCTCTGACATGCCCGGACAGAACTAAACAAGCCCCAGCCCATACTGCATGCCATTCCTTATTTGGAGATGCTTCCTAAACGATCCCCGGACAACTTCATTTTCTTTCTTTGTTCTATTCCCCTTACCTGATTAAGAAAGTTTTAAACAAATAGCCAATCAGGTAAAGTGTAAAATGTGAGATCCTATTCTAGCCAATGGAAACTGGACACAGCACTAGGATAGATGTGTCAAGCTACAAATAACTCTGTCTCCTTTGTTCGGTGTGCTCTCGTGGCTGGACAGGGATTGAGTAGCACCCTTTCTGCAGAAAGTAAAGCTTGCCTTGTTGAGAGATCATTTGTTTCCTCATTAATTCTTTTTTTATTTTTTATTTTTTATTTTTTGCGATACAAAAGACTTCATTCCCAACATTCTCAAGACCTATTATTAACTTTCTGGTGCAGAATTCAAGTCATCTTTCCACTCTCTAGGGAATGATCCAAGTTCACTTGAACTGTGCCAGGATTTCCAGTCCATTTCCCAATCTCCTTTTCATCAGCCATTCCACCATGGTATCCTCATTTTACTGTCTTACATTCTCTGATTCGCCATTATAATCACCATCAGTTTCTTTGGTCCTTTCTCCTGAAGTTCTTGCCCCAAGCCTTAAAACTAGTTAAACCCATCTTTCTACCCCTTCTTCCCTGCAACTGTGCAGCCTATGTTGGGGGAAAACAATCCACAACCACACTGATGGGTAACAGTTTAAACTTATCACCAACACAAGGCAGGATCTCAGTGTGGTCCAGCTGCCTTCCTGCTTCCCCCAGGTCATTTCAGTCCCCTAGACAGCTATTTTATACATTTTCCTTGATCCTCAAACTTCCCAAATTTCCTCTCCCCTGCTCATTCTCAGCTGATCACGTTGCTTTTATTTCTCTGAAAACATACAGCAATGAAAAGTAAGCTCCTCATTTTCCAATGTCTTTCTGTAGTTTGCCTTTTTCTGCAAGAGTGGATGAATTGCCCCTGTTTCTAGCTGAGGCCACCCCCTACTTGCGTGTTGGATGCTGTGGCTTCAGCCTTGCTGAAACAACCTACTGATTAGAGCTCACCAGACTTGCCAGTCTCTCTTGTATAGTCATTTTTTCCTATTAAATCATTTCCATCATCAAACAGGCATGCTTTAGTATCTCAACAAACCTTTTTCATCCCATATATGTCCTACTGTATTATTACCCTTTCTCTGCTCCCATTTTGAGCAAAATTTCTTTAAAATTTTGCTGGAGTGTAAAGCACTTGTGTCACTGCCCTGCTCATAACCCTACAATGCTCTCTATCACACTTAGAAAAAAAAAAATCTAGGGCCCTTCCCTTCCCAGCATTACATAAGGACTCCCTGCTCCTCCCCACCATTGCTACTCTGCTGTTCTTCCCACTCGTGACACTCCAGTTACATTGACCTCCTCCTTGTCCCACAAACAAGCCTGTGCTTTCTCATCTCAGGTCCTTTGTACTGATTCTCATTGCCTGAAATTCACTTTCCCTAGAGTTATATGGCATTCATTGGGGGGCTCTCTGTTTGTACATCACCTGCTTAATATGGTGTTTTCCTTGGCAACTCTATCCAAAAGTGCACCTTAACCCATCATTCTATCCCCTTACCTTAGTCTTCATCAGCTGACAGGTCATATATTTAGGATCCAAACTCCCTGAGGGCAGAAACTATTTCCTCTTTTTAACTTATTGAAGTATAACATGAAAATTGGAGATATTCAAAGTGTACTACATGATGTTTCGATATATGTATACATTGTGAAATGATATTATCACAATAAAGATAATTAACATATTCATCACCTCACTTAAATACCTTCGTGTGTGTGTGTGTGTGTGTGTGTGATGAGAATACTTAAGATCTACTCTCTTAGCAAATTTCAAGGATATAATACATTACTTTTTAATTATAGTTACCATGCTGGACTCTAGGTTTCCAGTTCTTATTAATCCTATAACTGTGAGTTTGTTACCCTTTGATCAACATCTCCCCTTTTCCTCCTAACTGCTGGTAACCACCTTTCTAGTCTCTGTGTCTAAGAGTCCAACCTTTTTAGATTCCACATGTAAGTGAGATCATACAGTGTTTGTTTTCTGTTTCAGAAACAAACAGAAGATACTTCACATGTCGTCCCGGTTCATCTATGTTGTGACAAATGGCTGGATTTTCTTCCTTTTTAAGACTGAATAATACCCATTGTGTGTATACGACTCATACTTTTCATCCATTCATCTGTCTATGGACACATAGGCTGTTTCCATAACTTGGCTATTGTGAATAATGCTGCAGTAACATGGGGGTGTAGATATCTCAAGATCCTGATTTCATTTCCATTGGATATATATCCATCAGTGAGATTACATAATTCCATTTTTAATTTTTTGAGGACTTTTTTTACTGTTTTCCTTAATAGCTGTACCAATTTACATTCCCACCAACAATATATAGTTTCCCTTTCTCCACATCCTTGCCAACATTTTGTTATCTTTTGATTTTTTTGATAATAGCCATTCTTACAAGCGTGAGGTGATCTCACATTCATCGTGGTTTGATTTGCATTTTCTTGATGATTACTGTTGTTGATCATCTTTTCATATACCTGTTGGCCATCTGTATGTTGCCTTTGAAAAAAATGTCTATCCAAGACCTTTGGCCATTTTTTAACGGGGTTATTTTGTGGGTTTTTTCCTATTTTTTACTATTGAGTTGCATGACTTCCTTGTATATTTTGCATATTAAATCCTTATAGGATAAATGGTTTGCAAATACTTTCTCCTATTGTGAAAGTTGTCTTTTCATTTTGTTGATTGTCTATTTTGCTGTGCAGAAACATTTTAATTTATTGTAGTACCACTTATTTTTGTTTTTGTTGTCTGTGCTTTTGGTATCATATCCAGAAGATCATTGCCAAGACCAGTGTCATGGAGCTTTTCACCTGTTTTCTTTAAGAAGTTTTATAGTTTCAGATCTCATGTTTAAGTCTTTAATCCATTTTGAGTTGAGTTTTGGATATGGTGTAAAATAAGAATTTATTTTTTTTTTTTTTTATGATTTTGCATGTGGATATCCAGTTTTCCCAACAGCATTTATTGAAGAGACTGTCATTTCCTCATCAGGTCTTTGTAATTTAGTTGGCCATGTGTGCGTGGGTTGATTCCTCAGCCTTCTATTCTGCTCATTCCACATAAAAAACTCTATGTGTCTGAGTTTTTGTTTATTTGCTTGTTTGTTTGTTTGTTTTTGAGATGGAGTCTTGCTCTGTCGCCCAGGCTGGACTGCAGTGGCCCGATCTCGGATCACTGTAACCTCTGTGCCTCCCGGGTTCACGCCATTCTCCTGCCTCAGCTTCCCGAGTAGCTGGGACTACAGGGGCCCACCACCATGCCCGGCTAATTTTTTTGTATTTTTAGTAGAGACGGGGTTTCACCGTGTTAGCCAGGATGGTCTTGATATCCTGACCTGGTGATCCGCCTGGCTCGGCCTCCCAAAGTGTTGGGATTACAGGCGTGAGCCACCGCGCCCGGCCCTATGTGTCTGTTTTATACCGTTTTATACTTTTTTTTTTTCTTTTTTTGGAGGGGCAGGGTCTCACCCTGTTACCCAAGCTTGAATTCAGTGGCCTGATCATCTGTCACTGCAGCCTTGAACTCTTGGGCTCAAGGGATTCTCCTGCCTCAACTTCCTGAGTAAACGGGACTACAGGCATGGGCCACCACACCCAGCTACTTTCTTTTTAATTTATGTAGAGATGAGGTCTCGCTTTGTTGCCCAGGCGGGTCTTGAACCTCTGGGCTGAAGTGATCCTTCCATCTCAGTGCCATACTCTTTTGGTTACTGTACGTTTGTAATATGACTTGTCATCAGAAAGTATCCCATCTCCAATTGTGCTCTTCTTGCTCAAGATTGCTTTCGTTTTGGGGATCTTTTGTGGTTCCATGAAAATTTTAGATTTTTTTTTCTGTTTCTGTGGAAAGTGCCATTGGAATTTTGATAATTGGATTGAATCAGCAACTCACTTTTAGTATGGACAATTTAACAATATTGATTATTCTGACCCATGAACGCAGAATGTCTTTTCATTTACTTGTGTCTTCAGTTTCTTTTGTTGACGTTCTGTAGTTTTTAGTGTACAAATCTTTCATCTCCTTGGTTAAATTTATTCCTAAGTATTTTATTCTTTTTGATGCTATCACAAATGAGATTTTCTTAATTTTTTCCAGATACTTTATTTTTAGTGTATAGAAATGCCACTGATTTTATACTGATTTTGTACCTGCAACTTTACTGATTTTTAAAAAACTAGTTCTAACAGTTTTTGGGTGGAGGCTTTGAGTTTTTCTATGTATAAGATTATGTCACCTGCAAATAGAGACAATTTTACTTTTCCTTTTTCTATTTGGATGCTTTTTTATTTTTTTCTCTTGCCTAATTGCTCTAGATAAGACTTCCAGTACTATGTTGAATAGAGATGGCAAGTGTGGTCATTTTTACCTTTTTCCCTGATTAAAAAAAAAAAAAATCTTTCAACTTTTCACCATTGAATACAATGTCAGCTGTGGGTTTATGACATATGACTTTTCTTGTGTTGAGGTCTAGTCCTGCTATAGCTAATTTGTCGTGAGTTTTTATCATGAGAGGTTCTTGACTTTTTTCTGTATCTAATGAGATCATTATATATTTGTCCTTTGATCTGTGAATATGGTTTATCACATTGATTTCTCTGTTTAGGGATAAATTCTACTTTATTACAGTGTATGATCCTTTTAATGTGCTGCTGAATTGGTGTGTTGGTATCATGTTGAGGTGCAACACGATGCAATTATGTTCATCAGGAATATTGCCCTTTAATTTGCTTTACTTGTGTTCTTGCTTGACTTTGGTATTGGGGTAATACTGGCCTTGTAAAATCAGTTTTGAAGTGTTCCTTCCTCTTCCGTTTTTTGGAAAAAATGAGTTTGAGAAAGATTTCTATTAATTATTTAATAAATATTTGGTAGAATTCACCAGTGAAGACATCAGTTCCTGGACTTTTCTTTGGTGGGAGACATTTAATTTCTAATTTTGCCTCCTTGTTCATTATTGGTCTTCTCAGATTTTCTGTGCCTTCATGATTTAAGTTGGTAGTTAGTGTGTTTCCTGTAATTTATCAATTTTTTTCTGCAGTATCCAGTTTGTTGACATTTCACTGCTAACTAGTCCTCTTATGATCTGTTGTATTTCTGTGGTATCAGTTGTAATGTCTTTTATTTCTGGTTTTATCTATTTGTGTCATCTCTTTTATTTTTCTTAATTAGTCTAGCTAAAGGTTTATCAATTTTGTTTATTTTTTTTCAAAAACCATCTTAAGTTTCATGATTTTTTTCTGTCATTTATCTATTGTCTATTCCATTTATTTCCACTCCAATCTTTGCTACTTACTTTCTTCTGCTAATTTTAGGCATAGTTTTTTCTTTTTTGTTTTTGTTTGCTTTAGGTGTAAAGTTAGGTTATTTGAAAGCTTTTTTTGTTTTGTTTTGTTTTATTTGTGTAGGTATTTATCCAAAAAACTTTCCCCTTTTGCTGCATCCTATAAGATTTGATATGTTGTTTTTCCATTCTTATTTGTCTCAAAAATGTTTTAAAATTTCCCTTTTGACTTCTTTTTGATCAATTGACCCCTTTTTCATTATATAATGACTTTCTTTTCATTTCATCATTTTTGACTTAGTGTCTATTTTTCTGATGTAAGTATACCTACCTCTTCTATTTTGGTTTCTATTTGCATGGAATGTATTTTTTCCATTCCTTCAATTTATGTGTGTTCCTAAAGCTGAAAGAGTGTCTTATTGGCAGCATATAGTTGGGTCCTTTGAAAATCGTTAGTTCATTCAGCCACTCTGTCTCTTGTAATTGGAGAACTTAATCCGTTTACATTAAAGGTAATTATTAACAAGTAAGAACTTACTATTGCCATTGTGTTCATTGTTTTCTGGCTGCCTTATAGATATTTTGTTTCTTTCTTTCTCTCTTGATGCCTTCCTTTGTGATTGGATAATTTTTCTATGATGGTATACTTTGATTTATCATTGTTTGTGTATCTATTATAGGTTTTTGCTCGGTGGTCACCATGAGGCTTACCTAAAACAAACTGTAGTTACAACAGTCTATTTTAAGCTAATAACAACTTAACTTCAGTCATATATAAAAACTCTACACTTTACTTTCCCATCATATATTATATGTTTTCAACGTCACAATTTACATCATTTTTATATTGCATATCCTTTAACAAATTATTATAGTTATTTTTAAATTTTTTATCTTTAACCTCTGTACTAGAGATATAAGTTATTTACTTGCAACCACTACACCATTAGAGTTTTCTGAATTTAACTATATTCTTATTTAACCAGTGAGTATTATATTTTCATATGCTTTCATGTTACT
Organism: Papio anubis; assembly: GCF_008728515.1. Lineage (NCBI taxonomy): Eukaryota > Metazoa > Chordata > Mammalia > Primates > Cercopithecidae > Papio > Papio anubis. The sequence continues at coordinate 96,402,080 of NC_044985.1, read as the reverse complement.
ACTTAACATCTTTTCATTTCAGCTTGAACAACTCCCTTTTTTTCCTATAAGGCAAATCTAATGGTGATGAACTCTGTTAGCTTTTGTTTTACAGGGAAAGTATGTATCTCTCCTTCATTTCTGAAGGACAATTTTTCCAGGTAAAGTGTACTTAGTTAGCAGGTTTTCTCTTTCAGCACTTTGAATACATCATCACTCTGGCCTGAAAAATTTCTGCTGAAAAATCTTCTAATGGCTTTGTAGTTTCCCTTGTATGTGAGCAACTTCTTTTCTCTTCACGCTTTCCAAATTCTTTCAGTCTTTGACTTTTGACAGTTTGTAATACGTTTTGGTGAAATCTCCTTTGGGTTGAAATTGATTGGAGGGTTTCGAGCTTCAGGTATATGCATGTTGATATCTTTCCCCAGATTTGAAAATATTTTAGCCATTTTTATTTAAATAAGCTTTCTCCTCTTTTTCTTCTTCTGGCTATCATATGATGAGAAAGTCAGCTCTAATGATAGTGTCACATACATCCCATGGGCTTTCTTCATTTCTTTCCATTCTTTTATCTTGTTTCTCACTTAACTTAATGTTTTCATATTACTTTATCTCTGAGCACACGGATTCCTTATTTTGATTGATAAAGTCTACTGTTGGCATTTCCTCTTGAATTTTTAAAATTTCATTCATTGTTCTTCAGTTCCAGAATTTCTGATTGGTTCATTCTTTATATTCTATCTATTTATTGAACTTGCTGTTTTGTTTTGTTTTATTTTTTCTGATTTTGCTGTTTTCTATCTGTTTTCTTTTTTTTTCAAATTTTTTGTATTTTTTTATTTTTATTTTTTATTATTATTATTATACTTTAAGTTCTAGGGTACATGTGCATAACGTGCAGGTTTGTTACATATGTATACTTGTGCCATGTTGCTGTGCTGCACCCATCAACTCGTCAGCACCCATCAACTCGTCATTTACATCAGGTATAACTCCCAATGCAATCCCTCCCCCTTCCCCCCGCCCCCCTCCACATGATAGGCCCCAGTGTGTGATGTTCCCCTTCCCGAGTCCAAGTGATCTCATTGTTCAGTTCCCACCTATGAGTGAGAACATGCAGTGTTTGGTTTTCTGTTCTTGTGATAGTTTGCTAAGAATGATGGTTTCCAGCTGCATCCATGTCCCTACAAAGGACACAAACTCATCCTTTTTTATGGCTGCATAGTATTCCATGGTGTATATGTGCCACATTTTCTTAATCCAGTCTGTCACTGATGGACATTTGGGTTGATTCCAAGTCTTTGCTATTGTGAATAGTGCCGCAATAAACATACGTGTGCATGTGTCTTTATAGCAGCATGATTTATAATCCTTTGGGTATATACCCAGTAATGGGATGGCTGGGTCATATGGTACATCTAGTTCTAGATCCTTGAGGAATCGCCATACTGTTTTCCATAATGGTTGAACTAGTTTACAATCCCACCAACAGTGTAAAAGTGTTCCTATTTCTCCACATCCCCTCCAGCACCTGTTGTTTCCTGACTTATTAATGATCACCATTCTAACTGGTGTGAGATGGTATCTCATTGTGGTTTTGATTTGCATTTCTCTGATGGCCAGTGATGATGAGCATTTTTTCATGTGTCTGTTGGCTGTATGAATGTCTTCTTTTGAGAAATGTCTGTTCATATCCTTTGCCCACTTTTTGATGGGGCTGTTTGTTTTTTTCTTGTAAATTTGTTTGCGTTCTTTGTAGGTTCTAGATATTAGCCCTTTGTCAGATGAGTAGATTGCAAAAATTTTCTCCCATTCTGTAGGTTGCCTGTTCACTCTGATGGTAGTTTCTTTTGCTGTGCAGAAGCTCTTTAGTTTAATTAGATCCCGTTTGTCAATTTTGGCTTTTGCTGCCGTTGCTTTTGGTGTTTTAGACATGAGGCCTTTGCCCATGCCTATGTCCTGAATGGTACTACCTAGGTTTTCCTCTAGGGTTTTTATGGTATTAGGTCTAACATTTAAGTCTCTAATCCATCTTGAATTAATTTTTGTATAAGGAGTAAGGAAAGGATCCAGTTTCAGCTTTCTACTTATGGCTAGCCAATTTTCCCAGCACCATTTATTAAATAGGGAATCCTTTCCCCATTTCTTGTTTCTCTCAGGTTTGTCAAAGATCAGATGGTTTCTTATAGCTTGCTAAGCTTACTTAAAAAATTACATTGAACTATTTTCACACAATCCATAGATCTCCATTTCTTTGGAGTTGGCTACTGGAATATTACTGTGTTCCTTTGGGTGTTATATTTACTTTTTTGTGTGTTTTTTGAAGTGTTGTGCTTTCGTTTTCAGATTTAAAGAATTTAAGTCTTTACTGTCTATCTTAAGGAGAGAAACATTTTCACCACACAGGCCATCTAATAATTCTGAGGCTCTCATAGACCTTTTTTATAGATGTGTCCACTTTTTAAAAATTTCCTTCTCTCAAGGGAACTCTTAAGATTGTATACTTTCTCTTGATCCTGCAAAGCCATGTCAAAGGCTGAGAGTCTGTTGTTTGTTTTCCCTAAGATGGTGCCCTGAAATGTTCATTTGTACCTTCTCCCAATCCTAAATAGTTGAGCCAGTGGTCTATGCAAGATGATTGCATTTGCTGTCCATGAAGGCACACTAGAGGAGCTGGCCCAGGGTTGGGTGGAGTGAGGAGCCTAAAGTAATTTGAATGTCCATGGGCCAGCTGGGGAGAGTTCACCAGCCAGGCATCCCAAGCAGCTATTGAGCAGGCTTCTTGATGAAGTCCTTGGAGTAGTTAGTAGGTTCTGTGGCCTCTATTTCCACCTCCCAGCCTCTCCCAATCTCTCAGTCATGACAATCACATCAGTATTCTGATGGGATAAAAAAAATTTGGGCTGCTTGGGTAGCATCCTGCACAGCTCAGGGACCCAGTGCTCACTCCCTATGTTCTTATTTTATCCAGTGGGAGAAATTGCTGGCCAAGGGGACTTTTCTTGGCACTGAGCTGTGCCACCTTGAGAAATGGGTGGTTTGGATAAAATGGAACTGTTATCTTACTGCCTTCAATGAGTTCGTTTTTGGATTTTATGATCTAATATTGTCCTAGAACTTCACCACTGGACTCTCAAACTTCCACAAAGGCACTCTTGTTCATAGATAGTTGTCTAAACTGATGCTTCTGTGGAGATATGGGAGTAGAAATCTATTTCGCTATCTTGCTGATATCACTCCTTTGTCTGTTTCCTTTAATAGCTTCTGAAATGCATAGAAGATGTCCAAAATATTGAACATTGAATTCAGGATTGAATATAAAATACTCTACTAACTCCTTGAAATATCTACTCCTGTGTGATTACTACTGACACAGGGAGAAGGGTGTAGTGTGAGAATTAGGAAATTCTCTTTTGCAACGAGAGTCAGAACTTTGCTGGTTCAAGATGTTCCACTGGTTTCTTCTTAATGAATTTATTTTCCCCTCATCAGTTAGTTCATATTCACTTTATTCTCACCCTTGCCACAATATTCTGATGTTACTGTTGATAGATTAGTTCCTGTTATGTAAGTGCTCTACTCCTTACCTACACACATAATTCACAATTCGTCAGCAAACTTGGCAGCATTTCTGGGGTTGATTTTTGTCTTTGATGATTATATTAAGGAAGTAAGTTATTTAAATGTTAACACAGTAAAGAAACACCCCTATGTGAAAAGTTATTTTAGGGTACTAATGGTTTAGGACTTGTTCATCGATAAAGTTAGATGAATATTAATCAGGGACAGGGTGGCAGAGTGGAGGGGTGCTTATTTTGCTGATAAACTGATGTTTCTGATAATTGGACAGAAATATTCCAATGAGAACGTAAGATACTATGTTTTATCCTTAATGGAGTGAAAAGAATAGAAGATAAAAGGCACCAATGCTGCTTGGCATTCCAAAAGTGATTTTTTTTTTTTTTTCTCACTCGCTTAGGGCCTTTCTTTCCATTGTATAGCCAGTTAGAATCCAAAATTTAGCAGTAACAAAGTCATGGGGCACAGAAATGAATTATCTAATCTGGGTAAGTATATAAGGTTTTCAAAATAGTGGTGGGGTGTGAGTTGAATCTCATCTAATATCTAGGGTTAAAATAGATACTCAAAAGCCAGTCAGTAACCAGATCCTACTAGTATACTGAGGCATCAAAGGCAATAGGTAGCCACAAGTAAGTTCCAAAAGTATTTCTGACTTAATGTTATTGCTGCATATATATTTGGGTATAAGTAAGAGTCTGTTTTACAGGAATACAACACAAGGATGCAACTTTGAAAATACTAATTAGTTTGTTTAAAAAATACACTGTATCCTAATGCTTGTGGTAAATTTTTCTTTAGAACAAATTAAGAGCTAGGCTTTAGAGCTTTAAACTCTTTTGGAAGTAGCCTTATTTTTCTCTGGATAACAGATATGTGTGTCTTCCAGTGGATCTCTGCAACTGGGGTTTCAGAAGATTTGGCTTTCAGTCCTTCTTCTGCTACTAAATAGCTAGAGAAGTTTGTATAAATCATTTGATTACTCCTATCTTGTTTTATCATATACAAACTGAATGTATCACACATATACACATTTGTTGGAGTGAACAAATATTTAATAATGTTGGTTTCATTTATAAAACCATTGATTTATAAAAGGAATATATAGGTGCTAGGTGATTGCAGAAGTGGTCATAGCTGCGTATCAGAAGCCTACTGCAAACCATGAATGCTTACTGCTATTTCAGGCTCTCCATTTCACATGTGTAAACTGCTTGGAAGCAAAGGAATACAGAATCTTTGCTGGACATGATGAAGCATCTGCCCTAGTTGATGCAGATGATTCCCTCTTCCTTTATTTCAACATGAATAAGGTGATACTGGTTTCCCAGCTTCCAGTTTCCACCTGACCCATAAAATAGCTTTGTACAAAAAGCAGATGTGTTTTCTACTTGTCAAGCCAATGAGTTTCAGGTGTGTCAATGTATTGATGGCTTCAGTCTTCGAGGCAGCAGGACAGGGTCTGGACCAGTGACCTCTGACCATGAGTGTCCTCCTATATTTATCCAAGATTGCTGTGTAAAATGATATTTTTCCCCTGTTTTCCATGGCATGAAAGAGGTTGGGAAATACTTGACTAGATTTATTAGTTAATATATTTACCCACAGACATGCTTTGGATGCCTGCTCTGGGGATCTGAATACATCCTGGGAATATAGAGATGATTAAAATTTATAACTTGAATGCATGCCATTTCTAAAATTCTATAATGTATATTTATTATTTCCAAATGGCTAATTTGCAATAAGAAAATAAATATGTCAAAGGATGGAGTAGAGAAAACTGAGCATGAAAACCACACAATCTTGGGTCTTAAAAATGTTGGAGTTCTTACTCCAACTGACTCTCTATAATCTTTTACCTCTTGAGAGTATTCATTATTTTTCAACCTGCGTTTCTTCACACTATTTTCAAAAGGGTTTTAAGTAAATAATGTCATTTTTTATAATGAGGAAAATGTTATTATTTAAAATAATTAGAAATTAATTTTATATAGCATAACTAAAAACTTAATCACATTTCCATAATACCAATATTATTTAATATCACAACGAATTAAGTATCACAAAATGTTTCTTTTTTGTTTGTTTGAGACGGAGTCTTGCTGTGTCTCCCAGGCTGGAGTGCAGTGGTGCGATCTCTGCTCACTGCAAGCTCCACCTCCCGGGTTCACGCCATTCTCCCGCCTCAGCCTCCGGAGTAGCTGGGACTACAGGCGCCCGCCACCACGCCCGGCTAATTTTTTGTGTGTTTTCAGTAGAGACGAGGTTTCACCATGTTAGCCAGGATGGTCTCGATCTCCTGACCTCATGATCCGCCCGCCTTGGCCTCCCAAAGTTCTGGGATTACGGGCTTGAGCCACCGCGCCCGGCCACAAAATGTTTCTTAAGGCAATCATAAATAAGTCAATGGGGTTAAAACATAAATGATAGTGTTATCTTGAACATATCTACAAAAATAAAAAGCCACCTCCATTCAGTTGTAGCCTGAGAGCCTCTATTTAACTTATTATATTAGCTGTTTTTTAGTACTGTATGGTTCTAAGGGAGAGTTTAGTTTATTGATATGATGTCTAGCACTCATAGGAGATGCACAATAATAATAAAAATTGGCAACAGATTCCATAGTCTTAAAAATGTGGCAGCTTTTCATGAGTACAATGTATTTCCAGACATGAAAAGAGCACGCTTGCACATTATACATATCCATTATAATGATATCAAAAATAGTTTTTTGACAAAATAGACTTTAAATATGCATATTTTATTTTTAAATGTAATTCTGAGCTTGGATTTCTTTTAATGACAGTTCTGGGAGGTGAATATTTTATCATGCTATGCTTAGCAACATTCTCCAAAATAGTGATGAAAGATCTATTTTCTCCTTTTTGTCATGGTTTGCTTTAAGAGTCCTTACATATTTTGACCACCTACTAGTTTGATTGCATGCCATCTCTAAAATTCTATAATGTATTTTGGATATATAGGCATCGCATCACCTGCTTGATGACAGTGACACACGAAAATCTGCACAAAATACTAACTGGAAAATTATTTCCTTTTTTCTATAATGTGAAATATTTTAATGTATTTTTTGTCAACTCAGAGCTCCTAGTCAATATTCTAAAGGGTAAATAAGACAAAGTAAATTGTCTATGTGTAAGTAACACACAAGCAAAATGATTAAACCAGAAATTACTGATCACTAATAAATATATTTGTTTATGTGTATGAAACCATACTGCATATTCTCTTTGATATTTGTCTGGTTTTCAAAATGTCTGCATGTAATTCTAATGGTCTAACAGTTGTATTCAGAAGATAATTTAATATTTTTCCTACACATCATTTTGTTAAAATTTTAGTGAGTCTTGTGCATGTAAATATTTTCTTTGTAAACATTAGCCAAAAAGGGCTGGGTGCAATGGCTCATGCCTGTAATTCCAGCACTTTGGGAGGCCAACGTGAGCAGATCACTTGAAGCCAGAAGTTGGAGACCAGCCTGACCAACATGGCGAAACCCCATCTCTACTAAAAATACAAAAATTAAGCGGGGTGTGGTGGTGCGCACCTGTAATCCCAGCTACTCCAGAGGTTGAGGCAGGAAAATCGCTTGAATCTGGGAGGTGGAGGTTGCAGTGAGCCCAGATGATGCCACTGCACTCCATCCTGGGCAACAGAGCAAGACTCCGTGTTGGGGGGGAAAAAAAAAAAGGAAAAAAGAAAGGGAGGGGAAGGAAACGAAGGGGAGGGGAGGGGAGCAGAGAGGAGGGGAGTAGAGGGGAGGGGAGGTCAGAGGGGAGGGGAGGGCAGAGGGGAGGGGAGAAAGGAAAGGAGAGAGGAAAGGAGGAAGAAAAGGAAGGAAGGAAGGAAGGAAGGAAAGAAGGGAGGGAGGGAGGGAGGGAGAGAGGGAGGAAGGAAGGAAGGAAGGAAGGAGCCCATAAGTATTATTTTGAGATATGTATATATATATCCATGAAGTTTGGGCACTATACTCCAAAAAGAAATCTACATGGCGAAACCCCATTTCTACAAAAAAAAAAACCCAAAATATTAGCTGTGCATGGTGGTGGGCACCTGTGGTCCCAGCTACTCAGGAGGTTGAGTTGGGAGGATCTCCTGAGCCTGGGAGGCAGAGAATGTAGTGAGCCAAGATGGCACCACTGCACTCCAGCCTGGGCGACGGTGAGACCCTGTCTCAAAAAAAAAAAAGAAAAGTATTTTGGAAAATGTGCCTATATTCTCTCCGATACTTAGGTAAATTATCCATTACTTTCCCCTTCTACAGATAGGAAAGTCAAGGTTCAAATAGCCCAAGTGACTTACACAAAGTCACGTGCCTATAAAAAGTGTCCATAAATATTTTTATTGAATTTTACTAAAATTCATTATTTAGATAATTGGTGTTGATATCATCAAGAATCTAGAACCAGCTACTTCCTTTTGTAAAGAATCTTTCTTCTTCAAAACCTCTCCTGGCGTTTTACTTCTTGTAAATACTGAATAAATATTTTCTAACTACTGTGTACTCACCTTCCTACCCTTTCACTTCAGAAACAGAAAAAGTGGTAGCCCTGATTAATAGAAATAGCAGTAACTTTGATATTCAGACACAATATTGTCTTTTCCATGTCTAAATTAGATCTGGTGCGTTTAAATCCATGCAATTTTAATGTATTACATTCCATTTTCTACCTTCTGAAAGTGTCCATGTTAATATCTTACAATCTGATCTTTTTTCCTTTTCTGTACCCCACACCTCTTATTTTGGGGCTATCATCACAATAATATCACCTTATATTGTGGCAAATGAATTTTTTAAGTTAGTTTGGGTGCAATTCAATAATTTTCATCAAAATTGTTTCTTGGGAAATCACTCCAGTGACCATTATCTATGTGAACAGAAGGCATCATTCTGTTATTCTATTTTCAGAAACTCAATTTCCTAATTTGTGTTGAAAACCATGATTACATAATGCAAGGCCAATGTTAGTCTTCTAATTAGTACTGCTTTTTAGCAGAAAATAAGGAAAAAATGTCTTAGGTTGGCAATGTTATTGACCATTTCAACCACACTTCTCTTTCTAAGTACATGGAATACTCAAAACTAATGGCTGAATTAGACTGACCTGCCAGCAACTCACCATATAAATGTTTATTAGAATGGGTCCCCAAATTCGCTGGAAATGCAAGGGCTCAAATTGGTTTGTACTTCAATCATTTCTTATCATGCAGAAGGCTGGGAAACTCTAAAAGGTGTTTTTGATATACCAATTTATGGAGAGACACAATGTTTTTCCCTTTGCTAGAATTTCTGAATTTTTTTTTTCAAATAGGACTAAAATGTAAGCCTATCCTTCTCATATAGAAAAGAGTGTTTTTGGTAACTTTTAAAGCACTTCTCAATATAAAATTCTTATTAATGACTGATAGTTTATTTACTTATCGGTTGATTAACTGATTGATCGAACTGACTGACTGACTGACTGAGACAGGGTCTCACTCTATCTCCCAAGTGGTAGTGCATTGGTGCCATCACTGCTCACTGCAGCTTCAACCTCCCCAGCTCAGGTGACCCTCCCACCTCAGCTTCCCAAGTAGCTGGGACTACAGGTGCCCACCAAATTTTTGTATTTCTCATAGAGATAGACTGTTGCCCAGGCTGGTCTTGAACTCCTAGACTCAAGTGATCCTCCTGCCTCTGCCTCCCAAAGTGCTGGGATTACAGGCATGAACCATTGTGCTCGGCCTGGTGGTTTATTTTTAAGTTCTGAAACGAGTTCAGTTTAGACCTTACTTTTTTCTTCAGGAAATTATACCAGTGCTTTCCTATAGATGTCCAAATATCCATTGGAGTACTTTTTTTTAAAATTTGGTATAAAGGAAATAGAATGAAAGAAAACAAAAATAAAATTTAAAAATTTAAAAGTTTAAATTTTATTTAAAAAATCAGAGGATAGAAATTTATCCTCTGATCCCTTGGCTTATATTCTTTGACTTTGGATTATGTGTATGTGTCTGATCCCTCTTTCAGTGTTAAGTATTGCCAACTAATATATCAGCCGTGTAGCCTAGTAGACAGATGAAATTATTTAGAGTAATTTTCATCAGACTTCTTCCTTTCTTAAAAATGTTTTATTAAGGTATATTTAATACTGAGAAATTATATATATTTAAAGTGCACAATTTGATGATTTGATATACATATACATTGTGAAATAATCATCACAAACAAATTAGCATATTCATAACCTCAGATAGTTATCACCACTTGACTTTCTGTTCTAGTCTATCTGTTCCATTCTTTTTTCTTTTTTCTATGGTAGCATCACTTAAGATCTACCCCACATTGTTGTACATTAAATCTTCAGAACTGCTTAGTCTTGCATAACTGAATCTTGCATCCCTTGACCAATATCTCTTCATTTCGCCCTCCCCCCAGATCCTGGTAACCACTATACTACTCTCTGTCTCTATGAGCTTGACCATTTTGGATTCCACATATAAGCACAATATTATGCAACATTTGCCTTCTGAGTCTGGCTTACTTCATTTAGAATCATGTCTTCCAGGTTCATCTATGCTTTCATAAATGGCAGGATTGCCTTCTTTTATAAGGCTGAATAATATTCCATTGTATAAAAAATGTATAATATTCCAACATATAAAAATGTTGTATATCCATTCTGTCATATTTTCTTTATTCATTCACCTGACAATAGGCATTTACGTTGCTTTCAGGTCTTGGCTATTATGAATAATGTTGCAATGAACATGGGGGATGTGGATACCTCTTTTAGATACATATCTAGAAGTGGGATTGTTGATTCATGAGGTAGTTCTATTTTTAACTTCTGTAGAAACTCTATACTCTTTTTCATAATGACTGTATTAATTTACATTCCCACTAACAGTGTATAAGGATTCCTTTTTCCAACATTTGTTATATTTTGTCTTTCTGATAATAGCCACTCTAACAGAGTGAGATGATAGCTCCTTGTGATTTTGATTTGCATTTCTCTGATGATTAGTGATGTTGAAAACATTTTCATATACCTGTTATCGCCTTTGACTTTTTATGCAGGAATTATTTTTATTCTTTCTAATGGAAATTTTAATTATAATTAATAGCTTTAATTTAATGAAAATTATTTAAATTGGTTAGTTTTGGTAGATAGTCACAATTAATCAGTGAGTGTAGACTCTGTCTTAGTGTCACCTTCCTGTTTGCTTTGACCATTGTTTTCTTTTATTTAATTGAACAAATATTTTTGAGTGTATACATTGTGCAAGAAAGCGTAGGAAATAAGTAATGAAAAATATAAATTCTGCACTCTGAGAAAGTTTTGCTTAGAGTGGAAATAGGCATATATAAGTATAATACAAACGTCAAAGTACTATCACAGACGTACAGATAAAAGTGTAGGTGGAATTGTGATACCCTTTTTAAGTGTATGATCATTGCTTTTAACTATGTAGTTAAAAGTAATGTTAGTTAAGGTAATGCTAGCTGCTGTGACAGATAGATGCAGTCTCAGTCTCTTAACATAATAGATGTTTCCCTGTTTTTCACAAAGAGTACAATCAGCATAAGCATGTGGTGGTGTTTAGGATTCTGCCATCTACACCACTTAGGGTTCCAGGCTTCTTTAGCATTCATATTTCAAGGTCTTTGGGGCTTGACATCCAAGAGGAAGACAGAAAAAAGAGCATATGATAACATGGGTGTATATGCCACTAAATTCTTTTGAACAGGGTTATTCTTTTCTCGAGGATTCATATAGTGAAGTCCTGAACCCCAGTATCTCAGAACGTAATCTTATTTTGAAACAGCATTTATATATGTAATTATTAATAGTTAAGATGAGGTCACACTGGAGTAGGGTTGACCCCTAATTCCATGTGATTGATGTCTTTATAAAAAGGGGAAATCTGGAGATAGACATACATACAGGAAAAGCACCACGTGAACCTGAATTCAGAGATCAGGGTAATACATCTCCAAGCCAAGGAACAACAAAGATTACCAGCAGCTATCAGCTAGGAGAGAAGCATGGAGCATTTCTCCGTCACATCCCTCAGAAGGAACCAACCCTGCCAACACCTTGATCTCAGATTTCTCCAAGGTGGATAACAGGAAGTCTCTTCCAATCACTGCAGCGGGTGGATAGTCCAGGATCTTTAGGTGATGAAGTCTTCTCGATTAAGTCCAGAAGGAGGATTTCAGGTCATATGAACTATAAGACATACTGTCACTACCCTTACTTTTGACCTTCCCCACCCATACAGAGTCAAGATTCAATCAGGAGTTGAATCACACCAGCCATTTTAAAGGTGAGAATTCAATATGAAATGTTAATAACTAGTCTTTGAAGAACTAAGGGTCAAAAAAGAATTCCTGAGGTGTTACAGAGCTAGCAACTGTGGGAAAAAGCTACCAGCACTAGGGCTGAAGGGATGAGGAGAAAAAAAATGAATTATCAAAATTTAGAAGCTTGGAGGAGAGGCTCTGTGATGTTGAAATTCAGAATTCAAAAAAGAGAAGCTGATCAGCTGATGCTGGTCCCCGTGAATTTGAAGGAAGGGGCTCTGTAGGGTTAGGACCCTGACTTTTCAGAAAGGGATATAATTCAGCTGGTAACAATAATTTTGAGAAATTGCAATGAAGCTTGTTTTGCAAGTATTGGAAAAACTGCAAACTTGATTAATCTGCTGTCAATGGCATGGACTGCCATTTCCACGGTAAAGAAGTGAGGCTGGAGGAGGGCACAGACAGAAACAAGAAACAAACAAGAACTATAGTGTCCCCGTCATCACTTCAAGCCTTTTTGTCTTCTGATAGTATCCTCTTTTGACTTAGCCTACCAGGGAACCAGTTGGCAACACAAAAATGTGATTTGCAGGGTCTCAGCAACAACATCACAAAACAGCATATAGGGAGAGGGTTAGAACCTGACAGGCAAGACACCCAGTTTTCAATGATGGAACAGATACAGGATAAGTGCAATAAAAGCCCCCATTCAGAAAAGAGAATGTGAGACAGACAGTAGTCACTGGTCCATAACCAATGAGAGTTATTCAGAGTCAGTTGGGCAGGATTCATGAAGACTTTCTTCTGTTAGAGTGGGTGAAATTCTTTAATTATACCTCAGTTCAACAATCTGAGAGAAATGTGATTGCCCACTTGTATTAGTGATCTACAAGACCATCCCCATCTTAGATGATTTGCTAGGACTCAGGATGTAATCATACTCAGGATATAGTCAGCTATGATTTATTACAGTGAGATGATACAAAGCAAAATCAGCAAAATGTAAGGCATATGGGGTGATGTCTGGAGGAAACCAGGTGCAAGCTTCCAAGAGTTCTTTCCCAGTGGATTCACACCGGATGTGCTTAGTCCCCCCAGCAAATGGTGACAATCCATGTGAAGTGTTGTCTAGCAGGGAAGTTCATCTGAGATTAAATGGCCAGAGTTGTTAATGAGGGCTGGTCATGGAGGCACCCTCTGACTAGCACATACCAAAATTACAATCTCCCTGAATGAAAGCAAAACCATATTGTTTCATGAATATTTTAGGCACAGCGAGCCATTCTTATCAAGAAATAGTGAGAACCCTCCTGAAATCTGTTCCCAGACACCAGGTAAGGGCCAAAATTTCAGTCAGGACTTGCTAAAGATAGCAACCTCAGCTTTGCTACATTAACTTTTTCTGCATACTATTGCTCTTTGAGACTCTGTAGAGTTATCACACGTGAAAGTTTCCTAAAGGTTTTTCCATTGCATATCCAGATTTCCAGCCTCTCCCAAAACGATTTCCTTACATCTCATCACTTGGCCATTTGGCAGCATCACATATTTTTGTTTGGCAGTACCTCCCCTCACTGCCTTTTTAAACCAAGTTTTGTATTGGTTTAGGTTTGGTCAGGAAAGCAGAAACAACTTAAAGTGTTCAAGCAGGAAAGTATATTTGTAGGACAGCATTTAATACAGTAAAGGTAGATGCCCACAAATCCATAAGAAAGGAAGGACAACTGAAAGTCAGAGAGTCCACTTCTAAACTGTGGGGTCATTTCTAGTTTTCAAGGAGCCCAGAAGTTGCAGGAACCCCTGGAAGCACCAGTGAGGCTCAAGGCTGCCTCCAGCACTAAGGTGGATAATTTTCTAGATAATACGTCTGCAAAACCTCCCATCTGTCAAAATCCCCATCTCTCTCAAGTACTACTGAAGAAGCAATAATTTCACAAAAGTTTCTCTTTTACCTTCAAAGTCCAAAGCAAGAGTCTCTCATTGTGGATTCCAATAGCAGGGTTCTCGGAAATTTAGTTTCAATCATTTAGCTCCTGCAATACAGGCCCTATAAGGGAGAAAATTACAAGTTACCAAAGACAATTTAAATAGTAGTTTTATTTTTAAGTATATGTGCACTCACTATATTTTTATCAACATAATTTTTAAAATGAAGTTTGTGTGGTGTTAAAGCTATCAGAATAAACAGCTTTTAAGAGTAATTAAAATTATCAACAAGTTAAGGGACACTTAACAGGTTGACAAATAAAACATTAAATTCTTATGATTATGAGGACATAAAAAGGTTTTATATCACACAAAATAAAGTTAAAATACATCAGTGTATTTCACAAAAAATGGGTTCTGCTAATGGAAAGCATTATAAAGCAACATATTAGTGGAACTGCAGTTGTAAAATTAGCCCTAAAATATTCATATTATAGTAATGGGAAATGGAGTTTGTATAAATGCAAACTCGTAAGCAATTCATGAAGGAGGTTTTTCATAATCTATTTCTAGTATAAAATGTTTTTAAAAGTTCTTTTGCTTGGCTTTCAATTGATCATTTTAAAAATCTATTTCTATACTCTTTTTATCATCCTTGTAAAAAACAATTTAATATAATCTATGTGTATATAAAAGTTTCTAGGAACTCTACACGCACATTGACATTGAGTCAATGTCCATTTGTCTATGTCAAGGAAACATTATTTTAATCTACTGTATTAAGAGATCTAGGAATTGCTATAATACAGCTTCTCACCATCTTTAGTGAAAGGATTGATTCTTCCCTGTGCTGGGTGTTTTCCGTTTGCCTATTCAGATGACCTTTTTATCTTCTCCTCCCTGTCTTGTGCCTTGGAAGGTGGACTTCCACAAACCACATCAATGGGTTTTCTTGCCCTTGGCTTCCAGTTGTATTTAGCCAATGGGAGGCACTGGTGGTAGCAGATGGGAATGTGTAAAAAAAGTCCACAGTATTTATTCCTCCAGGCAATTTGCCATAACTCCTGCCAAGCAGCCTTCTCCATAGAATTTTTTCTCCAGGTTTCAGTAACTCTTCTTTCCTCATGTTCTTCAGACCCAGGGGTAATAACAGCTCCCCAACAATGCTCTTCTTGGGGAATTGCACTATATCTTGCAGCATCTCTTCCATAAACCCTGTACACACCTTCATACTTTGTCCTTTTTATTAAACTCTCTTCTACTAGCAAGTTTCAATGTGTCATGTGTGTTCTTCTAGGGCTTTGATTAATATAATGTCCTTTGCAAGCTATGCTATGGAAAGAATTGCGATGACTAATAAAAAATGTGCTAATAAATTGGACTCCAGCAGGTTTCTAGATTTGTGATTTAACTGGCCTCTTTGAGAACATCTGGCCTTGAAGTCAAGTCTGCAATATAGCTATATCTAAAATGCAATTAATTCATTTCTAATCTACCAATAAATACTTTCTAATCTCTTACTGTGCATGCTGTCATATGTTTGGTGCTAATAGGAGTAAAATATTACAAGATATGGCCACAGACTTCAAGGTGCTTTCTCTACCTTTATTTTTTTAGATGCAGTTTCGCTCTTGTTGCCCAGGCTGGAGTGCAATGGTGCAATCTCAGCTCACTGCAACCTCCACCTCCTGGGTTCGAGTGATTCTCCTACCTCAGCCTCCCAAGTAGCTGGGATGCCACCACGCCCGCATGCCACCACGCCCGGCTAGTTTTGTATGTTTAGTAGAGACGAGGTTTCTCCATGTTGGTCAGGCTGCTTTCAGACTCCCGACCTCAGGTGATCTGCCTGAGATCCTCCCAAAGTGCTGAGATTACAGGCTTGAGCCACCATGCCCGGCTGGTGCTTTCTATCTTAGCTTAGTGTTCTAGACTTTTTTAAAAAATCTTGATCTGTCACCAGTCTAAGGAGCCATATTATACATAATAATTAAATTTAATGTACTAATTACATAGTTATGTATAGTTATAGTCATAGTGATCTCCTCTAAGTCTTCTTTTAATACCTTGGAATAGATTTATCTGTCTTTTCTACATGTATACTAACTAGTTTAGTTATAAAATTCATTTATTGAGTAATATTCCATTAGGCATGAACTTGAATATTGAGTCACAAAATTGAAACATGAATAGGTATTGTTTCAGTGGATTTCTATACCAATGACTTTTTTCAGAAGAAAAGATGGGACAAACCTTCAGGCTTAAAACTTAACTTTGGAGTTGTTCATTTTCTTCCTTTCTTTCCTATAAGTTATGCTACCTCCACTCCACCATATCCAGTCACTCACCAAAGTTTTTTAGTTATTACCTCCACAATAGTACGCTCGTTAATCAAGAAAATGTTTACTAAGTGATATGCTCTTGCAGGTGCTTGAGAAACATTCGTGAACGAAACACAGCTCTTTGCACTCATAGAACAAGTATTCCGCAGAGAGAGATAGACAATAAACAATGGACGTGGCAAATAACCATATTATCCAGTACATTGGGAGGTGAAATGTGCCATAAAAAATGACAAAGTAGAAAAAGTGAGGCAGGGCTTCCCTGGGTATTATGGGGTTACAGGAGGTCTTAATGAGATGATGGCATTCAAGCAAAGGTGTAAGGAGGTGAAGGTGTTAGCTGTCTGTGCATTTCAGGCACATGGAGTAGCCACAACAATGACCCAAAGGTTGGAATATGCTTGGCACATTCAAAGGACAGCAAGAATGGCTGAAGCATGGAAGGGTTCAGAGGGTGAACAAAGTGAACAGAGTAAGAAATTAGGCCAGAGAGATAAGGGAATCAGATTATATAGGATGTTAGAAGTTAATTACAGAATTTTGGGATTTATTCTGTGTACAGTAGAGAACCATTGAAGGGTTTTGAGCAAAAAGTGACATGTTTGGACTTAGACATTTTAAAGAAAATTTGGCTGACATTGGGAATACAGTGTGAAGAACTAAAATAGGGAGAATATTTTGAAGGCAATTGTGGCAATGTAGGCAGATGTTTTGATGACTTTGGCTAGGGTTGTAGCAGTGGAGGTGGGAAGAAATGCGTGAGTTCTAAATATGTTTCCAAGCTAGAGCTGACAGAATTTACTGATAAATTGGCTATGGGACTTAAGAAAAGGAGAAGTTAGTGATGATTGCCAGGATTCAGCCTGAGGAACTGAAAGCATGAACTTGTCATCCACTGAGATGGGGAGACTGCAGATGGAAGAAGCTTGGAAGCAAAAGTCAAAAAGTTCAGTCTCACATGTATTTAGTTTAGATGCTTACTTACCTCCTCCTTCATTTGACTTCCTGTGAATCTACAAAATCAAGTGATAAGAACCAATATTCATTGAATATTTAGTAAGTTTTAGTTTCATTTCCTTTTCAAAATAATCATACCCATCTTGCAGGTACAGAAACCAAAGAATGACACCTAGAATTTTGCATTGTATATCCCGTCCTCTGGTTGTAGACTTCTTCGAAAACCCCAAAGCGCACTTATTTCTTCTTCCATGGGATAGATTGTTACTCCTCAAATATCTGTGGTTCCTACCTGTAGGAGGAGTACACATCTCTGCCACATTTGGTACGTATCGCTTTCATAGGTACCTTGTATCTCATTAACCATAGCCAGTTGTTTGCCAAACCATATCAGGTTTTCATGGCTAATGAAATATGAGTGAAAGTGATAGGTACCAGTTCTGAGCAGTAGCTTTAAAAGCCATCACTTTCCCTCTTCCCTCTTCTATGAGATCTGCAATGTCCCAGATCAGCTTGAATTTCAGAATAAAGGTGAAATTGAACCCAGCTGAAGCATATCCTGATGAACATGTGGTGTGAATGAATAATGACCTTTTTTGTTTGTGAGTCCTCAAAAAATTGAAGTAGTTTGTTATGACAGCATAAGTTAACTTAAATTGTCTGATATGTTTCTGTAATCCTTGTAGTACTTCCATTTATTTATTTATTTATATCACCTTCTTTGTTTTAATTTATTTTATAATATATAATTTACGTAGAGTAAAATTCTCACTTTTGGTACACAGTCATGTGATTTTTGACAAACACATATACTTATGTAACCAGAGTTACAGTCAAGATATAGAATAATTCCATCACCCCCCAAAATTCTCCCATATCCCTTTCTAACAAACCTCTCCCCAACCCTAGACTCTGGTACCATAGATCTGTTTCCCTGTAGTTTCCTGTCCATGTCCATTCCATTCTTCTTCCACCATTCCTCTCCTTCTTCTTCCTTCTCCTCCTCCCTCCTCCTCCTCCTCCTTCTCCTCCTCCTCCTCCCTCCCTCCTCTTCCTCCTCCTCCTCCTCCTCCTCCTTCTTCTTCCTCTCCTTCCTTTCCTTCTCCTTCTCCTTCTCCTCCTTCTCCTTCTCCTTCTCCTTCTCCTTCTCCTTCTCCTTCTCCTTCTCCTTCTCCTTCTCCTTCTCCTTCTCCTTCTCCTTCTCCTTCTCCTTCTCCTTCTCCTTCTCCTTCTTCTTCTTCTTCTTCTTCTTCTTCTTCTTCTTCTTCTTCTTCTTCTTCTTCTTCTTCTTCTTCAGCCTAGCTGGCTATTTTAACAATACCATGCTTCTTCTTCTTCCTCTTCCTCTTCCTCTTCTTCCTCTTGTTCTTCTTCTTCCTGTAAACCTTCTTCTTCTTCTTCTTCTTCTTCTTCTTCTTCTTCTTCTTCTTCTTCTTCTTCTTCTTCTTCTTCTTCTTCTTCTTCTTCTTCTTCTTCTTCTTCTTCTTTTCTTCCTCCTGTAAACACATGTTCTTATTTTTTACTTTTGTAAATTCAGGGGGTACAGATGAAGGTTTCTTACATGGATATATTATGTAGTGGTGAGGTTTGGACTTCTAGTATACCCATCACCTAAGTAGTGAACATTGTAGCCAATAGGTAATTTCTCAACCCTCACCCTTCTCCAGTTTCTTCCCTTTTGGAGTCCACAGTGTCTATTATTTCTTTCTATATGTCCATGTGAACCCACTGTTTAGATCCCACTTATAAGAAAGGACATACAGTACTTGATTTGGGGGTTTTCTAAGTGTAACATCATGTCATCAGCCAACACAGACAGTGATTAGGTGACAGTGATGGTGGATTAGGTTTGGCAATTCTCTAATCCGCAGGTCCCTACATGGCTCTCTGGATGGCATGCATGCTCCCTAGAGGGTCTGGACCAGGGCTGGATCAACAGACATCTCAGCTCCCTAGGGTTCAAGTGCTGGCTATGATAGGAGGAGCAGGCTGGCCCAGAGGCCTCCAGCAGAATGCTCAGATGGCTGCAGGCTGAATGCTCAGGCAGCTGCAGAACCCTCAGGTGGCAGCAGCCAGGGAGAGAGCATAGGCATCTACTGGCTGGGCTCTCAGGAGGGTTCCAGGCCACAGCTGAAATATTCAGGTGGGAGTACGGTGGCTGCACTGCAGGCCTGTCACCTGGGATGATAGGCCTCTATCAGCAGGAGCAGTGGAGGCAGGCAGCTGTGCCCTGCTCACAGGAGGAAGCGGTATCTTTTGTCTGGCACAAGAAGATGTCCAGTCTCCATGCTGCCTTTCTGGTTTGGCAGTGGCGGCAGCGACTGTGGTGATGGTAGCAGGATGCCCAGGGCAGATCACAGGCCTCTGCAGTCTCAGATCTCAAAAACGCACCAGGTCATAGCCAGAATGGCCCCCGTAGAAGGTTTTCCTAGCAGGGCAGCAGAGACAAGCAACTGTGAGGCACACAGTCGGCTTGCTACTCTATACCGTGACAGTGGCAGTGGTATCAGTCTTTGGGGCATGCGAAAGTGCCTGCCCCCCCAACCTTAGATCCCTCCCTAGCAAGGTGGCAGCAGCTCTCATAGGTCTGCAGCTATCCAGCATCAAAGGCCTGTGGAATGACATACACATAGGCTCAGGCAAAGCCTCTGCATGGTCTCCAGGCAGCTCCCTGTGTTAGACTGGAGGCCCAGGTGCGTTCAAGAGGCTCCTGTAGCTAGGATTCTGAAAGTCCATGGTGGGAGCGTGGAGCACTCATTCACTCCTTCCCTGTGTCAGGGAGCTTCTTCCCACTCTATGCAGATCCCAGGTCAGCAGGCTGCCTGGCTTCATTCTGCTTTTTGTGACTCCCATTAACTTCTCTGATGAATTCCAGTGTCCTTTCAGGCTATCTCTTCAAACTGCGAATATTTATTCATTATTTTGATTCATCTCCATGGAAGAGAATTCGCTAGCTGCTTGTAGTTATCCATCTTGAATAAGTACCACAATATTATATTCTTTAGGAAGGATTTAATGTGGTTTATAAAGACACATAAAATAAATATGGGAGCTCAATTTAAACTTGAGACAAATTAATGGAAACAAAGCTGGGAGCCAAAAGAGTTGAACAAAAGTTGAAGCAAAAATACGTACCTATACTTGACACAGACACTGGAGCAGGCCACAGACATAGCTGTCAATTTTCCAGTAACTAAAAAAGGGATTTTTTTAAAAAAAATCAATTTTGCAGTTCAAAATATTTTTGAGATTAAAAACCCACCAATTACTGATGGAATGGATAAGTATTTATGGTGTTTGGATCTGACAGAAGTTTTTTCCACAGAAAGTTGTCATAAGATAAGTAACAACATGTGTTCTGAGGCTAATTTGAAAAGGCATATGAGTTACCTGCATCACGTTAAAATACATTATTAGGGGATGAAGTAAAAGTTGTAATGTACCACTCATTTGAAACCTACCATGCTATTTTCTAAATTGTAAACCCTACCTCTCTAACATAATTAAGAGTACTATGGAGCAGGTAATGGGGGTCTGAGCCAGGATTTCATATCTCTTACTAATACCTTGTAAATACCTTCAATACAGGACTATTTAGAAATGACTGTTGATAAGGAGAATATTAAAGGCAGAGAAGGGAAGAAAAAGATCTACTCATGAACATGTCAGAGAAAATAGGTCCTTAACATTTTTCAGGGACAAAGTACTATAAGAAGAAAGTGGGTGAGCGCTGTTAAGCTCAAATACTAGTAATGATTTTAGAGTTGGCGAGTTTCTGTTTCTTTTTTCTCCAACTTGGAAAAAAAAAATCTTCAACCTGCTACTTTATAGGACAAAATGTAGAAGCCTAATTGCCTTTAAAACACTGGGTTTTGTTTACTTTTAACTACAAATTATGTAAGTACCCACTGTAGAGAGTTTGGAAAATATGGAAATGTACACAGAGGAAAATAACAGGCATCTAAAATTCTAAAACCTACAGATCTCCACTGATACCACTGTCAAAAGTTGACACTTCTTATATTCCAAGCTAATTTTTTTCCTTTCTTTTTTTTTTTTTTTTTTTTTTTCCCAGATGGAGTCTCACTCTGTTGCCCAGGCTGGAATGCAGTGGCGCATTCTAGGCTCACTGCAACCTCCACCTCCCAGTCTCAAGCAATTCTCCTGCCTTAGCCTCCCGAATAGCTGTGAGTACAGGCACGCACCAGCACACCCAGCTAATTTTTGTATTTTTTTCCTTTTAGTAGACATGGGATTTCACCATGTTGGCCAGGCTGGTCTTGAACTCCTGGCCTCAGGTGATCTGCCCACCTTGGCCTCCCAAAGTGCTGGGATTACAGGCGTGAGCCACAGCATCCAGTCTAAACTTTCTTCTTAAAAAGATGCGGCAATTTATTATTTCTAGTAGCGTTGAGGTTACTGCTTTAATCAAACCAATATTATCACCTTTATGCATTCAATAATATTATTCTCAAAATCTGTTGATTTGACAGGTGAAAGGATATCTTGCTTTAAGCCTAATTTCCTTGAGTAGAAACGTTGAGCTTTTAGAAATTAATCATTTAGTATATGTACATTTTCTTAGATCTGTTGCAAATATCTCTATCCTTATTTGTTGTGTAACTTTTTTTTTTTATACTTTAAGTTCTAGGGTACATGTGCACAACGTGCAGGTTTGTTACATATGTATACATGTGCCATGTTGGTGTGCTGCACCCATTAACTCGTCATTTACATTAGGTATATCTCCCAATGCTATCCCTCCACCTCCCTCACAATAGGACCCGGTGTGTGATGATCCCCTTCCTGTGTCCGAGTGATCTCATTGTTCAGTTCCCACCTATGAGTGAGAACATGCGGTATTTGGTTTTCTGTTCTTGTGATAGTTTGCTGAGAATGATGGTTTCCAGCTGCATCCATGTCCCTACAAAGGACACAAACTCATCCTTTTTTATGGCTGCATAGTATTCCATGGTGTATATGTGCCACGTTTTCTTAATCCAGTCTGTCACTGATGGATATTTGGGTTGATTCCAAGTCTTTGCTATTGTGAATAGTGCCGCAATAAACATACATGTTCATGTGTCTTTATAGCAGCATGACTTATAATCCTTTGGGTATATCCCCAGTAATGGGATGGCTGGGTCAAATAGTATTTCTAGTTCTAGATCCTTGAGGAATCACCACACTGTTTTCCACAATGGTTGAACTAGTTTACAGTCCCACCAATTGTGTAAAAGTGTTTCTATTTCTCCACATCCTCTCCAGCACCTGTTGTTTCCTGATTTTTTAATGATTACCATTCTAACTGGTGTGAGATGGTATCTCATTGTGGTTTTGATTTGCATTTCTCTGATGGCGAGTGATGATGAGCATTTTTTCATATGTCTGTTGGCTGTATGAATGTCTTCTTTTGAGAAGTGTCTGTTCATATCCTTTGCCCACTTTTTGATGGGGTTGTTTGTTAGTTTCTTCTAAATTTCATTGAGTTCTTCATAGGTTCTGGATATTAGCCCTTTGTCAGATGAGTAGATTGCAAAAATGTTCTCCCATTCTGTAGATTGCCTGTTCACTCTGATGGTAGTTTCTTTTGCTGTGCAGAAGCTCTTTAGTTTAATTAGATCCCATTTGTCAATTCTGGCTTTTGTTGCCATTGCTTTTGGTGTTTTAGACATGAAGTCCTTGCCCATGCCTATGTCCTGAATGGTATCACCTACGTTTTCTTCCAGGGTTTTTATGGTATTAGGTCTAACATTTAAGTCTCTAATTCATCTTGAATTAATTTTTTATAAGGAGTAAGGAAAGGATCCAGTTTCAGCTTTCTGCTTATGGCTAGCCAATTTTCCCAGCACCATTTATTAAATAGGGAATCCTTTCCCCATTTCTTGTTTTTGTCAGGTTTGTCAAAGATCAGATGGCTGTTGATGTGTGGTATTATTTCTGAAGGCTCTGTTCTGTTCCATTGGTCTATATCTCTGTTTTGGCACCAGTATCATGCTGTTTTGGTTACTGTAGCCTTGTAGTATAGTTTGAAGTCAGGTAGCGTGATGCCTCCAGCTTTGTTCTTTTGGCTTAGAATTGTCTTGGCAATATGGGGTCTCTTTTGGTTCCATATGAACTTTAAAGAATTTTTTTTCCAATTCTGTGAAGAAAGTCATTGGTAGCTTAATGGGGATGGCATTGAATCTATAAATTACCTTGGGCAGTATGGCCATTTTCACAATATTGATTCTTCCTATTCATGAGCATGGTATGTTCTTCCATTTGTTTGTGTCCTCTTTTATTTCACTGAGCAGTGGTTTGTAGTTCTCCTTGAAGAGGTCCTTTACATCCCTTGTAAGTTGGATTCCGAGGTATTTTATTCTCTTTGAAGCAATTGTGAATGGAAGTTCATTCATGATTTGGCTCTCTGTTTGTCTGTTACTGGTGTATAAGAATGCTTGTGATTTTTGCACATTGATTTTGTATCCTGAGACTTTGCTGAAGTTGTTTATCAGCTTAAGGAGATTTTGGGCTGAGACAATGGGGTTTTCTAAATATACAATCATGTCATCTGCAAAGAGGGACAATTTGACTTCTTCTTTTCCTAACTGAATACCCTTGATTTCTTTCTCTTGCCTTATTGCCCTAGCCAGAACTTCCAACACTATGTTGAATAGGAGTGGTGAGAGAGGGCATAGCTGTCTTGTGCCAGTTTTCAAAGGGAGTGCTTCCAGTTTTTGCCCATTCAGTATGATATTGGCTGTGGGTTTGTCATAAATAGCTCTTATTATTTTGAGATATGTTCCATCAATACCGAATTTATTGAGAGTTTTTAGCATGAAGGGCTGTTGAATTTTGTCAAAGGCCTTTTCTGCATCTATTGAGATAATTATGTGGGTTTTGCCTTTGGTTCTGTTTATATGCTGGGTTATGTTTATTGATTTGCGTATGTTGAACCAGTCTTGCATCCCAGGGATGAAGCCCACTTGATCATGGTGGATAAGCTTTTTGATGTGCTGCTGGATTCGGTTTGCCAGTATTTTATTGAGGATTTTTGCATCGATGTTCATCAGGGATATTGGTCTTAAATTCTCTTTTTTTGTTGTTGTATCTCTGTCAGGTTTTGGTATCAGGATGATGTTGGCCTCATAAAATGAGTTAGGGAGGATTCCCTCTTTTTCTGTTGAATGGAATCGTTTCAGAAGGAATGGTACCAACTCCTCCTTGTACCTCTGGTAGAATTCGGCTATAAATCCGTCTGGTCCCGGACTTTTTTTGGTTGGTAGGCTATTAACTATTGCCTCAATTTCAGAGCCTGCTATGGGTCTCTTCAGGGATTCAACTTCTTCCTGGTTTAGTCTTGGGAGAGTGTAAGTGTCCAGGAAATTATCCATTTCTTCTAGATTTTCTGGTTTATTTGTGTAGAGGTGTTTATAGTATTCTCTGATGGTAGTTTGTATTTCTGTGGGGTCGGTGGTGATATCCCCTTTATCATTTTTTATTGTGTCTATTTGATTCTTCTCTCTTTTCTTCTTTATTGGTCTTCCTAGCAGTCTATCAATTTTGTTGATCTTTTCAAAAAACCAGTTCCTGAATTCATTGATTTGTTGGAGGGTTTTTTGTGTCTCTATCTCCTTCAGTTCTGCTCTGATCTTAGTTATTTCTTGCTTTCTGCTAGCTTTTGAATGTGTTTGCTCTTGCTTCTCTAGTTCTTTTAATTGTGATGTTAGGGTGTCAATGTTACATCTTTCCTGCTTTCTCTTGTGGGCATTTAGTGCTATAAATTTCCCTCTACACATTGCTTTAAATGTGTCCCAGAGATTCTGGCATGTTGTATCTTTGTTCTCATTGGTTTCAAAGAACATCTTTATTTCTGCCTTCATTTCGTTATGTACTCAGTAGTCATTCAGGAGCAGGTTGTTCAGTGTCCAAGTATTTGAGCGGTTTTGATTGAGTTTCTCAGTCCTGTGTTCTAGTTTGATTGCACTGTGGTCTGAGAGACAGTTTGTTATAATTTCTATTCTTTTACATTTGCTGAGGAGTGCTTTACTTCCAACTATGTGGTCAATTTTGGAACAAGTCCGACGTGGTGCTGAGAAGAATGTATATTCTGTTGATTTGGGGTGGAGAGTTCTGTAGATGTCTATTAGGTCCACTTGGTGCAGAGTTGAGTTCAATTCCTGGATATCCTTGTTAACTTTCTGTCTCGTTGATCTGTCTAATGTTGACAGTGGGGTGTTAAAATCTCCCATTATTATTGTATGGGAGTCTAAGTCTCTTTGTAAGTCTCTAAGGACTTGCTTTATGAATCTGGGTGCTCCTGTATTGGGTGCATATATATTTAGGATAGTTAGCTCTTCCTGATGAATTGATCCCTTTACCATTATGTAATGGCCTTCTTTGTCTCTTTTGATCTTTGACAGTTTAAAGTCTGTTTTATCAGAGACTAGGATTACAACCCCTGCTTTTTTTTTGTTTTCCATTTGCTTGGTAGATCTTCCTCCATCCCTTTATTTTGAGCCTCTGTGTGTCTCTGCATGTGAGATGGGTCTCTTGAATACAGTACACTGATGGGTCTTGACTCTTTATCCAATTTGCCAGTCTGTGTCTTTTAATTGGACCATTTAGTCCATTTATATTTAAGGTAAATATTGTTATGTGTGAACTTGATCCTGTCATTATGATATTAGCTGGTTATTTTGCTCACTAGTTGATGCAGTTTCTTCCTAGCATCGATGGACTTTATATTTTGATATATTTTTGCAATGGCTGGTACCGGTTGTTCTTTTCCATGTTTAGTTCTTCCTTCAGGATCTCTTGTAGAGCAGGCCTGGTGGTGACAAAATCTCCAAGCATTTGCTTATCTTTAAAGGATTTTATTTCTAATTCACTTGTGAAACTTAGTTTGGCTGGATATGAAATTCTGGGTTGAAATTTCTTTTCTTTAAGAATGTTGAATATTGGCCCCCACTCTCTTCTGGCTTGGCGAGTTTCTGCTGAGAGATCTGCTGTTAGTCTGATGGGCTTCCCTTTGTGTGTAACCCAACCTTTCTCTCTGGCTGCCCTTAACATTTTTTCCTTCATTTCAACTTTGGTGAATCTGACAATTATGTGTCTTGGAGTTGCTCTTCTCGAGGAGTATCTTTGTGGTGTTCTCTGTATTTCCTGAATTTGAATGTTGGCCTGCCTTACTAGGTTGGGGAAGTTCTCCTGGATGATATCCTGCAGAGTGTTTTCCAACTTGGTTCCATTTTCCCCGTCACTTTCAGGCACACCAATGAGATGTAGATTTGGTCTTTTCACATAATCCCATATTTCCTGGAGGCTTTGTTCATTTATTTTTACTCTTTTTTCTCTACACTTCTCTTCTCACTTCATTTTATTCATTTGATCTTCAATCGCTGATACTCTTTCTTCCGGTTGATCGAGTCGGTTACTGAAGCTTGTGCATTTGTCACATAGTCTCGTGTTATGGTTTTCATCTCTATCAGTTCTTTTAAGGTCTTCTCTGCATTGATTATTCTAGTTATCCATTTGTCCATTCTTTTTTCAAGGTTTTTAGTTTCTTTGCTCTGGGTACATAGTTCCTCCTTTAGCTCTGAGAATTTTGATCGACTGAAGCCTTCTTCTCTCGACTCGTCAAAGTCATTCTCCATTCAGCTTTGTTCTGTTGCTGGTGATGAGCTGCGTTCCTTTGATGGGGGAGATGCACTCTGATTTGTTGAATTTCCAGCTTTTCTGCCCTGCTTTTTCCCCATCTTTGTGGTTTTATCTGCCTTTGGTCTTTGGTGATGGTGACGTACTGATGGAGTTTTGGTGTGGGTGTCCTTTCTGTTTGTTAGTTTTCCTTCTAACAGTCAGGACCCTCAGCTGTAGGTCTGTTGGAGTTTGCTTGTGGTCTGCTCCAGTCCCTGTTTGCCTGAGTATCAGCAGTGGAGGCTGCAGAAGATAGAATATTGCTGAACAGTGAGTGTTGCTATCTGATTCTTGCTCTGGAAGCTTCGTCTCAGAGGTGTACCCCGCCGTGTGAGGTGTGAGGTGTTGGTCTGCACTTAGTGGGGAATGTCTCCCAGTTAGGCTACTCAGGGGTCAGGGTCCCACTTGAGTAGGCAGCCTGTCTGTTCTTAGATCTCAACCTCTGTGCTAGGAGATCCACTGCTCTCTTCAAAGCTGTCAGACAGGGGCATTTACCTCTGCCAAGGTTTCTGCTGCTTTCTGTTTAACTATGCCCTGTCCCCAGAGGAGGATTCCACAGAGGCAGGCAGGCCTCCTTGAGCTGTGGCGGGCTCCACCCAATTCGATCTTCCTGGTGGCTTTGTTTACCTACTTAAACCTCAGCAGTGGTGTGAGCCCCTCCCCCAGCCTTGCTGCTGCCTTGCAGTTAGATCTCAGACTGCTGTGCTAGCAATGAGGGAGGCTCCGTGGGTGTGGGACCCTATGGGCCAGGTGAGGGATATAATCTCCTGCTGTGCCATTTGCTAAGACCCTTGGTAAAGCACAGTATTAGGGTGGGAGTTACCCGATTTTCCAGGTATTATGTATCTCAATTTCCTTTGGCTAGGAAAAGGAATTCCCTTCCCCCTTGTGCTTCCCAGGTGAGATGATGCCTCACCCTGCTTCAGCTCTTGCTGGTCAGGCTGCACCTGCGGACCAGCGCCAACTGTCCA
The DNA here is from genome assembly GCF_008728515.1 of Papio anubis. Taxonomy (NCBI): domain Eukaryota; kingdom Metazoa; phylum Chordata; class Mammalia; order Primates; family Cercopithecidae; genus Papio; species Papio anubis. Next base: position 96,374,340 of record NC_044985.1, on the reverse strand, counting down.
ACACACCCCAGTGAGATGAACCCAGTACCTCAGTTGAAAATGCAGAAATCGCCTCTCTTCTGTGTGGCTCATGCTGGGAGCTGGAGGTTAGAGCTGTTCCTATTTGGCCATCTTGGGCGCACCTCCGTGAAAAGTATTTTTACCATATTAACGGACAGTTCGTATCTAAGGGTATATCTTCACAGCAGCTGGTGTTTCACCACACCATGCTGGAGAGAGGCCTGCTGCAGGCAGGCTCAGGGCAGCCAATCCTCAGGGCTCAAGAAGGCGCTATTGCCGCAGGGCCCAGTCGCCCGAGGAGGAGGCCAATGCAGACCCTGTAGAAACCAACAGCTCTTTAACTTTTAAAACTTTTCAAACTATTGATGGAACTGGGTACTACTTTAGATAATTCAATGCTAGAATTTACCATCATACTACCAATAATATCATGTAATTTTTTTTTGAAAAAAATCTCAAACTCAATATGTATGTTATCTTGTAAGATTTACTCTAAAGAAATAGTTACATTAACAATTTGATGTTTACACTTTAACTCTTGCATTGGTGACAGAATAACAAAAAATTTAGCTTATCATCTAAGTTTCATTTAATTACTCATAATATAAATAAACATTACTTCCTTGCTGTTTTAATTATTTGGCAAAATTAATTGCTTTTTTGTATTCCTTAAAAAAAAAGTTGTTATTCTTTTACCATCATCATTATGATGAAAATTTCAGCAGGTAATTAATGATGTTTTTGTGGTAACAAATATGATACTAAAAGAAACCATCTGGGAAAACTGCCACCATCCTCATTCAGCCATTTAAACTGAAATTATAATTTTAATAAGCCTTAAAATTATCCATTTGGCTGCAGAGGAAATAAACCATACCTTACTTGCTATTCCTTTACGGCTGATGAACTCACTATAATGTAGGCAAGAAAGAGCGTATCATTTGTCTCTGGCATACAGATTGATGCATGTAGATTTCAAGGAGAATTGAAATAGATTTAAACTATTCAAAAGTATCAGTAAAACTGAAAGAAGAATCTTTTCTGATGTGTGACCCTTCTAATCAATTGGTGACACTTCTGATCTTTAGTGACACACAAAACACACACACACACAGAATAAACATCAACCAAATAAAAAAATATAATTTCTGAAGATATGAATTATGTTTTAAAGAAACTGAATTAGTCTTAGCCTTTGGGGAAAATGTTAACGTTGAAAATTATCTTGGTTTCTGAATTAACTCATTAATTATAATACATAATCTTATTTGCACCATTGACTCACTGTCTGACTTTGGACAAATCAAACAAACTCTTTGGCCTTAGTTTTCTGATCTTTAAAATGAAAGCATCATATTAGATGATCTCTCAGATTCCTTGCTACTTTGGGATTGATCTACCACAAGGCCCTTTATGGTTTGCAATGACCTAGTTTATTATTCTACTGTGGTACAGAGCTTCTACGTGGGCATAGTTGAATGACACTAATTAGCAATTGGCATGGCAAGATCACCAATTTTTTTTTAAAATTTCTGTTGGCCTCTCACTGAAAATCGAAAATTAAATTAACTATTTCATTGTAACTTTCTTAGAGGGGAGTAGGCTGAAAATTACCAAGATAATGAGACAAATACATATGTAAAGTGCCTGGGACTTTCTATGACGTAGGTATTCACTAAATGGTACCTATTATCATCGTTAATAATGACTACTTAGAGTGCTGAGGAAGCTTCCTGGTTATTCTTCAAATTCTGACATAGAATGTATGAATCATTTCTTTATAAATTAACTGTTTGCTATGTTCAAATGGTGGACTATGCTCTTTAGATTGCTCTGGAAAAAAGATGAGGATAATGCTTATTCCTTCCACATATTTCTTTTGCCGTACTTCATGATAACCATTCACCAGCTGTTTATAAGCAATATTTGTTTATGTCAAAAAACTCAACATGGTATTTGAACTCCAAGATTTCCTGGATTTGTTTGAATGTTTGATGTGTTCAACATGTTTATGAAACATGAAGTCATCCATGTGGGTGCACATATTGAACAATTTTGTAGGTAAATTTGTGCAATAGGTCAGTACTCTAGTGCCTATGTAAATTAAGCAGTAAGATTATAGTCAGGAAATGTCAACTAGTTCTGTTTCTTCTTTCTTTCTTCTTAGAACACTTGTCTAAAATTATTTCACGATCAGTTTTAAAACTTTGAAGCTGTACTTCCATTTCATGTTTTGAAAGAAAGAAATATAAAGTCCATTTCATTGAGTTAAAATAAATTATATTCTTCACATAGTAGCTCACCAGATAATCTTACATGGTCTTTCAGGGATTTTCCCAGTGTGGATGAACATGGACACAGTTATAGATAAAGAATTTCACATAGGATGGGAAGAACAGATTCCCATAGAAAAATGTAGCAGGTGTAGCCTCAAGAACCCAGCATTGTTTTCCTTTATCTTCTCCCCTGCTGTATTCCTGACCATTCTTTTGTGGGCTTTGAGATGGAATTGTTTTATAACCAAGTGTCTTGGCCCACTGCAACATATCTGTAATTCCAGCGGTGGGCAGAAGAAATTTGGGCTAAGTGAAGAGTCACTAAAATAAATCCATCACAGATGATCAGTGTTGCTGTGTTTGATATCATTGGTTGAAAGGTAGAGGATGGAAGAACAATTGAAAAACTAAGGGCTACAGCTTTACATGAGAAAATGTGTATGATGTAATCCCCAAAAGAAGCATAAGCATTTGTATTCCTTCCCCTCACCACAGTCAATTTCGATGATTAATCATTGTATTTTTATTTTAAATTAGAAGCTTTTAAATGCTAATTATAAGTGTAGCTTGTGAATGAGAAGATGTCAAAATTGTATTCCTTATCCCGCATCCATTCCAAGGCCAAACTTCAATTCCCAATAGAACTTTTGGTGGCCTCTTTTAACTAAATCGTTTTCTAATGATTTGAGTTTTGTGCATGAAAAGTACAATAATACATTTCTATCCTTTCCAATAAATTTGTCATAAACATCAGGAGTTTTTAGAAACATGGACAGAAAATTGGCTTTCGCGGGATTCTGTGGCTACTGTCTTTTAAAAAGGTTAAACGAGGTACCTGAGAAAACAAAACCAATTCTTCAGCTATATTCAACCTTACAGAGGCACACAAATACACACACTGGCAGAACATATAAAAGTCTTCAGCATTACCTTATACTTAATTTTTTAAATAAGTATTGGCCTTGCCCTTTCAAGAAATTTTTGAGATATTCTGCCTTGGCTGAGAATCTATATGACCTTTGTGCCACAGTGTGCTGAGGAATGCCATAACATTGTTAACATTGATCTTTTTTTTCTGCAAATATTCTATCAGCTTCCTTCTGAGGCTTTCTCTTCCTTGTGGGCAGAGTTAGGACAAGCTACTGTACTGGAAAATCTATACTAAGCTTGCTATCTATAGCAATTAATAAATGATTTTCTTCATTCAGTTGTTAGTCCTTATACCATTAATCAAAAAAGGCTAGAGGTTCTGGTTGTTCTCCAATACAGTATAATAAATGATAGGGCACATAAAAACAGAAAAGAAGAGCTTTCATTTGATGGAATGAGAGAAACAGTATAGAGTTCCCGATCATTTCAAAATGATTCCTGGCCATAGATTTTAAAAGTGTTTCAATAAGATTTTATGATATAACACACTTGGAAATACAACAAATATCTCTTTAAGATTTTTCCTATTAGGCATTGTGTGAAAATTAAGAAACCTGTGTATTTTATCTCATTTCATTGTCAGCCAACCTACATTGACCAGTAGGGAAAACTATAGGTAAATTATCAGATAAGTAAGTATTTGTTTTATAACCTTTGATCTTCCTTCTTTACGCTTGTTACTATCATGGGCATCTCTACCCCATCCACCCAGTACTTTATCCACCTTTTCCTTATCATAGATATAGAATCTCACTTAGCATACGTGGTTCCAAACAGATTTCCCTTGAAGTTCTGAATCCATTTCTTTAACATAAATTTAAATCTATTATGTATTGAGAATCCCGACAGCACAGTCATGAAGTCCCAGCATGAAGTTAAAATCAGGGAAGGGCCCATTAATGGGAAGCAGAATGAGAAATTGGCCTGCCAATGTTAAAAGCTGAGTCTTTTCTAAATAGCTTCACTGTTTACTTTCAAAGGTATATTTCTCAGAACATCGGACACATTTTTAATTGGTGATTCTGCTCTATGAAGGCTGGAACAGTGTCTGGTTTTCGTTTACACACAGCATAATGCATTGTAGAAAGTGGGATTTCTAAAAATATTGTAAGAGTACGTTCATTCATTGATGCATAATTTTAAAAAATTAAAATTAATTTTAGTGTCATAAATATGCTAGTTTTGGAATATGGACTATTTGAGTTACTTCTATTCTTCTTAATTTGTGAAAATATGATGAGTTGAATATATTTGTTAAACATATTTAAGCAGCTCCTTTTTTGCAGGAAAGTGCTAAGTACTAGAGACACTCTAAGGTACAGGCATTCAAGATACACCAGTATACCAGACAAATGTGGCTGCTGGCTTCATTGAATATACACACTTTAAGAAAAATTTTAAAAAGGCAACACTGAAGACTAATTAACTTCTGTAATCAAACAGACACATTATTTTAACATCTAAAGTGTATTCGGGTATTTTTGAATTTCACTCTTTCTCTTTTATTTACCCTTTACATTTCTAAACTAATATGCACAGAAGATCTAAAATTTCTTTGCCTTTTTGGAACTATTAAGATTACTTTACTACAGAAATTTAATGCCACGTTTGTGCAACATAGTGAGACATCAGGGCTGCGTGGCATTATACATTCTGTTTCCCTACTTGTCACCTTTTATCTGACATAATGTAAGTTTTTTTCCTTGTGAAAACAATATTTATTGGGAGGAACATTTTACTTTTTCATATAAAGTGTAAAGAATCACTCTCCATTGTCCTAGTATTTTTTTCTCTATAATGATCCTTTTGGATAGAAGGAGGGACTTGCACTTATTGATGTAACTCCACCCTTTTCTAAAAAAAAATATATAATTTGCTGCCTTCCCTCTCAAAGACCTATGGTTACAAACTATAAATGAGTGAATGTACCGGAAGTTACTTTGTAAACTAGGAAATATATTCACTTCAAATTAACCTTGCCTTGAATCTGGCCTAAGTATGAAGGGTTATGAAACATATGCATTGCACAATCACATTTTTGTGAAATATTCATAGAGAGGGCAAGAGAGAGAGAAAACAGCTGGGCGTGATAGCTCACATCTGTAATCCCAGCACTTTGGGAGGCCGAGGCGGGCGGATTACTTTAGGCCAGGAGTTTGAGACCAGCTTCGCCAACATGGTGAAACCTGGTCTCTATTGAAAATACAAAAATTAGCTGAGCAGGGTGGTACATGCTTGTAATCCCAGCTACTCTGCAGGCTGAGGCAGGAGAATTGCTTGAACCCTGGAGGTGGAGGTTGCAGTGAGCCGAGGCTGAGCTACTGCACTCCAGCCTGGGTGACAGAGCAAGACTGTGTCTCAAAAAAATAAAAAAAATAAAAAATAAAAGAGAGAGATAGAGAGAGAGAGAAAACAAGAAAAACTGGGAGGACAAGATGAAGCAATAATTTAACAGTTTATTTCTAGTTGGTCAAATTTAAAAGGCTTTTATTTTCTTCTTTTTACTTTTCTATATTTTCTAATTTTCAAAATTGAAAAAATACAGAAAAGAAAAGAAATGAACCTTCAGATATTTCTGCCTTGGCAGTCTCTGCAAACTCCAGTTGTTACACCTGTTCAGATAGCTGGACACCTGCATTATGTTATTTGAAGATAGCTAGGGATGCCCCCTGTGTAAAAAAACACCACGCAAATAATATTCTATATTCATCTGCCTGTCAGTACTTTAAAATGCAAATGCTCTCGGAACGGGTCATTATGTCAAAAGTATCTTTTTAATAGATCGCATTTTCAGATCATAGTTTTTAGTAATATAAAAATGGACTGGAAATTTGTGTGAAATAAGGCCCTTGTTAAATACATGCTTCTGGTTATTAATTAGGTTGGAAAATACCCTAAAATTCTCCGCTTTGGTTCCTTCCTCAAATGTATGAGATCAGTAAGATTCTCTCAGGCTCTAAAAGTTAGTACTGTAATCCCAGGACTGTCTCAGAGTGCTGCACATGTGATTCCTTTTCACAATCCTTTCACTATCAGTCACCTGTTTGGTTTACCCACATCTGACATCTCCAGACCAGGTTCCTTGGAGTGAGCAAAGGTAGGGGAAGAGATAGAGAAGAGGGAATGAAACACCATTTCCATGTACGCCTCTCAATTCCTTGAGAAATGGCATTATTTTCAAGAAAAGAAAATTGGGAATCAGAGAACTAGTACATTGTTTAAGTTAGTATGACTAACAACTAGCTGAGTTGGGAATAGAAACCTGGTGTGCCTGTGGCCAAAGTCCGTTACCTTCCTACCACACCAGATTACCTCTCACAAAAAATCGTAACAGCTAGAATTCTGACAGGAAGCTGCACCCAAGTCAGTTTTCTTTCCATGCTGCTGGGCCCTGTGTCAGTTGTAAAATTCCAGCCTATGTCCTGCAGTTTCCATGGATCCTCTGACAGCTGCCTCTATTATCAGTAATTTTCACAATACTTGACAATACTGTTGTTTTCTTTTTCATTTCCTTCAGATCTCCCAAGGTGATGCCAAGTAGGATGTACAAAGACTGGTGTCCAAAAACTAGAATCTTAGAGATTCGGGATAATTAACTGCCTGGATACTTCTAGGAAAAAACATCTGCTAGAGTTTAGAATCAAGGTCTTACATGACCAGGTATATATTTTGTAAATTTCTTTCTTGAGAACCTATTCCTTTATGCTTCCCCCAACCCTAGAAGTTCAACAAGTGTGAGCTTGACAAGGCAAAGCTGATAATTTTATATCACAAAGTACATGTATTGTTTTTTAAGATGTGGATTTATGTTTTTGTTTTGTTTTGTGTAGTTGCAAGCAACAAAATCTGACCTGGCTACCATAAGGAAAAGGAGATTTATTGTAAGGCTATCGTGTGTGTTGGGGTTGTGGTGGTGTTAGGGTGGATGGGTCATAGACTCAACAAGAAGCTTAGGCCCAGGTTTAGAAACATCTGGGAATCAAGGGGGCTCTAAACCAATCAGCCACAAGAAGTATGGTGAGAGTCCCCTAGCAAGAACAGTCAGTCTGACCAGCCTAGCACCCCACCTGGCTCCTAAAAAAAAAAAAAAAAAAAACCACCTCCACCTCCAACAGTCCTATATCCTTGCACCATTCAATCAAGATTCAAAGTCCCAAAGAGTGTTCAGTTAAGCAAACTTAACTCAGCAGGCAGAGAGAAGACAGGTTAGTCCCTTAGGATTTTTTAGCATGAAACTAACAATATGGTATTTTCCTGATTAGCCCCAATTGGGAATTTCAAAATAGAGTTCAAAGGTGCAACTATGGATGCTGGACAGATAAAAATAAAAAATTATACATTGTTGAATATAGATAGTTTAACAAGACAAATAGGTTATAGACAAATTCTGAAGACGTGATTCTAGTTTTATTTTGTTCTCATTTTTCTGTAGAATTAAATTTTTTGTTTTACTTGTTCTTTTCAAAAAAAGACTTTAGAAATTGTCAGATAACTACAGAACTGGTTCTTCTTCGGACTGCAGTAGGTACAAATCCCTAGTGATTTATGAAATTATCTGAAACAAAGCAGACTCAGATTTACATACAGGTAGATGCAATTATGACTTGAGAATGACTAGATTTTATTTTGCTTAAGTAGAACAGTGACATCTAGTGCCTGCAAAATTATGTCACTGGATCTGAAGGAAGATAAGAATAGACATGTTTTTAGGTTATTAGAGAGAAATGAGGGATCATGTATGAGTTATATCTGCAGGAATTGATCTCTTGTAATACCCCTTTTAAGTCCCCACGAGTGCCACATTAATGACTGCAACTCCTTCCTAGCTGTTCCCCTTAACTGTGGTCTCACTGCATGCTGATATGTTATTCCTCTGTTTACAATTTTTCAAGGAATTCTTATATCCTATTTTCCCCACCAATTCTGTTTCCCATTATTTCCCAAAACGTATGCTCAGTTTTTGTCAAACACGATTTCTTCACTTTCAAAAGCAAATCAGACTATTTTTTATCTCATTGTCAATGATTAATAAAGTTTTTGATAGATGTCTTGAAATTTTGGCTTTGTATAATTTTTTAATGTTTTTTGCGTAAATGTTGATAGTTTTTAGAATTTTGAGTTTTGATAGGTTTATTGTAATTTTTGTTTCTATATTATAACAAATCAAGTATTCCATGAGATAAAAAATAGTTATGCAACCTTGATGTCTACTTAAAAATACTATTTATATGAAACAAAGTTCTAATTTACCTAATATTTGATCTATTTATGTACTAAATCATTTCATATTTATATAAAATATTATATCACATTGTCCATAAAAGATACAACTAGAATAGGTTATTGAAGATAATTAACACAAGGCCTTACTTTACAGGTGAGGACATGAAAGCTTAGATAAATTGAATAATATATATGTATATATAACATTAAATATACATACTGAGAATATATTTAAAAAATAAATAAAGCTATTTACAAAACTTTGTGCAGTATAAAATACATTTTGTTAGTCATGAGAGAATATTGAAATATTTTATGTGTTTATCTTTATTTACATATAAAATGTTTCAGATTTAAAAATCGTTTCATCTCCTTGCTTTCATTTGATCTTTATACCGATGCTGCAAAGTGATTTTATGCCCATTTTATAAATTTATTTTTTAATATACTTATTAAACGTCGTTTATGTTTCTGGCATTCTGTTAGCTGCTGGGAATACAAAGGTATCAGTTGGCTCTATTTTTTATCTTTTACATTTTTATTTCTCCCATTTGGTATAGTAGGAGAAACTGAAGCTGACGAAGTTAAGTCATAAGACGAAAATCACCCAATACTAGGCAGAGATCCAGCAAGAGAACCAAAATCTTTAGTCTCAAAGTCCAGAATTATTTCCATGTTATTTTGCTATTTTTATTTTAATTTATTCAGAGTTATCTAATGACAATACATATAAACTTCGAAGGAAAGAATAGCTCTCATTCATGAGAAAATTATTTTCCTATTTAATTTCCTGAAACAGAATATAAAAGTAACTGAGCTTTATCATTTTTAAACTTAGGCTAATTTATCGATGTTTAATGGGAGATCGGTTATCATTTTTCCCCCAAGAAATTTAATTTGTAGTCTAGTGAACACTCTTCTAGTTGTTAAGTAGAGAGATTTGTGCTTTCTCGGGTAACTTGTTTATTCCTCCAAAACCATGTTATCATTCCTTCCCCAAATTATCTGTCTTATAAACCACATAGTTATTTCATTAGCTGCTACTATTGTTTCCCCCCAGTTATTTCTTTTTATTTCTCCTTCTTTATACTGTATTGTCTGTATTATACTACTCAGTGTTACTCAATGCTTTGTGCTCTGTGCACCATAGGCACCTACAACATCAAGAAGAGAAAATTTTGCAAAACTAAAAGATTCAAAAGGCAACCACCTACTTTAAAATAACAATTGCAACATTTTTTGATCCCTAAATTTTTTTTGTAATATACACGTTAAAAAACTATCACTTTTTTAAAAGAGATATGACTTCACAGTTTAAGGGTCCAGTAATTTCAATGAAAAGTAGTGAAAAGATTATACAATAAAAACCCTTTTCTAGGCCAGATGTGGTGGCACTCATCTGTAATCCTGGCATTTTGGGAGCTGGAGGTGGGAGGATCCCTGGAAGCCAGGAGTTCATGACCAGCCTGGGTAACATAGTGAGACCCTATCTCCAAAAAGAACCCCAGAAATTTTCTATAATAAAATGGGCTTTCCTTCTAGATCACTCATTACTATTAGATTAGAATTGTTAAATGTGTATTTTTGAAGGCAAGATAGCAAATTTAAATAATGAGGATATGAAGAGAAGACCTAATTCAACACAAAGACAGAACCCAAAAAGTTCATATGATATGTTGGGAGATAAGGGATACTCCAGATATCAATGCCAAGATGAATCAAGTTTCACAAAAGATGCATCAGGTTTATTTGAACCAGGAGTGGCTGAGTAAGCAGCTGAACCTGTTAGTTGATTTGTTGGTTGGTTTCTGTCCAAGCAACTCAACAATTATGTCAAAGCAAAAGTTGTGTTTTTTGGCAAGTGTATTAACTTTCATATAGAAATCAACATAAGTAAAATCTCTGTTGAGAGACTAACGAGTTAGTTATTTCTTCAACTTTAAGTTCTCTTTTGCAGCCATTTTGTCTCCTTAACTCAATTCAAAAGACATATTGGAGTTATCATTTTCTATAGCTAAATTTGACAATTGCAACACTTAACATTTGTTCCTAAGATTTTCTTTTTTTTTTTTTGAGACGGAGTCTCGCTGTGTCGCCCAGGCTGGAGTGCGGTGGCGCAATTCGGCTCACTGCAAGCTCCGCCTCCCGGGTTCACGCCATTCTCCCGCCTCAGCCTCCGAGTAGCTGGGACTACAGGCGCCCGCCACCTCGCCCGGCTAGTTTTTTGTATTTTTTAGTAGAGACGGGGTTTCACCATGTTAGCCAGGATGGTCTCGATCTCCTGACCTCGTGATCCACCCGCCTCGGCCTCCCAAAGTGCTGGGATTACAGGCTTGAGCCACCGCGCCCGGCCCAAGATTTTCTAGAATTGTCTTGTTAATGGTACAGTACAAAATGCCGGGGTCTAATTTACCCTTCTGTCTGCCCAGGATGCCTGGCTCTCTTGAATATAGACAACACTGAATAAATCCTGATTTAAGTTAAACAAAAAAAAGCCAGTAGTCCCAGGTGTGGTGACTCATGCCTGTAATCCCAGCAATTTGGGAGGCTGAGGCGGGAAGGGCTCTGGAGTTCAGGAGTTCAAGACCAGCTGGCCAACAGGGTGAAACCTTGTCTCTACTAAAAATATAAAAATTAGCCAGACATGGTGGCGTGTGCCTGTAATCCCAGCTACCGGGAGGCTGAGGCAGGAGAATCCCTTGAAAGTTGAGGTTGCAGTGCGTCAAGATTGCACCACTGCCCTCCAGCCTGGACAACAGAGCAAGATCTGTCACACATGAAAAAAATCAAGTAGGATCTGAATACTTTGAGTTGTAAATCCCCCTTGAGGCAATGGTTACATAGCAAACAACCACCTCACCTCAGGCATGGGTTCAGGGTACCTTGAGGGAGGAGGGAGTTAGATGCCTCTGATTTAAAGGGTAATAAAAGGAACTAGGTAAGAGAATAAAGCCTTCTTGTCCCACTCTTTCCCATACCACTGAGTCAAGTTCCTTTTTTCAAAAATCTTAGAAAGGGGAACTTCAAATAGGAGAAATTTATTTCAATATAATGAAAACATTAACATATTAAGTGATGTTTATGAATACACACTCTACTTAGTATTACAGAATCAATAAAATGAAAAAAAGAGCTTAGAATTTAGAACAGTAGCCATATTTTATCTATAGTATATTTGTAGTATGTGTGTACCTGCATATTTAGGAAAAAAATCTGTATTTCTCTATCAGCCTATGTTGTGGCTGAAAGTTAGCTTCAAACTTACAAAGGCAATGAAGAAAAAGTAATTATCACCAAGGGGTTGGTGGAAATCCTCTTTTCCTTGAAATTGTACCTCTCATATATTACAAACATGTGGCACAATATAATTTGAAGTCTTACATTTTATGGGACAATTTTAAAGAAGGAGGTGAATAGGATTGGTAAATGAAGTCAGTAGGTAGATGCTATATACATAAAAAGTGATTATCTACTCCAATGGTTTATATTATTTTAAATAGGTGACTGCTTATCATAATGCTTACTTTGTGTCAGAGAACAGTTTCATACATGTACAGAAACAGAAAGAGAAAGTTAGGTAATCCTAACAACTCTATAAGGACTACCCTAACCCCATTTTAAGCTAGGAAAATTGAGATACAGAAAATAGAGAAGTTTGATTAATTTCCACAAGTTACACATTTGGTAAGAGGGGAAATCAAAATTAGAATCTGGACAGCCAGGTTCCAGATTTTCTTTCTGTCTTTCTTTTCTTCCTTTTCTTTCTTTCTTTCTTTCTTTCTTTCTTTCTTTCTTTCTTTCTTTCTTTCTTTCTTTCTTTCTTTCTTTCTTTCTTTCTTTCTTTCTTTCTTTCTTTCCTTCCTTCCTTCCTTCCTTCCTTCCTTCCTTCCTTCCTTCCTTCCTTCCTTCCTTCCTTTCTTTTCCTTTCTTTTTTTTTTTTTTTTAGACAAGAGTCTCAGTCTGTCACCCAGGCTGGAGTGCAGTGACACAATCTTAACTCACTGCAACCTCCGCCTCCTGGGTTCAAGCAATTCTCCTGCCTCAGCCTCCAGAGTAGCTGGGACTACAGGCGCATGCAGCCATGCCCAGCTACTTTTTTGTATTTTAGTACAGACAGGGTTTCACTGTGTTGCCCAGGCTGGTCGTGAACTCCTGAGTTCAGGCAATCTGCCTGCCTTGGTCTCCCAAAGTGCTCCAGAGGCTACACTCCCTTTCAAAAACAAAATGAATTTTCCAATGGAATTGCATTGTGTTAGGAAGAAAAGATTAACATGAACAGGATGCTAACAGCTTTGCATATATTTGTACATTCTAGCAACTATCCCTGTATCTTCTCTCCATTGCTGCTTCTGTCACCCTGGATTGTATTCCTGTTGGTCTATTACAACAGCTTCCAAATTGACTTCTTTCCTTTCAATTCAGCCTTCCAATCCAATTTACATACTGCTGTTAATTTCAACTTTCTTAAGCATTGTTTTAGTAGTTGCATTTCATGCCTCTAACAACCCCTCAGTGGTTCCCATTTCCTACTCTATTAAGGATAATATCCTAAATGCAGGAAAACTTTCCAGTCTGATCCCAAATCCTGTGTTGCTGCTTCTTATGGTACTTCCAGATATAGTCTCTGTCCCACACAGGGTACATTGATGGTTACTGGGCCAGATTCAGCCCATATATTTGACTACATGTTGATTTTTAAAGACAAATTTCCAACATTAGCAAAGGATATTCTCCATAAAAATCCTGATTTCCAGCCCTCATATAAAATTGAAGGATCATAGTTAAGTCTGGAGCCAATATCATCCAAGGTTCATGCTGTTGATAAATCCTGCTCTTTTTGCCTTCAACAGATGTATTCACTTCCTCCTTTGAACTCTTAATTAACTTATTAGTTTCTCCCTTAGGATATTTATCATAGTCTATCTTGAGTCACTTGCTTATCCCACTACAGAATTGCAATCTACTTTGGAAGTAGAAGATATGTTATATTTCTTAGTGTTTCCCTTATAGCACCATGAATACCCACTGCCTCTCTGGGTTCCTGGTAGATTCAGTTTACAATAATGGTTGTTGACTATTGAATCTCTTTCTATGTCCTGTGCTGAGTGAAACTTAAGAACATCTGAGCACTAATACTTCTCATTCCCTTTGCAGTTTGGTGTTATAGATTGTAGACTTTGGAACAAGAGATTGATTATTATAGTCACTGTCCTACTAGCTATGGCCCCTAAAGCCATGATTCAATGAGCATCATCCACATGATGGACTGTTTATGGTACTGCCATGGTTAAATGTGGTAACTGAATCAATAGTTTTATGGGGAAAAATTAAAGGAGATTTAAGAGAAAACTTGTATTTGTAAAAAGTCTTTCGTGAGACAAATATTATAAGGAACACTTGGGCTTTGTCAGTATATAGTGGGTTTGACAAATAGTCAAGACCACAATAACCACTTAAAATATATAAAATGATATCATAAAAGGTAGTAGCTGCATGTTAAAAATAGATTTAGGATCTTGGAAAGAATACCAAAAGTTTTTTTATTCAGTGTAATTTCGAGACATTAAAATGAAATATTCTCACTGGGATTTTGAAGAGGATAAGAAAAGAAGCTATTTCTTTATTTTAAGAGGCACAATATAACAATAACAAGGATATACTACCCAGTTATATACCCTTGTTATATAAAATAACAAGGAAATACTACCCGGTACTTGCTCTCTGTTCTTGAAACTTAAATCTATTTCATGGGGACTTGAGTGACAGGAGTGAAGATAACTTCCAACAATGTGCAGGTAAGGGCAAGAGATAGGAATTGGAAATAGGTCAGGAAGCACATTGCCCTTATGAGGTGTGTCTCTGAAACTAAGTTGATGATGTTTGCTTATGCGTTCCTTTGATCGGTGAGGAAAGGGTCAACTGATCTTTCCCTCCCTCCCTTCCTTTCTTTCTTTCTCGCTTTCTTCCTTCATCAATCTTCCTCTCTCCCTAATTTTTTCCTAAATAAACTACAAGAAAAAGAGAAATCTTGGAGGAAAATCACAAAGCATGTTAATTTAACCTAACATCGTGTATAGGATTTTCAGTTTGCGATTCTTGAAATGGCAGTGGCTTTGATGTAGGAAATCATCTGAGGCGGCATTATTTATATTTGGTGAGTACTTATTAAGTGTCAGGTCATGTTCTTAGTGCTATATATGAGTGAGCGGAAAACACACTGATCTTGCACTTTCCCTTTGCCAGATATGCTTCTACATGTGTCACAGATAATAACTCATTTACACCTCATAGCAACTCTATGAGGTAGGTATGTTATTATTATGCTCATTTTATATATTAAAAAAATGAAGCAAAGGGAGATTAAGAATATGGACGAATTCATACCAGTAGGTACCAGAACCAGGATTCACACCCAGGCAACCAGGATAAGGAGGCCTTGCTTTTAACCACTTTGTTACATTGCTATCTCTCATAAAACTTGACTCGTGTAGGTTACAGTTATTACTCCAAATTTCAAGTGAAAAAACCAAGGCCCAGAGAGCTTAAATAATCTGCAAAATATTTCACATTTATTAAGAAGTGCTTTGCACTGAACTTACTGTCAAAAGATCAGATTTGCATGCCTACTGTACCACTTGCTAGCTTTGTTAATTAACTTCTTTGAACTTTAGCAATCAGTAATAATACATAATTCATAAGATATGTGTCTTAAATACAATGATCACTTGATAACCTGTGGGTAGCAGAGAAATCTTACTGTAAGAAAGTATTGTAAGTCACATGGCCCACGATACATAGGCAAGTGCAGGAATTCACCACCATCATTGGCAAAAGGTTAACATTTAGTTTTCATCAAAATTATAATGTGTAGGACTTGAAAAAGAAAAATGATTAACACTTATTCAACCATGATTTGAAAATGGTCTTTCAAAATATGATAGAATACATAAAGAAAATCAAAGATGATTGATTCAAATACATAAACTTTAAGTTTCATAGTCTGTTATGTATATTTATGTGTATATACATTTAAAAGCTGAGAAAATGTTTACAACATATATGAGAAATCAGTAAAACACATACATCAAAAAAATCAAAAATTATATAAAAACGACATTTTAAAAATACCAATAAGAATATGAAAAAAGTCCAACTTTATTAGTAATCAAATGGAATGTAAGCACATAATTCATCTCAAATTTTAAAAAATAATTAAAATATGTTAATATATAGCATTGGCATAGTTGAGTGGAAATGAGGGCTTCCAGATATGGTTGGTAGGTATAATATTACCAAAAAAAACACATTAGCAGATTATATCAAAGTCTTCAAATATGCATGTGTTTGACTCAGCAATTCTAATGCTAGGAATATATCTGATAGTATAATTTGTGCAAAGATTTAGTTACAAGAATGATCATACTAGCACTGTCTATAATATCAGCTCCCATTAGTTCAAGTTCTTTGATTATGCTTCAAATAAACCAATCCTGACTACATTAAGCAGGAAATAAATATATTTGAAAGATATTGAGAGGTTTACAGCATTGACAGTAAGGCTAATGAACCTGGCACAGAAAGAGAAACAAGGTATCACTGGGAGTTGAATAGCAAAACAACTCAGTCTTATCAAGGCCCTACAGCTGCTAGAATAAACGCACTACAGTAAGATATTTTATTCTGTTTTCCTATTGTGATACTAAAAATGTTAAAAAAAAAAATCTCTCTAATTCAGAGGTTGTATGGGCAGGACTCTTCATTTATAATCTCAATAAGCTTATAAAACTTGGGGGAGAAGAAATTCTACAAAAGGCAATATGTGAGCTGTTACAAAAAGAAGACAGAGTTGATGGATGATAGCCAAAAGGCAAATATCCATTTCATATCCTTAATATCTAAGGACCTGAGGTCATGGTTAAATATATGATGATAGTCCGTACAATGGAATTATGTTGAAAACGATACTGTAAGTATTATTCATTAACAGAAAGATATATATTTGGGGACAGGTTAGAATATAGTTTGTGGAATATAGTTTGTGGAAATATAGTTTGTTTGCCTATTTCAGTAAATTATGTCAGCTACACCAAACAAATGTTTACAGATGTCATCTTTGGGTGATGACACTAGTTACATTTTTATTTATTTCCCTTATCAATCTGTATTTACTGCATTTTCTAAAACTAGCATTTATTATGTTTTCCAAAACAAAAATTGTAAAACAATAAAAGATCCAAAATATCTCTTGCTCTTGTTTGATTAAACATCCTTTGACTCCACATAATAATAATATTTTAATTTTTAAACCCCCAGATATTGTTTTTAATCAAAGCACAGGGAAATTTGTTGTAAATACTTTTAGTTTTTATTTTGGCTTCAAGTTGTGGAGTCATTGCCTCTGTACCCTCCCATTTCTCTGCTTCTGGGTAGAACCTTATCCAGGTAAGTTTTGGAATTCATAAGCTGTAGAAAACCAAGAATTTTCAATACCAGTGAGGACTGGATTTATCATGACTGGATCCCGTTATGACTATATGCACATTAAAATAACAGCAATTAAATCCTTTCAAGAAAGGAAAGTTGTCTTAGGTTAGTTTGTATTTTTAACAGTGTGTTGTTTCAGAAACACAAAAATGTTTGTGAGATTCAATGGATTATGAAAAAATATATAAATTTAAATTTTTCAACAGTGGAAAATTCATCCAACGGGCGATGTCCTTTACCTTTCTCAGACTCTCTTTCAGTTTTGTGAGTAGTTCTGGCAAATGATCTATGAGCAGAAGTGCAGTGTTGCATCTGTACTGAGACAGTTAAAAGCCACAGTGCTGCTCACAGCTTTCTTATCATGAGACAGCAACTTCAGAAGGAAACATATGAGATGGCAGAGTCATAAGATGTAGCTATGTCTGCTTGGAAGAGAGCTGTCAGCAAGCATTGTCAGCCCCTTAGCAACTCTAATTGAGTAAAAAATAATCCTTTATATGTAAAGAGGCTAAGGTTTCACGATTCGCTCTTACCATAGCACAGCATAGGCTATATAGACAATAACTACTTTTTAACTTAAAATATGATTATGTTTCAATTAAAATAATGACTGCAATAATATGCATCTTAATTCATGTAGTGGCCATTTCAGAAGGTAGAAGAGTGAGACAAGTGGACAATTAAGGACAAGTGGAGGCAGTAAAGAGTTGAGGAGGGAAGATAAAGATCAACACCGCAAAGCCCAATCCTCTGTTTTCTGCCCTGTTGATAAATGTTCTTTCTTTCAGCATCTAGCCCTCACAAAATCCCTGGATCTTAAGAAATTTACTCTTTTTAAATATTAAAATATTTTAAAGTATATAAAGTACAAAAGCATCTAAACACCTTATTCAATAAAATCAATTTTATTTATTTGTAAGAAGAATTTATATTTGAAAAGTATAATGCTTTATACCCATAAATGCTATTTTTCCTAGTTTAACTTTTTTTTCTTTCTTCACACACAGGGTCTTTTGTCATAGGGAAGTCTTAAAAGTCTTATTTTTTAAAATCTGTCATTTCTCTACTTTATGATTTCTCGCTTTAGTGTCATGATTAGAAAAAAATTTAATTCCTAGAATGGCAAAAACAGTATATGTCTTATTCTATTATTTTAAAGATTTAAAACTTTTTAACTTTGAATCTTTGTGGAATTTATTATGTTGAAAGGTAGAACTTTAAATCTTTTTCATATGAATATTCCATGTCCTGTAAGCATATGTAATATTCAGTGATTTGTCCTTTCCGCATAGTTTTTGACTCTCCACTTTGTTTTATTGTCGTATTTTTACATTATTGTGCTATTGCTGCTTTTAATAACTATTTTAAAATGATGTAATATATTTGGACAAATCTCTGAATAATGCTATTGTAATTTAATGATGTCTTCTTTTCAACTGTTAGCAAAGCTTTAGTGTTCTTCTCTTTTTTTTTTTTTTTTTGAGACGGAGTCTCGCTCTGTCGCCCAGTCTGGAGTGCGGTGGCGTGATCTCGGCTCACTGCAAGCTCCGCCCCCCAGGTTCACGCCGTTTTCCTGCCTCAGCCTCCAGAGTAGCTGGGACTACAGGCGCCCGCCACCATGCCCGGCTAGTTTTTTGTATTTTTAGTTGGGACGGGGTTTCACCGTGTTAGCCAGGATGGTCTCAATCTCCTGACCTCGTGATCCGCCCGCCTCGGCCTCCCAAAGTGCCGGGATTACAGGCATGAACCACCGCGCCCGGCCTAGTGTTCTTCCTATAGACCCTTTCAGATTGCTTATTCATTCCCAGGCTTCGTATATTGCTGATTCATTGCTACTGCGACAGCAACTTTTTAATCCTGTATTTTAACTTGTTATTACTGATATTAGGAAAACATTTACATGCACACACATATGTATGGGATTTTGTATGTTGATTAATTGATTTCGAATATCTTATTAGACTTTCTTATTGCTTCGGAAAGGTCTTCAGTTCATTTTTGGAATTTCTCAATAAAAAATATGTCCAAAACAATAATAGTTTTGTACCATCCTTTATAAAATATTCCTTTTGGGTTTTTTCTTTTCTTATTATATTGTTTAGAATCCTCAAAATAATTTTATTGCCACAAAAATATTGTTGTAATATCTGATATGCTTCTCTTATTCTTTAATAATTTAATGCCATTATTTAATACTAAATATTAATTAGTGTAACTTTATTACTATTGGGAATGATCATTGCTAATCATATTAAGGCAATTTTCTTCTAGTCTTACTTTACCACAAGCTTTTCCGAAAAGTCAAGAACAAATATTAAATTTATATTAATATCCCAACAATTCGGTGACTCAAAGAAAATGATTGAAATGGATTGCCAAAAAGATTTAAATGTTTTAAATTCCTTTCCTGTGCTTCTTTAGAAGATTATTTTACTCCCCAGACAGCAGCTTCGACGAAAGTTTATGAAGCTACCGCACATAGATTCTCGGTATGCTAGAACAGATAGTTTGCTCTCACATGTACAAGCATAGCAAATTTGCCTAACAAGAGTTTTAGGTTCGACATATTTTTATTTGGATCTCTAAAGATCCCTTCCACTATCCTCCCTTTTCCATTGCAGCATTATTCAAAATAGCCAAGATATGGAAGCAACTGAAGTGCTCATCGACAGGTGAGTGGATTTTTTACAAGTAGTGTATGTACATGATAGAATATTATATGGCCTTAGAAATGAAAGAAATTCTGTCATTTGTGACAACATGGATGAATCTAGAGGACATTATGCTAGGTGAAATAAGCCAGGCACAGAAATACAAATATCACATGATCTCACTTCTGTGTGGAATCTAAAAAAGTCAAACTCTTAGAGAAGTAGAGAATAGAATAGCGGTAACCAGAAGCAGAGTGGAGGGGAGGAGAGTGCATGGTGAAAGAGATATTGGTCAAAGGTACAAAGATTAGTTAGACATTAGGAATGAGTTCTGGTGATCTGTACAGCATGGTGACTGTAGTGAATAATGTATTGTAGATTTCAAAATACTATAAAAGTGTGGATTTTTAATATTCTCACTATAAGGAAATGATAAGTGTGTGAGGTGATGGATATGTTAATTAGCCTGATTCCATCATTCCACAAATGCATACATGTATCGAAAGATCACATTGTACTCCATAAATACATATATTTATTATTTGTCAACTAAAAAGAAAATAAAAAAAAATTAACACCACAATATTTCTGCTTTGTAACCAGTTGAAGAAGCTGTACAACATTTTATTATCTTTCTGTTGGCTTATTTGGTGTTGGATTGAAGCAATGGGGCTCAGACATCCAATCATTCAGTCCCATCCTCATTAGTAAACAAAAACAAGCACAATGGCTTTGGTTGGAGAAGGTTCACAGGTATGTGTCTGCCTGTGACCAGGTGTTAGAAGTATCGTTTCTGGTACTTCTTGTTCTCTGATAGTTAAAAATGTAACAAAAAAATCATAATGGCTCAAGTTTAAGAAATACTCTTTTCTCTCTCTTTCTAGATTTTTTTTTTGACAGAGTCCAGGTCCTGTCACCCAGGCTGGGAGGTGGGCGGCATGATTCGGCTCACTGCAACCTCAGCCTCAGGCCAGCCACCTCTCTGCCCCTAGTCTCTGGAGGCTGGGATTACAGGTGCCAAAGCACTCACGCCCGGCTAATTGTTGTTTGCATTTTTAGAGAACGGGGTTTCGCCCATCTTGGCCAGGCTGGAGTCTTGAAATTGGACCCGCATCCACCTGCCTCTGGCCTCGTGCGCTTGGATTACAGGCATAAGCCAATTACTGCCTAGTTCTCTGATTTTGGTCCAGGGGTTAAAGAGTTTTTGCATGCATACGCCAGGCCGTCTACCTAATACACATTCCCAAATCTGTTTTTTTTTTTTTTTTTTTTTTTTTCATTTTAAGGTCAGATTTCTCAAAACCCACACATGGCAGCTTTAGGGAATGCCCAGTGCCATGTTGTTTCACTGGCAGAACCTGACCGGCCACCTGCTGGGCAGTAGTACCATGAAGCTGAACAATGTTGCATTTTACTCACTAATTGTTCATAAGTGTTACTCGTTCCAACTAGATTTTTTGTTTGTAAACCTAAGTCATTGTGAAGACTCAATAAAAGCAGATTCCCTGGGAGACCCAGGAATGCAGAGCAGATAGCAGTTGCCCAGATACAAGAATTACAGATTTTTAAGGATCCCCAAGTGGTTTCAGAGATTATCTTCATCCTTTCATGTTATAGATGAAGATGGATGACCTTACTGATTAATTGTGCTCTAAATAGGAATTTTGCTTCAAATGTCTTTTCTCATTCAAATGCTAATGGCAATAATTGAAAATTGGCCAAGATTATCAAATATACATAACGATTGTTATACCAACAGATTATTTTGATTTACTGATGGATAATGTTTCTCCTCACATGTCATGTGGAACAGTATAGGAAAATTAGTTCTTATAAATCAAATAGTAATAATCATTGAAAGCTTCTCTTTGCTCTTTCAGTGCATGACTTTCAGTGACAATAATCCAGATAAGAGTCATTTCACTATTTACTGTAAAACCTATTTTCTATACAAACTTCAGAAAAACTTGCCTCTGTCAATTTAAAGATTCATATTTGGAAAGATGTATTTGGTTTCAAGTTACAAAAAGTTATTGGGTTAGTTTTTTGAGTTATCAAAGTGATTTACTTATAAAATTAAATTGACAGAGTATAACAAATTTTTCTTCTAGAAACGAAATTTCAATTTTAAAAAAATAGAATAGCATTTCCCATTTCGTATTAATATAAAAAATCTGCATTTAGAATACTAAATCCATTTTTTTGGTCTCTTATTACTGATCCTTCTGATTTCTCAATAAGCCTAAAATATAAACCATACATGGAAGAAAGCAAAGGAGGTCATATTTTGGGCCTGAAAATGGAAAGTTGGGAGCAAATCAAAATTTTCTCATTAAAATTAAGTCTACATTAGAAGCGTTGCGTAGAAAAGAAGAATAGAACCCGATATAGCCATTGCAGGAAAACAGGAGAAGGGACTTGCTTATAATAATGATAAAATTTGTTACAAAAACTGTACAAAATCATAAAAATACAAATAGAAGTTATCTACAATTAACATGAAAAAAATTGACAGAGTGGATGGATATCATCAACAAGGCCATTATCACCAGCAGTTATTAATTGGGTAAATAAAACTACACATAAGGTGATTTTGTCTTACCAAGTCTTGCAACCCAGTTGCAAGAGAGTTCCAACCCAGTTGGAAAGAGAGAGCTTATATGTAAATAACAGAAGAAATAATGATTTCTAAGTTAAGCAAATCATTCTGTAGTTATTTTTTCTAAAGTATGTGTTGCTGCAACCAAATAATGTTTCCTTCATCTAACAACAATATTAAAATGTCTACTGAATTGTATTTCCTGAAGACCTTGTTTCCCGAACATTCGTGGTGAACTGAAATAAATTATTTTCGTCTCCCTTTCAAAATTTAGCTCATTTTATACTGTGTTGGAAGATGTTAAATAATTTCAGAAAAATAGCTTATTTTTCAAAAGAAAAAATTGTAGCTTAAAATACACATACTAAATTGGTTGGATCACAAGGCAGGAAATGCAATGTTTTATACATCTGAATTCTTATGTAGCTGTGCTCAGTTTTACTGAGCAGTTGCCCTACTCTTAACAGACACTAAGAAAGCATCAGGGCTGTTTGAGATAATTACACAGTATAGGCATACCTCATTTTATTGCACTTTGAAGATTGCTTTTTATAAATTCAATGTCTGTGGCGACCCTGCATGGAACAAGTCTGTCAATGCCGTTTTTCCAGCAGCAGGTGTTCACTTTGTGTCTCTGTGTGACATTTTGCTAATTCTCATGATATTTCAATATTTTTCATTGTTATTGTATCTGTTACGGCAATCTGTGATCAGTGATCTTTAATATTACTATTGATTGTTTTGTGGTAACTCTACAATGGCATCTAAGTGTTCAAAAAAGGAAGATTTGCAAGTCTCTGACTTGAAATCACAAGATAGAAATAATTAACCTTAGTGGAGGAAGGCACGTAAAAAGCAAGATAGGCCAAAAGCTAGGCCTTTTGTGCCAAACAGTTAACCAACTTGTGAATGCAAAGGGACAGTTCTTGAAGAAAATGAAAAGTGCTACTCCAGTGAACATACAAATAATAAGTAAGTAAAACAGCCCTATTGCTGATATAGAGAAAGTTTTAATGGTTTGGATACAAGATCAAACCAGCCACAACATTCACTTAAGCCAAAGGCTAATCAAGAGCAAGGCCCTAACTCTCTTCCATTCCATGAAGGCTGAGAGAGATGAGGAAGCTGCAGGAGGAAAGTAGGAAGCTAGCAGACACTGGTTCATGAGGTTATAGGAAAGAAGCTGTCTCCATAACATAAAAATGCAAGGTGAAGCAGTAAATGTTGATATCGAAGCTGCAACAAATTATCTAGGAGATCTAGCTAAGATCATTAATTAAGGTGGTTACACTAAAAAACACGTTTTCAATGTATACAAAACAGTCTTCTATTGGAAAAAGATGCCATCTGGGACTTTCATAGCTAGAGAGGAGAAATCAATGCCTGGCTTCAAAGCTTCACAGGAAAGATTGACTCTCTTGTTAGGGGATAATGCAGCTAGTGACTTTAAGCTGAAGCCTGTGCTCATTTATCATTCTGAAGAATCCTAGGACCTTTAATAACGATGCTAAATCTGCTACCTGTGCTCTCTAAATATAACAACAAAGCCTGGATGACAGACACATCTGTTGACAGCATGATTTATTGAATATTTTAAGCCCACTGTTGAGAACTCCTGCTCAGGAAAAACAAAGATTCCTTTTGAAGTGTCACTGCACATTGACAATGTGTCTGATCACCCAAGAGCTCAGATGAAGACGTACAAGGAGAATAATGTTATTTTCATGCCTCATAACACAACATCCATTCTGAAGCTTATAGATCAAGGAGAAATTTTGACTTCCAAGTTTTATTCTTTAAAGAATGCATTTTGTAAGGCTGTAGCTGCCATAGATAGTGATTCCTTGGATGGATCTTGGCAAAGTAAAATCTATTTTATCTAATATAAGTATAGAATACTCTTTCTTTTTTGGCTTTCATTTTAATACCCGGAATATCTTTTCTTCAAATACACTACATCTATTGTGTGTGTTTGTGTCTTTGCTTGGGGATTGAGTTTCTTGCAATTGCTTTATAAGTTTGGGTCTTTTTTAAAAAATCAATTCATTTGCTCTAGGTTTCTTGATTGGAGAATTTAGTTCATTTGCATTCAATGTTATAATTGATAGGTAAGTTCTTACTACTGCCATTTTGTTATTTGTTTTCTGTTTTTTTCTCTCCTTCCTTCCTTCCTTCCTTCCTTCCTCTTTCTTTCTTTCTTTCTTTCTTTCTTTCTTTCTTTCTTTCTTTCTTTCTTTCTCTTTCTTTCTCTCTCTCTTTCTCTCTCTCTTTCTTTCTTTCTTTTCTTCTTTCTCTTTCTTTCTCTCTTTCTTTCTCCTTCCTTCCTTCCTTCCTTCCTTCCTTCCTTCCTTCCTTCCTTCCTTCCTTCCTTCCTCCTTGTCTTCCTTTGTGTATAAGTGATTTTTCTGATAATATATTTTAATTTCTTGCTTTTTATTTTTGTTGATCTGCTATAGATTTTTGCTTTATGGTTACCATAAGACTTAAAAATAACAGCTTGTAACAAATTATTTCAAACTGATGATAACTTATCTCTGATCACAAAGAAAAGAAAAAAATAAGCAAAGAGAAAAGTAAAAACTTTACACTTTAACTTCATCCTCCCTCCCTGATGAAAGACATACCATGCTCAAGAATGGGAAGAATCAATATTGTCAAAATGTTCATACTACCCAAAACAACTTAGAAATTCAGTGCAATTCTTATCAAAATAACAATGACAGTCTTCACCGAAATAGAATGAATAAATCTGAAATTTATGTGGAACCACAAAAGACTCAGAACAGCCAAGGCAATACTGAGCAGAAAGAACAAGCTGGAGACATTACCTGACTTCAAATTACACTACAAAGCTATAGTAACTGTAACAGCATGGTACTGGCAGAAAAACAGACACGTAAACCAATGGATCAGAACAGACGTCCCAGAAATGAATCCACACATTTACAACAAACTCATTTTCGACAAAGGCACCAAGAACATACAGCCTCTTCAATAAATAGTGCTGGGAAAACGGAACATATATATGCAGAAGAATGAAACTAGATTCCTAACACTCACCATATACAAAAATCAAACACAAATGGATTAAAGACTTAAATCCAAGACCCTAAACTATGAAACTAGAAAACATTAGGGAAACACTCCAGGATATGGGTTTGGACAATGATTTCTTGAGTAAGACCTAAAAAGCAAAGGCAACCAAAGCAAAAATCGGCAAATGGAACCACACCAAGCTAAAAAGCTTCTGCACAGCAAAGGGAACAATCAACAAAGTGAAGTGACAACACCCAGAATGGGAGAAAATATTTGCAAACTAGCCATCTGACAAGTAATTAATAACCAGAATGTATAAGGAGCTCAAGCAACTCAATAGGAAAAAAAAAAACTCATTAAAAATAGGAAAAAGATCTGAATAGACATTTCTCAAAAGAAGACATACAAGTTACCAACAGGTGCATGAAAAAGTGTTCAACATCACTAATCATTAGAGAAATGCAAATCAAAACTACAATAAGATATCATCTCACCCCAGTTAAAATGGCTTTTGTAAAAAAGACGGGCGGTAGTGGAAGCCAGTGAGGATGTAGAGAAAGGGAAACTCTTGTACACCATTGGTGGGAATGTAAATTAGTACAGCCACTATGGAAAACAGTGTGGATATTCCCCCGAAAATTATAAATGGAACTACCATTCAGCAATTCTATCTCTGGCTATATATCCAAAAGAAAGGAAATCTGCATATTGAAGAGAGATCTGCACTCCTATGTATATTGCAGCACTATTCACAATAACTATTGTATAGAAACAACTTAAGTGTCCATCAGTGGATGAATGGATAATTTGATACATGTATACAACGGAACATTATCCAGCCATTAAAAAGAATAATTTCCTGTTATTTGCAGCAACATGGACAGAACTGGAGGACATTATGTTTTGTAAAATAATCCAAGCCCAGAAAGATAAATATTGCATGTTCTTACTCATATGTGGGGGCAAAATTTGAACTCATGGATATAGAGGGTACAATGATGGTTAACTGAGGCTGGGATGGGTAGTGCAGAAGGAGGGATACAGAGAAGATGGTTAATGTGTATACAAAAATACAGTTAGAAAGAGTAGAATTTAGTGCTTGATAGAGCAACTATAGTTAACAATAATTTATTATATATTTCAAAATAATTAAAAGAATGGAATTGGAATATTACTAACACAAAGAACTGATAAATGCTTAAGGTAATGTGTATCCCAATTACCCTGATTTAATCATTACACATTGTATACTTGTATAAAAATATCACATGTATCCCATAAATATGTACAACTATTATGTATCAATAATTAAAATTTTAAAAATTATATATTAAAAAATTAATTGAAAACTTTCTTGAAAGGATTACCTTTCTATATACTATTGAGAACAATCATGCCTCATGAGAGAAGGTCAAAATGTCAACATTGAAGCTTGGAAGAAGTTGATTTCAGTTGTCATGGGGGACTTTGAGGGGTCAAGACTTCAGTGGAGGAAGTAACTGCAGATGGGGTGGAAATGGCAAGAAAACTAGAATTTGAAGTAGAGGCTGGAGATGTGACTGAATTACTATAATCTCATAAAACTTAAATAGATGAGGAGTTTTTTCTAATGGAAGAGAAAAAGTGGTTTCTTGAGATGGAATCTACTTGTACTGAAGATGCTATGAACATTGTTAAAATGACAGTAAGTGATTTAGAATATTACATAAGCTTAGTTGATAAAGTAGTGGTAGGGTTTAAGAGGATTGACTTCTATTTTGAAAGAAATTATTCTGTGGATAAAATGCTATCAAATAGCATTGCATGCTACAAAGAAATCTTTCCTGAAAGGAAGAGTCAATGCAGCACATTTCATTGTTGTCTTATTTTAATAAATTGCCACAGCAACTTCTGCCATCAGTAACCAGCAGCTTAATCAGTCAGCAGCCATCAACGCTGAGGCAAGGCTCTCCATCAAGAAAAAGATTATGACTCATTTAAAGTTCACATGGTTTCTAGCATTTTTTAGTTATAAAGTATTTTTAAATTAAGGTGTGCATATTGTTTTTTAAACATAAAGCTATTTCACTCTTGACTACATTATAATGTAAACATAGGTTTAGATGCACAAAAAAATCATGTGACTTGCTTTATTGTGATATTCACTTTATTGAGGTGGTCTGGACCCAGACCTTCAGTATCTCCAAGGTATACTTCACATTCAACTCCAATTAGTATACAGCCATTAAGTTTCATAGATTCCTATTTGTGATTCTATAGCTAAGGAGTATATTACAGTTTCAGGTTAAATCCCAATCGTTGGGGGATTATAATTCAGTTATAAAACTTTTTCCAAGACCTAAACTTGGTATACAACACCATGGCTAGAGTAAAACATTATTTGGTATTTTCATAACATCACCTACCTCTCATCATTAAAATTTATTTTGTAAAATAATAAAATTATATTTTTAGAACATATTCAAATTATACTTGTGGTTTCATGTTTGTTATTTCCTTGTTATCATTTGTAAACAAATGTGACCAATGACTTTTTAAAAATTGTTTTTGAATGTATATTTAGATTGTTATAAATTTTAATATCAAAACATTCAATTTTGTTTGCAATACTTAAGTATCAAACTATAACATGTAAGTATAACAAAATTCAATGCAAAGTTGAGTGCAAGGAAATAGCATATTTTATATAATCAAATATGTTTTCTCAACATACATGCACTTGTGGTTTATGTAAACACATATGTGTTGCTATTATTTTGTCCAAGATTCCTTCTTGCCATGCCATTGCTCTCATCTACAGTTGAGAAAATAAAATATATTTTTAACTCAATTTTCAAAGGAATCAAACATTAGTGGCCTACATATTTTAATAGGGATATTCAAAAGAAGCAATTCTTAGGTCAATATCTATATTAAATATAAGAATACTTTAAAATAAGAAAATGTATAGACAATATATCTAATGTATTATTCTTTTCTATATTACTGTTTCTTTTCTTTTCTTTTCTTTTGAGACAGGGTCTCATTCTGTCACCCAGGCTGGGGTGCAGTGGCACACTCTCAGTTCACTGCAACCTCTCTCTCCCAGGCTCAAGTGATCCCCCCACCTCAGCCTCCCTAGTAGCTGGGACTACAGGTGCATGCAACCACGCCCAGGTAATTTTTGCATTTTTTGTAGAGATGGGGTTTCGCCATGTTGCCCAGTCTGGTCTTCTTCAACTCCTGGACTCAAGCAACATTCCCACCTCAGCCTCTCAAAGTGCTAGGTTTACAGGCGTGAGCCACCGCAACCGGCCGGTAATACGCTTTTTCATCATGTGATATTTTATGGTCCTCTAAGAACCAAATTTCTTTTAGGATTTGTATAAAGTAGGATTGGATTAGCTATTCTGTGGTTTAAACAAGATCTGTTGAACCCAAGAGAAAATTCTGACTAACCAGTGTAAATCAAACAACTATAAAACAGACAAACCAACCACATTGGTTACTCTTTTAGTTTACTTGCTAAAATTGAATGAGCAAGACATCGTATGTTTTGAGATTGGTGGGAGTTATCAGCTTTTATGAATAACAAATAGCCAATATTTTGTGAAATAATTCCAGGTCTATATGTTGATAAAACAGTGTGAATCCAATTAACTTTAGAGCTTATCTCATGTCTCCTTACTGGCATCTGTTTTGCCCCCTCTTCACAGAGTTGTGTGCCAACCTTGATTCCCAAATTGCCTATGTAGACTAGATCAATGATTGCAATGCAATTATACTGATGAGAATCAAGAGAATTGAAAAAAAAATACTTGTAACATCTAACTTTGTTTTATCTGTACAAGAATGGATTTCTGTTGCATATCAAATATAGTTTCTTTTCCATCCAGACTTTCTCAGCTAATATTTTTAAAGTAGTGTAAAATGATACTTTCTTCATTTGACAATGGCACTTAATTTTAAAAACATGTTTTCTTGCTGTGAAATTGCATTTGTTGAATTTTCTATTCTTCAGTGACAGAATATGTATTTATAAAACCAGAGTCACACACAAAATGGCAAGATGAATATGGTCAATTACTATACTTTCATACTTCAAAGCATTGAGTACAAAGTATTCAGTGAATAATCTAATCTGCAAAACAGACCTATTTGAAGAAGCAATAAAGTCCATGAAATAAAAACTCTCTCTCTAGATGTCTATATTCTTTTCCTGATATATTATCTCCTATAATATAATATCAATTAATCCCTAAAAAAGGCACATTCCAATATCCATTTCCTGTATTAAGTGATGATCTGTTAAAGGGACAGTAAAGATGACAAAATCAGGCTAATTACTGATAAAATGACTGTATTCTATTTCTTTGCAAATCACAGAAGCAGAATTGGAAAGAAAAAACTATCTTAAGGTGTATTTATATGATATATGTAATTATAAATATTTTATAAATATTGGTTCACTTAATCTTCATAATATTACTTTTAGGTAGTAACCATTATCACTCTCAGCTTGAGGTCAGCCAGTTAATAGGCAGTAAAGCTGGGACCCGAACCTTGGCAGCTGGGCACCAGAATCTGTACTCTTAATCCCTACACTATGCTACATTCATGGAATATTAGTTTAAAAGGGAATTCAGTGCCTTCTAAAATTTGTAGCAATATTCATACATGCATTAACAATTCACTGGTGTTCAACACCAAATTATTTAGAATGATTATTTGGGGGTGTGTCCAGAGAAGGTTATGGAAGTCTTTAATAAGAAAGAATCATTACTTTCTTTCACTGGCAAAGGCTCTTTGAATAAGCAATGTAACATCCTAAGACTTGTGAAGGCATTTCTGAATCTAAACGACCTGTGTGACATCATCCCCAATGAATCCTGTGACAGGATTTTTAAGTCATCAATAGTAGATGCCTGAAAAGAGATTTAATTTTGACAATAGAATTCCCAAATATTATCATCTTCTTTCTTGCAATATTCATGGCTTTCCATGAAAGAAACACAAATACTAATTTGAAGAAATATCATAAACGATTTTTACTAGATGCAAAAGATATAGTGCAATATGGCCTATTCAGATGTGAGGAATAATGTTACCTAGAGGACCTCCTTCATAAAGACAATGCACGTACATTCTCATTCTTATTAATATTGAGTGTTTTCAGAAATCTCAAATCAATGAAATTGTGGTTTAAAAAACATTTTTTTCAAAAATAAAAATAATCTGAAGTCCTCAGAGAGTATTAGTTTATCTCAATTACATTTAGAAAATAAAAGAAATTTGTAAATCATAGAATCTTTGACTTGAAAGATAGTTTAGAAATCAAAGTATATTTACTTTGATTTAGAAATCCAGGTCCCACTATAAACCATTCTTTTGTTTTTGACTGCCCAACCTCCATTTTTTCCTTTGATAATAATACTCTGGTTTTTGGGGAACTTTCCTGCTCCTCACTCTTAGTCCTTGTGACTTGGGTGGAACTGATTGCTGTCACCCCTTGGTTCCACTGGTTAATCAAAATGTTTTTCATGGCCATGTAATTCATTCTGGTCACTATATATACCAAGCCAAGAATATCCATTTCAGAACTGTTGCTGGGAAAATAAAGCTCTATCTCAACTGGAATGGCTATGAAGATTGGATGTAAACCTCATACTGTTGGTGCCTATCTTGCCAACCTAAGTTTAAGAGAGTTTACCTGAATAAAATGAACACTTTTGATAGCAGAGCCAAGAAGTGGAAAGAGACTAAGTCTGGATGAACTTATCTGAGCCCCTTAGTAGAGCTCTATGGACTCTATTCATAAAATCTACTAAAACCAGGGATAAGTTCTACAATATTTATTCCTGCAAAATGACCATCCGATATCTAATTAAGCACCTTACCTCATAAGGAACATCATACCTCATAAGGAAATCAATGTCTTTTCAACATCAACATGTTTTAGAAATTTTATTATATTGAACATAGATTTGCTTCCCTTTGTTTTCTCCTTCGATTCTAGGTCTGCCTTCTGGTGATAGCAGGTAAGTCTAACTATCTCTTTATCAAAAACATATGTATCTCTCATCTAGGCCATCAAAGACATATAGTATCTACCCTCTACATATTTTATTTTACAGGAAAACAGCTGCAATTAAGGAGATTATAGATAAGTATGTATTCAAGTCTTTTATCATCAAAGAAAAACCGTGACAGTAGTACTTTCTTGTAGTAGCAACAAACTGCACCAGGCATCATGTTAATAATCCAGTTTTAAAAACAGGAAAAAAAATTCTGCTAATTAGCTGGTGTTAAACAGTGGGTTTGTTGGTTGCTTGGGACCCAGCTTTACAATTAAGATGGAGCACATGTGATTTCAAAAATGAAAAATCTCACCTGCTCAATATTATCTATTTCTATAAAGTCATGTCATTTACTGTCAGGGTTTAAGTGATTATCCCTTTAAGGATCTAGTTAAAATTAAATTATTTAATTTGAGGGAAATATATAATCTCCCGAGAAATCATTAAATGCAATTAATTTGTCATCAGGAGTAGGAGACAAAGTAATAGAAGACCAGGAAATTTATAAGGAAATCGAGGTAGGGAGAGTCCTTTCACACAAGAGATGATGCCGTAAAGGGAGTTAGGTGGGTAATGGTATGGGGCCCTCCGTGCAGATGTCAGGGTATGGGCTGGCGATGATAGCACTACTAGGACTATAAGCCTGATACTCATTTCTCTCTGGTAAAGGATCCATTGCTAAATGATAATGTCATGTTGAAGAAAAAGGATATTAAAAACAACAGGGAGAAGCAGATTGTGAGAGCTGAAAACTGGAAGGGTAGATAAAGACAGAACTGCCAGTGTGCTGATTTTATTTTTGTGTTTCGTTGTTAGTGGCATGGCTACAGGAGCACCTTATTAAGTGTAAATTAACATGAAACTATTAAAGTTTTAGAGTATACCTCAACTCCACTTTTATTCTCAGTAAATTATTTCCTGGAATATTTATTAATTCATCAGATATATCCAGTGTCCCTATCTTGTGCCAAGTACAGTGCTAAGTGGTCAGGATATCGTGGTGAACATAAGAGGTAGTTTCTGCCTTCACATGTTTAGTGGGTGAAACAGATATTAAGCAAATTATCACACCATAGAATTTCAAACTGTGACAAATACTGTGAAGGAAAAGGAATGATACTGTAAGAACTTACAAAGACACATGATGTAGTGGGGAGTACAGGATTGGATATTTGAGTTTACTTTTAAATGGTTATCACAAAGCTGTGGGCCTTGGGAATCTGAATGACTTCTGGTGTTCACTGCAGTGGTAACAGCAACATAGTATTTTATATTTGTACTGAAGTTGAAACAATTTAATTGTCCTTTGATTTCATTTGCTTTAACAAATCATGGCTGACTGCCAACATCATATGCAGATCATTACTATTTGAAAAATGAATGGTGTACAGGCACAAATCTAAAAGCAGACACATGGGTTGGGTGTGATGGTTCAGGCCTGTAATCCCAGCACTTTGAGAGGCCAGTGTGGTTGGATCACTTGAGACCAGGAGTTCAAGACCAGCCTGGCCAACATAGCAAAACCCGTCTCTACTAAAAATAAATAAATAAATAAATAGATAAATAAATAAATAAATAAAATTAACCAGAGGTGGTGGCGCATGCCTGTAATCCCAGCTTCTCGGGAGACTGAGGCAGGAGAATTGCTTGAAACCAGAAGGTTTCTGTGAGCTGAGATCGTGCCACCACAGTCTGGCCTGGGCGACAGAGTGACACTCTCTCAAAAAAAAAAAAAAGAAAAAGGATAAACATAAAAAACAGACACAGCAATACATTCAAATTCTTGCTGTTGAATTGTTCTATTTAAAAGTTTACGGTATTTCTCTCTTTTGTGCAATTATTTTGGTATATTGTATGTCCACTAGGGGACAGTGCTACCCTTTCTTGGAAAGGAATTAACTTTGGCAAGCCCAGAGCTTCCACACTAGATGTTGGGGGCAGGGAAGAAGGAAGAGCTTTCTCTAGTTTGGAAATGAAAGAGAAAAAATAGAGACTTTTAAGATAAAAGAAAATGGGATTGTATATCATTTCAAAAGCCAGCTTCAGAGAAAGATTTATTAACTGTTTGTTTTTAATCACTCTCAGTAGAACAGCTACACAGAAATACAAATGAAGAATACCCAATGAAGGAATTATTCTTGATGGTGTGCCACACTATAAGTTTAATTTAAAATCTGTATTGTTTGTAATCTATGTTTCTGAAAATATTCCAAGACCTATTTTCCTCATAAAAACCTACAGATATTGAATTTATTTATTGTAAATTATATAATAAATTTGTATAAAGGACCTTGTAAACGTTAATGTAAATTATCACTCATCAAAGAACAGTAATATTTGATAACTAATTTTATTACACAGACTATTTTCATTAATTTAAAATAATACTGTAGGAAATATAGGTTGATTTTTAAAAAGTATAAACGTGAAGAAATGACTACAAATTCAGCTGTGTGAACAATTAATAAATATAATACTTGGCTCTTAGCCTTAATAATTATGCATGCATCTAAGCAAAAGCATCATTTGGTAAATTATATAAGCACTTTTATTTTATTTTCCTGATGTGTTCTGCTACATATATTTGTGTCTTAACTGATCAGCTTAACATATGAAGTTGCAAAACTATTTCTTATGGTAGGTAAAAGAATGAAAATACACCCTTCCTGCATTTCCAATTCAAGTCTTATGACAGAAATTGACATGAGATTTGTTTGTGTTGCACTTCCTTTACCTATATTATTATTATATTTTCATAGCACTTGAGCATTTGCAAAAGAAAGCACAATTATTTTATAGTTGATTTTACATTTCTTTTGATCATGAAAATTTAGAATAAGATTTTTAGGCCATGGGAATGATCTGGTAAACAACATACCTGAAAACACAGTGTAGTTAATTTAAACCAATTGCTTTTGATTATATGTTTGGGAAATGCCATATTGTCCACCAATGAGGTTAATATTCTCTTGGTTTCTTCCCTTAGATAAAATGTAGGTTTTACTTTTCTTGTATGGTCGCTAGACTGACCTTGAATACAGCAGTAGTTACTATAAGTTCAATTCTTTAGTATCTCCATATGGGAAACTTCCAGTAAAAATACTTGCTTAGATTTTTATGTATTAATTCTGCTTAACATAAACAAAGTAGAAATGACAGAGTGCTTAAATTATTGCAGGAGCAGGAATAAGTACTGTATGCTGGTGATAAACCATACAGAAGTCATTGCTGCCCTTCCACCGTGGCTCTATTTTTCTTTTCATGTTGACCTTCTGATTATAGCCACGAGAGATCAAAACATATAATTTAAAATTACCTTCAGTTGATTTGATCAATAGAATGTATTTAACTATATAACATTGGCATACTCGGGAATGTGTGGCATTCTGATGGCAAATTTTCTACTTCCATAGATGTTTATACTGAGAAGTACTGTGAACCACGGTGATGTCTGCCTCTTGCTATTACAGACGTATACACACTGCTGAAAATACTTTCAATCTTCTGAGGCTCTAAAGGAACATCCAGCATTCTCTCTCTTCTCTGAAGTTAAAACATGTTCCTATTAGTAAAAGGCTAAATGAATATGTAGTAAAAATAAAGTGTATAAAAGATGAACTTGTCCATCGTATTTGAAAAGCTCAGGGAAATAAAGGGTGGGTGACTGAGATTGGGTTTTCAATTTCTTTTGTTAAAGGAACTGGCTCTCTAGAAGGCTGAGGTTTAAGAAAAAAAAAAATAAGATAGCTTTTAGTGTTAGAGACTTAAAACAAAAACACAAGGGCAGCTGGCATATGAAAAATTAGCTGCCCTGAAGATGGGTGAATTGAAATGAAATTATGAAGCTCACTTATAATAGCCTTCCAAATTCAAATGTCAGAAAACAGAAAGGGTGACCAAGTTCATTTCCATATGACCTCTACAAAGGCTTAGCAAGTTGTTAGCCCCTTTGGGAAACTGCACTCCATAGAAACTCAACAGTAAATAATTCTTAAACCTTTTTTAAAAAAATTTAGTTTTTAAGATTATAATGATTTTCACTACTTCTGCAAATCTCAGTTTCACATAAACATTTACTAGATGTCTTCATACTAGACACTTTGGCAGGCACTTTGTAATCGGGAGCAAGAATACTGATAAAATAAAGCTCATCAAAAAGCCAGACTCCCCTGCTTTTAAGTCTGCCTGTTTGAGCTGCCAGTCATTTACAGTATCTCTTTGATGGATGGTGTCTAGTCATTTTGGACATATTTTACTCACATTAACCAACCAGTGCCTAAGTTATTTAACTGTATGTATATGTTTGTTATTCACTTTTGGGATCTCTAGAACAGTGTGGGACATTTACTTCCATATTCCAGCAGTATATAGACAATGTGTCACGTCTGTTGTACCAAAATCCATGGCAAACTTGGGCCTTGAACAAGTTCAGACAAGAAATTTCTAATTTGTGTAATCTTTTAAAATACACCCAAAGAAAAGCTATTTTTAAAATCGATTCAAATTTAGATGGCCTGCTAAAGCCTAACTAGTTACACTGGGTTTTGTAACTAATATAACATATGCTCTTCTATAATATCTTATCAATAGTTCTTGATTAAATCTGATGACTTTACTCGATGTGTTTAACTCTTGCTCCTAGTACCTTCTCTTGGAGTGCTCCTGGGTTTTAGACTTATTTCCTGAGTTCTGCTGCTTTGCATTTGTTTGAGCTTGCTGATTGTTCACATCTGGTATTGTTACATGATCGATCTGAGGGCATTAGACTCTTTAAATCTCAAATCATTCTTTCCTTTCTTCAATAGTCTCTATCCTTCTTGATCATCGTCCTAGAGTTATTTATTTCTCCTTTAATGTTTGACAAGGATTCCCTGTAACAGAAATCTTAATTAGAGCTCAGTCATCATTATGTTTTTTTAACTTTCAAATCTTGAAGTGCTCAAAAGTGTTAAAATTATACAATTAAGTAAACTCTCAGAAATGCATAGAGCATTTACATTAGGTTGGTGCAAAAGTAATTGTGGTTTTTGCTGTTAAAAGTAATGAGAAAAGTATAAATACTTTTATGCTTTTCTAAAACAATGCGATATAAAGTGTACAAGTTTGGCATTACATGTATAAATTCTAAATTTAATTACAAGAGCGCTAAGTAAATGCATGCTCAGAAATACAATTCACATATGCTGTCCCTGTGTTATTGATGACCATCATTGAAAACTTTGTGTATTAACAATTGTTTCATATAATTACAGTTAGGACTACAGTAATTCTTATACTGTGATTTTTCAGTGAGTTTTCTCTTATAAATTTCTGTTAGGTATATGTTGGGGGAAATATTATTATTATTATTATTATTATTACTATTTATTTATTTATTGAGACAGAGTTTCGCTATTGTTGCCCAGGCTGGAGTGCAATGGGGCAATCTCAGCTCACTATAACCTCCACCTCCCAGGTTCAAGTGATTCTCCTGGCTCAGCCTCCTGAGTAGCTGGGATTACAGGCGCCTGCCACCACGCTCAGCTAATTTTTTGTATTTTTAGTAAAGACGGGGTTTCACCATGTTGGCCAGGCTGGTCTCAAACTCCTGACCTCAGATGTTCCACCTATCTCAGCTTCCCAAAGCGCTGGAATTACAGGTGTGAGCCACCATGCCTGACCCTTATTATTTTTTTTTTTAAAGGAGATATGATGTCATTATTTTCCCAGTTACCCACTCAAAACCTTAGTGTCATTTTGACTCTCTTTATTCATTATCCTCTCCTTCAGTTGCTAAATCTTATAAATTATTCCTTGAAAAATGACCTTGTTCTCCTTCAATCTGTTTAAATTCACAGTGAAATCATCAGGTAGTCATATCCCAATTCTCAGACAACATGCTTCTCTTTCCTGGGTTGGACATTCAAGACTCCAAAATCTGGCTCACGTAAACTGTCCACACTAAGCTCCACTGACCCCTTATTTGAATTGTCTGCTCCACTTCTGGTGTCCACTTGTCATTATCTTAACATGTCAGATACATTTCCAATGCTGCATCTTTTCCTGCCTAGAATTTTTGTCACATTTCCTTCCTTTTCAAAGGGTTCTTAAAATAGTTGCCCTGACTCACAAACATCTCATAATTGACTACCTTGTTGTTGTTTATCTTTGTATATGTAAAACCTGTCTCTTCAAAGAGATTACAGGGATGAAATAGATATATGCCATTTTTATATCCCCAATTTCTGAAAAAGGTCTTTTATTTAGTAACAGTCTTACTGATTACTTTAACTCTTCCCTACAAAGTGCCTAGATAGTGATTACATATTTGTTATTATGTCATTATGTCTCAGTGAAATGTTATTAAATTTTCATGGATATTGTTGTTATTATAGCAATATTATTTTCCTCCATGGAACATTGCCATCACCTGGCCCTTTGAGTGTAAGTATAATAATAACACAAATTTAATTAAAAAATGTTATGTACTCCCAAACCAAGTGGATTCCCTTTTCATCAATAAGACAAAACCTCTATTGAATGTGTTATTGCACTGATAAAGTAATTTCAAAATTAGATTATGATGCAAATGAGTTGGCTAGGTTCTGTTTTTGTTCTTAGTAGAAAGGCGAGAGCAGAGTTGTGATTTTGATAGGCTTCTAGTTAAAATGTACTATTTCTAACTTTTATAGGTGTGCTCTAAAAAATGCAGACTGACCATTGATCAGTCAGTGTTGACTATAGTGATTTTCTGTGTGGTAGAATACTAACATATTTAATGTCATGGATGAAGTGGAAAAAAAAAAACCCAGCAGCCTTGAAATGTACATGTTTTACAAATGTTGGCAGCATTTATTCTCATTGATATTACAAAATCATATTTCATTTTGTCTTAGATTTTTTAAATGAAGAGGCACACAAGGAAGGAGTCAGTTGATAGATAAAAGCTAAGAGTACAGACAGATATGTATTGCAAAATTATTTTTGGTTCTTTAAACGAAAAATAATTTGGTTTTAGATGTTATATTATTTTTGCTACTTTCCTTCAAGGACGAAAATATATATGTATATTAAAAACTGAAGACATTATACGTTCCATAGACTTCTTACGATAATCTCTTTATAACAAAGAGAGTTATTATCAAGCCAAAGCAGTTTCAGCACACAGTCATTTTCAGCAATTTAGCAGGTCAGAGTATAGCAAAAGCTTTTGTCTTCCCTTATGTTTTAGATTAAGTTGTTTATTGAAACTTTTGTACCTAATTTTAAACAGAAGAAATGGTAGCTTTCTATTTTAAAGATTGACATAATAATATTTAAATCTTCAAGTTCATCAAATATATGGCACAAGGCAATGACCTCAACTATTTTTTAAGACTACAAGTGATTATTTGAATGTGGCATTCTTCTTTATAGCCATAAATAAGTAGCATATTTATAAAACATAATGATAGTCTGTAACAACAAATAAAATATGATTTGTCTAAAACTATGTGCAGATGAAAATATCTTATGGCTGCAACATATCAGTTTAGTATATTTGTTTTTAAAAATTATTTGTTAATTGAATTAAATTACATAACAACACACATATGAGAAAAATATCTCATAAAGTACATTGAGTAAGTGCAAATAATTATGCCAGTTTCTAGACCTTATGTGTTTTTAATAGCATAATGTCACAGCTCTGAATACATCCTAGAGACAATTCTATTT
The DNA here is from genome assembly GCF_008728515.1 of Papio anubis. Taxonomy (NCBI): domain Eukaryota; kingdom Metazoa; phylum Chordata; class Mammalia; order Primates; family Cercopithecidae; genus Papio; species Papio anubis. Next base: position 96,335,390 of record NC_044985.1, on the reverse strand, counting down.
CCGAATTATTGAAGGAGGCATAGATATAAACATAAACCATAATGAATTCTTATCTTAAAAGAATTTACAATACATTTTGAAGCACATGTTATGAACTAAATTGATATGGTGATGACAAAAATCTTCCAAGCTATATATCATGTGGGTGTAATTATTAGGATATAATTGTGAAAAAAACAGAAAATGGAAAAACAAAGACATATAAAGATTTTATGGAAAGTGGCAAGGTATCAGTTGGTTTATAAGACTGGCCCATAGTGAAGTTTATATTTAAGACTCAGCTCCTTGAGAGCAAGCTCTTGTCTTACAACTTTTTTAAACCTGAGGGTAGAACACAGCACCTAGCCTACAGCAGATTTGTTGGGTTCAGTTCAATCCACAGTAGCAGGGTTTGTAATATGTTCAGTCACATGAAACAGAAATACATGACCCATTTCTGCATGGAAAAGAGCTAGAAATATCGGTTCTACACTTTCGGGGGCCATCTTAATAAACATAGGATGAATTTGATTCGTGACGTGAATCCCCTGTGATGTTCCTGTGCATATATTTTTAAAAATTCATTTTAGTTTTTATCTAAAATACAGACTTTGGGAGTGGAAGAATTGTATTTTATTTATTTTTATATCAACCCAAGTGCTTAGTAGAGAGAGCTTCACACATAGTAGTAACGAAATAAATGTCTATTAAATTGGCATTCTATCAAATCCCCTGAATACAGATCAAAAACATTTTCTGGAACATGGTTTGCATATTTTTACCAAATAATTATGTCCATCCATACGTATATAACATTGTATACATATACACATTCATATGTATGAATGTATTAATATTTATGTAGGCATGAAACATGTTTCAGTATTAGTGTCTTTCTTCTAATTTGGAGAGTTAATTTTTAGTCATTATGTATTTTATGTGTTTTCCTTAGAAGTATCCATTACAATTTTTATTTACCTATAATTTTGAAAAAAGGAAAGACTGGGTATTGAAGATTTAAAAAATCTGTTTCACAGTGCAACATCAAGTGTCCTTCCAAATGTGTGTTTTTCTATATTGAGTGTGGGAAGGGGCTTTGAAAAGATTTCTTGGAACTTTTTGATATTTAGCAAGCATACATTAAATGCAATAAATTTTTACCTGTATCTTGAGCCTCATCAATTTGATTCTTTCCTTTATCAGTTGTCTAGAGGGAGACTGGGGAAATATTTATCAAACATGCAAATGATTTTAAGCTCATTGGATTAAGTTACATTTTAGGGTAGAAAAGGAGTAAAATTCAACAAATTACCTTTATAAATCATCTCACAAAAATTACATGAACAACAATGGAAACATGTAAAAAAAATGGGGGGATGAATATGAAAAGGAAATGCTCCTCTACTTCCACTTCCCTCATCCTCCTTAACTCAAGTTGGCTTCTGGACTTCAGTATACTGCTAAAGTTACTCTCAGCATCACCTCACAACTGACTTGTAATTGGCAAGTATATTAGTTTCCTATTGCTGTCCTAACCAATTATCACAAACTTAGTGGCTTCAGACAACACAAATTTATCATCTTACAGTTTTGTGGTTCAGAAGTCCACACACAACACAGCTCAACTGTGTCCTCTGCTAAAATCAAGGAGTCAACTGGGCCGGGTTCTTATCAGGAAGCTCTGCAAAAGATTCTACTTCCAAGTTCATTCAGGTTATTGGAAGAATTCAGCTCTTTATTGTAGGACCCAGGTCCCTAATTTTTTGACATTTGTCTCCTTTTATCTCATGCCAAGAACAATATAGTACATGGAATACTTTGCTTGGAATCTCTGCTGCTCTTCCTGCCTCCAGTTGAAGAAAGATCTCTGCTTCGCAGGGTAATGTGATTAGAATAGGCTCACACAGGTAATCCAAGATAAAGTCATTTGGTATAACCTTAATTATATCCCTTACATAACCTAACACATCATGCAAGTAATGCCAGGGGTAAATAAAGGTTATGTGGACCAAATTTTGCTTACCACACCAGATCTAATTGTTATTCTTACTGCTTAATCTTCACTGACTTCTGCAGCATTTGACATGAAATTATTCACTTATTGAAACTCTAATTCCTTGAATTAAAAAAATCATCTTATTATTTTTATTTTTTAATTGTGTTGCCAACACTTCCCACAGATTCATCCCCTTAACAGATGTTTAAATGTACAATACAGAATGAACACAATGTTGTACAGAAGATCTCAAGAACTTACTCATCTTGCATAACTGAGACTTGAAGACTGTTGATTAGCAACTCCCTGTTTCTCCCTCCCCATACACCCTGGAAACCCCCATTCTACTCTCTGCTTTTATGAATTTCACTATTTCATATACCTCATATAAGTAGAATCATGCATAAGCATTAATTGAAATAAGACTAATACTAACTGTGAAAGCTTGGGGCATTATTAATGCAAGTTTTGAAAGGGAGTCCGAATAACAAAAAGTATCATAATGGTTGAAAACATGATTATTGAATAACAAAGTTTTGCAAATCATATCTGATGGTTAAAAAAACTAATTTTGTCCAGGTGCAGTGGCTCATGCCTATAATCCCAGCACTTCAGGAGGCCGAGGTGGGCAGATCACAAGGTCAGGAGATGGAGACCATCCTGGCCAACATGGTGAAACCCCATCTCTACTAAAAATAAAAAAAAAATTTAAAAAAGCTGGGCGTGGTGGCGCGTGCCTGTAATCCTAGTTACTCAGGAGGCTGAGGCAGGAAAATCGCTTGAACCAGAGAGTTGGAGGTTGCAGTTAGCTGAGATCGTGCCACTGCACTCCAGCCTGGTGACAGAGTGAGACTCTGTCTCAAAATAATAATAATAATAATAATATTATGTTGTTTCTTCTAGTGGATCCAGCTTTTCTTTACACTTTCCTCTTCCTGAGTTTGTTCACCTCTTAAATATTGGGGTTTCCCATCCTTACTCAGCATGTTTCTTTTTACATTTACTTACTAGAAAGGTTTTATCCATGTTCTAAATTTCAACAACCCCTGTACTTATGATCCTCAAATCTATCTCATCAATTTAACAAACATTTGTTGAGGATCTTTTTTTTTCTGTTAGACCAAATGTTCTGGAAGAACAAGGATCATAATGATACTGTTCTCTGGGGATTCCCAACATTTAACCGGTGTGTTGCATAGAGAATGGCTTTTAAAATGTTTGTTAAATGAATAAATGAGCCAGTGAAAAAAGAGATACAGATATAAACATACAATTGCAATACCGTGTGACAAATGATACAATTCTACAGGTGGTATAGAATCCTGTACAGAATGAGAACATTTAGACCTATCTGAAATTTTAAGGAAGATTCTTGGAAAGCATGATGCCTGGATTGGATTTGAACACAAATTGCAGACTGGGATTATTTCCTGACTCCAAACAATTTTCTTTCATCTCTTTTGACTTCTTCCCTTGATTATGCCATTATCCTTGACTATGATAACAATAACTGATCTCTGGAGTTCTATCTTACTCACCTCTAGTCCATTCCTAGCTCTGCTGCTCCTGTAATCTTTTTTAAAATGTAAACATTACCATAATACCCCGGGTTTATAAACCTTTAAATTCACCCTCATTCTACATGGTCAAGTCCAAGCTTCCTAATAAGGTGCCAGTCGGCCTTTCCATCCTCATGCTGTCCAGAGTACTTTATAGCCCACTCATACCAACTCTTTTCCAAGGCTTCAATATGCCACACATGGCTGTGGAACATGCTGGTCCTTCTACTTCAAATCCTCAAACCAGCCGCCTATCATTATCTAGGAACTCAAATTAATCCTTCAAGTCTTGTATTAAAACTTTACCTTCTCTGTGAAATCTTTTTGAATACACTGCATCTCCACCAGCTTAATTTAGTTGAGTACATCTCTGTTTCATGTTCCAGGGCACCTTATGCATAGCCTGGACATTGCAATTACCCACATTTTTTATTTTTTTTTCAAAATTACTAATCTGTCTTCTCCTGTGTAGGCAATGAACTCCATGAGGGCAGAGGCTAGACTTTTATTTATCATGCTCCTATATGTCTCCCAAAGCCATGATTAAATATGTTATTATTTTACTATTTGCTCTATTTAAAGCGTTTTACAAATATTAATTTATTTAGTTCTCAGACACAACTGGATACCATTATTCTGCTCATTTTGCAGAGGAGGACACTGAGGTACAGAGAAGTTAACTCAGTCCAGATTGTGCACCTAATCAGTAGCAGTACAAGGACTGCCCCTACGCAGTCTGGCTTTTGTATCTCTGTTCATAATCTCTGTTCTGTGGCCTCTTCTGGGGAATTTGTGATTTGTGAGTTACTTCAATATAACGTGAGCACTTTGTAGATAAACAGTGACGAGTTCTCTGTACCATCTGTCTCTCCTGTCCATCCGCACACACATACAGACTCATGGTGCTTATGGCCAACAACTGATACTAAAATAACTTTGTTATTTAAACATAAATATATTTCAAAAATTGACTTATGTTTCTTTCAATGGTCTCTAGGACCTAAAATTTCCAGCGAATCCATTTAGCATTTATTTTATTGTTGAAGTCTCGTTCAAAATATTCCTTAAGCCACATCCACTTCTTAACGTTTTGGTTTTTTTCATGTTTTGGCAGATTTTCCTGGCACTTGCATATTTTATCAATTCATTTTTTAAAAGTTTAAAAAACGTTTCCTACTCTTTTATGCATTGTTTTACCAGTGATTCAAGAACTGAAACATAAGCCCTCCTGTATGCTGCTTTACTGTGAAGGCAAAGAGGGCTGGCTTGAGTCACCTGCTTAGACCAATAAAATGTGTCAATTGGAAATGCTTTTCCAAGAGTAGAAAAAAAGATCCCAATGTGTAAATATTCATTATATAGCTTTGAGGAGGGAACTAGTAGAAAATATTTATAGCTTTTTTGTTCCCAAGGGGGTGTGAGAATCCTAGTATGAAGGGGACCTTCCTGTAGCCAGAGGCCGTGACTCTCTGTTTGGACTGACTCTGCAACATTAGCTTCTAGTTAATGGGAACTGTCAGCTACAGTGCACCAAGCTGTCACGTTTATAGTGTACGTGTTAAAGCCAAAATGATGAAATTTAATTTATCCTTGATATGCCACCATTCCCACCTCTAAAAGTATCAGAAATTATGGAGGGATTCAACATCCAAGGTAACAGTTTCAAAGAAAAAAGAAAATGACCAAGGTCTTGTTTTTGCTGCTGGTGATTCTATTATCATTCTACTATATTCTTTTTAGAAGCATCATAGGAGTATATCAATGTTTAAATATTTGGTTTTACAAAGACACAGGTAAGCATTTTTTTTTAAATAAGAAAAGGTAAAAAGGAAAGGTAAAAGGCAAAACAATAAAATATAACACGTTGATGGTTAGCAAAGTAAATACCCATTGTTGAGTTTTTTAAAACATATTTTACCTTTTGTCTGGCAAAGAGGAAACATTTCACTGGTCATTCCCAGAGGTTTTACTCATAAATACTGTATTTTAAGCAGATATAGTACAGGCTTCTGGCAGTGTTGACCTTGTGTAATGTGAGAACACATGCAATGGTGTGCATATTTTGTAAGTGTGCTTCAGGTTGGAAATAAATTTCATTTATTAAATTCACTTCTTTTTCATATTTTAGCTAGTGTTTTTCATATTTCATATGTCAAAAATTAGAACATTTCACTAATACATTATCTACTAAGAATAGTGAATAATGCTTTTGCTTTGAATCACAAATTTATTATATTTTAGATTCTTCGAGATAATTTACTTAGTTGGTTTGGATGAGGTGTCACAGGATTTTTGTATGGTGGTTAAATGGGAAAGAGTCCCTATTATTGCATTTAAACATATCTACTTCAACCGTTTGTTGACAATAACATTGGAAGATACTTTAGAAATAAAACTTATCAAGTAACGAGTAAAATGTATTTCTTACAAATGTTTTTCCTTTATAACCTCTACATTTTATGTTGTATCTCTTTTGCTCAAGAAGGATGCAAAAATTATAAATGTTAATTTATTCATTCTGAGCCTATCTGGATTTTATAGATTATAGAAATTGATATATAGGAAATCTTAAGCTTCCTGGTACTTTATGTGGATCAATAATAAATCAGACGTAATGGAGTTTTCAGGTTTCTTACCAGCTAATTAATAAGAAATTAAGGTAAATTTTATATTAATGACTATGTGTGATAAAAATCAAACTAAATAAAGGAATGCAGATTGTAAAGACTTATACTTTGATTCTGTGACCAATTTAGTTTTCCTGTTGGTTACAAAATATTAAATTTAAAATAGCTAGTCTATCAGTCATTCACAGCTCTTGATTCACTTTTACTCTTGGCAGATCATCTGGTTCTTTGTTTTGTTCATTCCAGGTAGTATTTTAGTTGCTTTGAGGAGTGGAGAGGGGGTTATTGAGTTGGTTGGTTGATTCATTTGAGGACATTTGATGTATACTATGGTAGCTTTGTTTTGTGCATGTGGATATAGAGTGGATTGGTTGGTTGGTTTAGGGCCATTTAATAAGGGTTGAAATAGCTTTGTTTTGTGTACAGGATATTGGGTGGGTTGTTTGGTTGTTTGGTTGATTTGAGGGCATTTGATGTGAGTTGGGGTAGCTTTGGAGCAGAGGTTTGAGAAGCAGTTTGCTAAGATCACTTTTAGTAGAATGAGGGAGACCTTTCTTCCATTTCAACATAACTTAAGGCAAGACATAAAATTGTCTCTTGATAGTAATGAACTGAAGATATTGTAGCTCTAAATGATAATAAACTTCTTCTATTTGTAAAGTAAGGTATAAATGCATAGAGTAAGATAATTGAAAATGTTTCAACAATTTGAATAACTTAATTTTCACTTAATTAAGTGGTTATTCAAAGACATTAAAGAAATTATTCTCTTTGGGCATTTTTAGATGGCTTGTAGTTGTGAAACAGCGAAAATCAAGACAGCATTTATAATTCACATTGTGCAAAGCTTAAGGTCAGGCACCCATTTTCTGGGTGCATGCTTGCTGAGTATGCAAAATTCCTCTCCATCCTACCTCTCCAGATTCATTGCATACCAGCTCTCATGAGCCAAAGGGCCACATCTGTTGCTACTATTTAGGAAGACAGCAACACCTGGAACCACAAAAGGGTTCATATGGCTGTTTCCCTTTCAAATAGGCAACTGAGAAGAGCTGTTATATAAAGTGTTTAGTTATGCAAAGTCATTTCAGTCTTAAGCTGTTTATATATAGAAACACTGCCAATGTTATGAATTTAGCTTACTTTGTTTTCAACCAAAAAAATCAAGCAATGAACATATTTACATGTTCTGAAAATAAGTAATTTTGTTGTAGTTGACATCCAAAAGAAGGTCTTCTCCAAATCTCTTTTCGCATGGCTGTTTCCACATCAGGGTGGAGATAATATTTTTTAATCAAAAGAATATATCCCTTTATTATATCTTTCTAGGTACCAAAATTTTATTTTTTATTTGTTTAAATGTAAGGAGTACAAGTGCAGTTTGATTACATGGGTATAATGTATAGTGATGAAGAATGGGCTTTTAGTGTAATCACTACCTGAATAGTCTACATTGTACCCATTATATAATTTCTTATCCCTAACTTCCTTCCCACCGTCCTACCCTCCAAGTCACCAATGTCTATTTTTCCACACTCTATGTCCATGTGTATACATTATTTAGCACCCCCTTCTAAGTGAGAACATGCAGTATTTGACTTTCTGATTCTGAGTTGTTTCACTTACGATAATTGCGTCTAGGTCCACCAATGTTGCTGCAAAATACATGATTTTATTCTTCTTTATGGCTGAATAGTATTCCATTGTGTATATACATACATATCACATTTTTTAGCTGATCATCCATAGATAGACACTTTGATTAATTCCATATCTTTGCGATTTTAAGTAGTGCTTCAATAAACATATAAGCACAGATGTATTTTTGATATAATGATTTATTTTCCTTTGGGTAGATACTCAGTAATGGGATTGCTGGATTGAATGATAGTCCTATGTTTAGCTCTTTGAAAAATGTCCATACTGTTTTCCATAGAAACCCATAGAGGTTGTACTAATTTGCATTCCCACAAAGAGTGTGTAAGAGTTCCCTTTCTTCTCTGTACTCACCAACATCTGTTATTTTTTTTTTTTTTGACTTTTTAATCATAGCCATTCAACTGGTATAAGATGATATCTCAATGTGGTTTTAATTTGTATTTCTCTGATGATTAGTGACATTGAGTATCTAATCCATCTTGAATTAATTTTTGTAGAAGGAGTAAGGAAAGGATCCAGTTTCAGCTTTCTACTTATGGCTAGCCAATTTTCCCAGCACCATTTATTAAATAGGAAATCCTTTCCCCATTTCTTGTTTTTGTCAGGTTTGTCAAAGATCAGATGGCTGTAGATGTGTGGTATTATTTCTGAGGGTTCTGTTCTGTTCCGTTGCTCTATATCACTGTTTTGGTACCAGTACCATGCTGTTTTGGTTACTGTAGCCTTGTAGTATAGTTTGAAGTCAGGTAGCGTGATGCCTCCAGCTTTGTTCTTTTGGCTTAGGATTGTCTTGGCAATGCGGGCTCTTTTTTGGTTCCATGTGAACTTTAATGCAGTTTTTCTTCAATTTTACACAGCATTTCTATGTCAGTCATCCATGGGAAATCATAGGGGTCCTAATGGTGCAATGCTTCAGTTGTTCATCCTATCACGTCTGTCCTATGGGACAGTTTAATAAAGCACCTAGCATAGCAGCTCCCCAAGATAAATGATCAGTAGTAACAATGCATTATAATATCATGGTCACAAAATTATGGTGATATGGTTTCATTAAAATCCATGTGATTATTTATTTGAAAAAGTAAGTATAGAGATTCTATTGATACAAGTGATGTTTTAACATACAAAGCTATTACTTGGGCCCTGCAAACTCTACAAAGTCAAAAAAATTGTGTATCAAGTCCATCTTAACTGGGGTATGGATCAAGACCAACTATACTTTGATCATATTTTCTACCCACATAGACCTATTAGTCAAGGTATAGCTATATTGCCTGTAGATATGGTACATGTTACGTATACATTTGGGCAACAAACTTCTTAAAGATGTTTTTAGGAAGCTATATAAGCAATCTCACCTCTGTCTCTTAATGATTGTGTTGTATATCTGTAGGTAAGAGCCCTTACATCTTTTATAGTTGACTTTGGCAGGCAAAATTGATTCCTCCCTTACCCCTACCTCAGGAAAGTTGTTCTGGTTTTGTTGCTTAGGAACCCATCTGAGGGCCTGAGATTGAAAAATAGCTGTACAGA